>NW_027528362.1:13261507-13275733 GCF_008692635.1 Crocuta crocuta
TGGGGATGCGCTGCGGTCAGTGGTGCCACAGGCAGACACAGCTGCTCTGTGGCCGCAGTGCCGAGGCTTTCTTACCTCCGCCCTCTGAGAAGGGCACACAGGTGTGGGGAGACGGTCCCAGCCCTCCCAGGCCAGTCATCCCCCCGTAGCCGTCGGAGAGTTGTGGACCCCCTTTTCCTGCGTTGCGTGGCTCTCTTACGCCTGCCCTTTGTTTTCACAGATGCCAGTAGCCTGATGCTACTTCTTGTGAAAAAGCCTTTCCCTCATAGTTTTAGGAAGTTAAGTGAATGTTGTCTGTGGTGTTGGGAGGTGTGTCTTAAATGAGGCACTTGACAGATTATTTGACTTTAAAATTCAAAGCTGGGGCACCTGTGTGGCTCAATCGATTGTGTGTCCGACTCCTGATTTCCTCAGGTCATGATTATGGGGTTGTGGGTTCAAGTCCTGGGTTGGGCTCTGCGCTGAGTGTGGAGCCTGCCAGGGATTCTCACTCTTACTCTGCCCCTCCTCCATGCCTCAAAATAAACCAGGGGTGCCCGGGTGGCTCAGTCGGTTAAGCGTCTGACTTCAGCTCAGGTCATGCCCTCACAACTCACAGGTTTGAGCCCTGCGTCATGCTCTGCGCTGACGTGGAGCCTGTTTGGGATTCTCTCTCTCTCTCTCTCTCTCTCTCTCCCCCCCCCGACTCGCTCAAAAATAATAAACTAGAAAAAACAACATAAATCCTATCCAAGGTAATAGCGTGCGCGTTGGTGTCTGTGGTCGCGGTGGCTGTCATGCCGGCTTTAGTGCTCTCCTTTATTTTTATCTGTATTTGGCCCCTAAGTGATGGGTTCTAAAGGTGAAAAAACTTGTTTTTCTTAAGGTAAAAGCATGTTGATTTTTTTTTCTACAGTTAAATTCCTAGCTGCAGGTGCGAGATTGGGAAGGAAAGGGTGTGTTAGTTAGCCAGGACACATTGCTATTTCTTTGGGGCTCAGAAGTCCTTCATTTCTCACGGAGTTCTGTTTTCCATCCTGTGAGTAGAGAGAGTTCTTTCCACTAAGAATAACGCCTGTTTTGGTCTTTATTGTTAAACGTTTGGAAAACCAAGCGAGGCTTTGGAGGAAGGTTTAGGCAGACCATTCCCTAGGAAGGGGAAGGCGTATGGTTAAAGATCGGGCATGTGATTTTAGGCATTTGGGGTTTCTGTTGCCAGGAAGGCAGTGGCAGTACTGAGCAGGGACCGGAAGCTCTGGCAGTGTTTGGGCCCGAGGGCCTTGTTTGGGGAAGCGCTGGCCGTTGGGCAGGTGGGTGGAGGGTTGCTGAGCACAGCATGCCAGAGGGACGGAGCGTTGACTTACTCAGGCGAGGCGGGGGGTGTGAACTGCCCCCTCAGTGTCCTTGCCCTTCTCCCCGCCACCCCAGTTTGCTGCCCCACCCAGGTGGCTGGTGACCGACGCGCGCCCACCCTGAGGGCCCTGCGAGTGTTGGCAGACACTTCCTTGATCCCTGTTCTGCTGGCTCAGCTCCTCAGCATGTTGAGTGGAAGCTGGGCAGCTGACAAATGCTCGAATCCTTGCAGATCACGGCTGCTCCCACCTCGGTTTCTGGGGTGCAGGTTCTTAAGGGTCCGTGCTTGGTTCTGGCCCTCTGCCCCTGCTTGGGATGGCCTTCCCTCGCCTTTGCTTGTCCCTGTGAGCCAGATCCTACTTGTTTGGAGAGAGTGCCCTGAACATCGGACGTGTAGCCCAGACTCCACGTCTCCGTGTTCTCACGTTTGTCAGCGTAGCTTATGCTCCTGTTCTTTCTTCTGCTGACAGTCGTGGGGCACGGCCTGTCGGACGCCGAGCCTGCCCAGGGAGTACGGGGTGAGGCGCGTCCGGGCTGGGGGGACGCCGGCTCCCTGACCCCAGGGCGTGAGCACGACGCTGGCACGGGCCGCCCGCGGCTTCCCTTGTCAGTGGGTGCCGTCCCGGGAGGCCCCTGGACTGGCAGCTCTGGGCTGTGTGGGGCTGGTGTGTGTGGCCCCTGGTGCCGCTCAGTAAAATTGCCTCACGTTTTCATTTCAGAAAAGCCTGTGTCTCCAAAATCAGGAACGTTGAAGAGCCCTCCCAAAGGATTTGATACTACTGCCATTAACAAGAGTTATTACAACGTGGTGAGTAATTGCAAGCCCGTTTTCAGACTATCTTGGCTTTTTGAATGTCTCTCAGACTCTGCAGTGTAGACTCCAGGTAAGCGGTGCAGAGTGTGAGGGAGGGTCTGAAATTGTTACGGGCTGCACGGTTACAACCACCGTGAACGCTCTGGGGTATTTTCTTCTAATCTTTCATAATCTTGTATTTTTGTTTACTTTTTTAGTAGACTCACACCCTGTTCTTGTCACAGAACGTAGTAGTCCCTTCTACCATTTCCAGTCCTCAAAAGTGAGTGTAAAAAAGCACACGATGTGATTTATAGGTGTCTGTGGTGTTTTACCTGTGCTTTGAGTAGATTTTAAGTACTTTGGTCAGTACTGTTTCTAGTTTACTTGTATCTTGACACGAAGTCTTTCTAGAGACTGATGGATATGCGCATCAGGACAGCGTCTACGCATCGCACACAGTGAAGACGGGAGCTTCAGAATGGGATGCTGTGTTCTGAAACTTGAGCAATTTGTGAACTTAGAAAGTTCTAAGTCTAGTATCTAGTCTACTCCTTTCTGGTCCCTGAGCCGTCGCATGGACTGCACAAGTAGGAAGTGGTATTACTTGGATCACCTTTGAAATGGCTGGTATATGTTGGTGTGATAAGCCACCAAAGTACACTTGGTGAGTGTGACTCTGTCTTCCAGTCCGTGGAAAGTGTGCATCTCGGGTTTCTTCCCTGGTCTCGCAGAGGATGTTTCCTGGGCCGTGGTGTCCACTGGAGCCCGTGACGCTGTGCGTCTCTGAGGTGAAGTCGCTGTGAATCGCTGCTGCTTTGAGCACCGAGCGTTTCACTTCCTGTGCTCCTGTAGGAAAAGGAGCGGACCCGTGATGGACAGAAGTCGGTCCGCCATGCTGGCCTGTTGCCACAGCCTCTGCTGTGAGTTTGAGTGTTGGGGTGCTGACCGTTCCCTTCCCATCGGCCCCTGGCCTTGCAGAGCAGGGTGGCGTTGGGAGGGCTCCTGGCTCTGACACGCGGTGCTTGGGTGCCGGCTCTGCGCCAGGCCCTGGCGAAGGCAGCGGGAGGTGGCAGTGAGCGCCTGCTCTGCCCCCCCCCCCCGCTGCCTCTGCCTCGGTTCACTCCCGCTCTTCTTGTCCTGTGGACCCTGCTCGCCGCCCTCGCCGCCTCAGACTGGATTTGCCATGTTGGCCAACACCAGGCCGTCTTCCTGAGCAGCGCTTGAGTCTCAGCCTCTGCTCCTCTGGCTTCCTCTGGGTGCCGACTCCCGCCCAGCTCTGCGGGACTCCCCAGCACGGCCCTTACCCCGCCTTGGTGGGGCCACCTGCCCCTCCTGGCTCTGCTTGCTTTCCACGCCCTTTCGGGTCTCTGTCGGATGTTCATCCCTGGGATGTGGCTCTACTGGTGTCTTTGCTTGTGAGTATGTAACATGTCACCTGTGTGGCTGTGTCCGCAGCCTCAGTGAGCATCGTCTGGGTGCTTCAGGGTCTCAAATAGAAGAGCCTGTGGAGCTGCCTTTTCCTCGTGTTCTGACGTGAGACCTGGGTTCTGCCCAGGGGAGGCCTCCCGCGCGTGAGTTCCAGTCCTGATCCCCAGGGCTGTTGCGAAGACGGGGCTGCTTCTGTCCGAGGCTCTGTCCTTGTACCTGTTAGAGGAAGCCAGGCAGTGCCCCCTTCCTGGGCCAGCTGCATCTCTCTGGTCTTCCCGGGAATCTAGCTTCCACTAGGGGCTTTGCAGACGTAGGCAGCCGTGCTTTCCTTGAAGTCCTGGGAAGTGGTTTTCCTTTGCAGCATTCTGTAATCCTTTTCAGCCCGAAGCAGCATCAGTGCTTTTTTTAGATTTCTTTCTTTTAACTATTCTCGTATTGGGGGGAAGAGTTGTTCTGTCACAAGTGCTGTTCTGGGCCAGCCACCCTTTCATTGAGAAAGATGAGAAAACGCCTTGACCTCAGAATGGCATCCAAATTGTTGATTTTGTAAAGCAGTGTTAGTAGCAGTAAATAGCACATGTTAAAATTACATTTGTTATGGACATCACTCAGAATCCATGGAAACCCTCCTTTGGGGGGTAGCGCTCCTGTTTTTCAGGGGAAAACACAGCTCTAGAGGGTAAAGGGCTTGTCCAGGGTCCCACACTGGTTAGTGATTAAGCCAGGAATAAATTCCTCTCTTTTGAATTCTGTATTTATAAATTCTGCAGAAAAGTAGACTGTATTGCAGAGTACAGCATGCAGAGGGAAGTGGAAGAGATACCACAGCAGGCATTTTCACACTGCCTCGTGTGGCCGTGTTTTCACAGCCACCGACGGGAGCAGGTTCTCCTAGAGGGAGGGCTGTCGGTGAGAGGCGTGGGCTCAGCGGAGAGCAGTGGGGGCGTTGTGGGTGCAGGTACGAGACGGGAGGCTCCTGAGTGATGGTCAAGTAACAATGCTTCTGGGTGACGTACGACCGTCCCCAGGCTCCCGCTGTGCGCACACTAACCATGATGGTGTCCACAGGTCTCAGAGCTGTGTGCGTTTTTCTTCACTTCTTTCTGTTCTTCAGACTGAAGGACCTCCATAGTCCTTTCTGTTGCCTGATATCATACATCTCTGGTCTGGTGTGGAGCCCCGTTAGTGGATTTTTCACTTTATCACACCTTTCAATTCATAATTGCCATTTGGTTATTTTTATGGTCAAATAGAGACTGCATTTGTGTCATTGTTTATATGTGTTAATTCTTTAAGCATAGCTTCCTTTAGTTCATTGGACATTTTAAAAAGATTTGACTGTTTTGGAGCAGCTTGAGGCTCGCAGCAAAGGGGAGAGGGTGACGGAGCTTCCCCACGGCCCGTGACCGGCTCTCCTCTTCGTGCACGGCAGTCCCCCGCCGCCTGGACCGAACGGTTTATCCCTCGCCTGCCTCCGGGTGTCGGTGGGTGTGAAGGAGCAGCTGTAAACTCGTGTGTGTAGGTTTCCACGTGGACTTGTTTTCAGCTCGTTTGGGCGAACACAAAGTGCAATTGTCGGGCGGCGTGGGAAGCGCGCGTTCAGTTCTGTGCGAATCGGCGCACGGTCGTCCCGTGGAGGAGCCCCGTTGGGCGTCTTCCGCGGCGCCTGCTGGTGTCCGATTCGGGCTTCGCCGAGGTACGCGGTGTGTGGTGTTTGAGTCGGCAGTTCCCCGGTGAGGTGGATGTGGAGCACCTTTCCACCTGCTTACTGCCTCCCCCCCGCCGTAAGGCCTGTTCAGTCCTTCTGTCCGCTTTGAAATCTGGGCTCTCAGGGGCCTGTAAGTTCAACGTGGATTATGGTTGGAGGACGCTGTGCACGGGTGCAGTGTTTTGTCATTTATCCTGCCCGGTGTTCTCCGAGTCCCCGGGGCCTGTGGTTTCGGTGCCTGACGTTAATTAGGGGAAATTCTCCGTCATCGTGGCTTGAGCTCTTCCTTCCGTCCCCTGTCCTTCTGGCGCTTCCACATGTGTGTTTACACCTTGTGCAGCCCACCCCCTTGGATGCCGTGTGGAGTTTTCCTGGTGTTCTCAGCCTTGAGGGATTCTGTTAGGCCCTGGCGCACGGGGGCGCTCTCTCCAGCCGTGTCTGGTCTGCTAACGACACCGTCGTGGGCATTCATTTCTGTTCGTGCTTCTCCCAGTTTTCAGTTCCTGGGATCTCCACCTCCTTGCCGGTCTTTTCTGGCGTGCTGTCTGCCTTCCTCCATAGAGCCCTTACATGTGAATCGTAGTGTGTGGTTCCTGGTGGGGCAACTCCGGTCCCTACAGTCTGCCTCTGATGCTTGCGCTTTCTCTTCACGCTGTGCGGTTTCCGGATGGTTCTTCTCCTCTTCTCCACTGGAAACCCAGGGGCATTTTTCTCTGAGGCTTTGGGAATTTGGTCCTACTCCCAGATAAAAATTTCTCAATGTTGAGGGGGGCTTCTCTATGACTGGGTCTCCCCCAGAGTGTTTAACTCACACTTGTCCACACCGAGCCTCTAGCAATCCATCAGGGATAGTGTGCGCTTTCCTGCCCCGTTGCTCGCTCGCAGTGTGGTTTCTGCTGGGGCGCTCGGGCTCTGCTACGTGGGACTCCCAGGGTCGCTGGCCTCTCCAGATGTGGGGATGGGGGGTTGCCTGTGTCCTGTCCTCTCTCCTGTTGGGGTCCAGCAGGAGTTGACATGGCAGGATGGAGTGATGTCTGCACAGAAGCAGGCAGAAGTGGAAGTCCCGTCTGAACATATTTAGAGCAGCTGTTTTGCAGACTTTATCTGCTAACCCACCATCAGGGCCCTTCAGCCCATTTTAATTCAGTGCCTTGTTTTAAAAAAAAAATTTTTTTTTTAACATTTATTCATTTTTGAGAGACAGAGAAAAACAGAGTGCAAGTGGCGGAGGAGCAGAGAGGGAGGGAGACACAGAATCTGAAGCAGGCTCCAGGCTCTGAGCTGGCAGCACAGAGCCTGACATGGGGCTCGAACTCACTGACCGCAGGATCATGAGCTAAAGCTGGATGCTTAACTGACTGAGCCCACCCAGGGGCCCCTCAGTGCCTTGTTTTTGTGCATGGGTTATGTGTTCCTGGTTCTTTGCATATCTTGTAATTTTTCACTGAAAATCGGAATTTTATTAAAAAGGGAAAGTGTGTGCATGTGCGCGAGTCAGGGAGGGACAGAAAGAGAATCTCAAGCAGATTCCACGCTGTCAACACAGAGCATGAGTTGGGGCTCAATCCTCCAACCCTGGGATCGTGATGTGAGCCGGGATCAAGCGTCAGATGATGGAGCCACCTAGATGCCCCTCAAAATTGGACATTTTAGAAGAGTTTAGTAATTTTGGATTTTGATCTCTCCTACTCCAAGGCTTGGGTGTTCCTTTTGTTGACTAACTGCAGTTATCTCCCCCATAGTCACTGACGGGCTCGCTTCCTTAAAGCTTGGCTTCCCAGTATTCATACTCAGAGCTGCAGACTTGAGTGTGTAGCTGAAGATTGCTCAAAGCAAGATTGTGCTGAAGCAGGCTTCCATTCTGTGCCCGTGGGTGTGTGTGTGGTCAGTTAATGCACTGAAGTGGGAGGAGGCTTTTTAGAACATAAAGCAATGAATGAAGACAAAGGAAAATCTCCAAATTGATAGGCTTCATAAAAGTTTAATAAGTTCTTGGCCTTCAAACAATAGAAACCAAATTACAAGTTGATTGGAACATTTGTAACAGTTTCAACAACACAAGATGATCTTAATGACTGAGGAGCTCATTAAAGCAAACACGTTAAGATTCTGGATGAACAGGAAGGGATGTGCGCAGCTGGGGAACGGGTGCAGGCGGGAGCTGTGCCGTGGTCCGTCGGGGCCGTGGTACCAGCGCCACAGACAGCGCGGACTCCTCCTAAATGCCGCTAACGGTGCTGGAGGCCGCGAGTCAGCCTGGGGCGCCGCTGTGCTCGCGGCTCCGGGGGCTTCCCTGGTCCCGGGCTCCAGGGGGCTGCTGCTGTCTCGTCTGCACAGGGCAGACGCCGGGTCCCAAAGGCCCCGCCCGCAGCACCCCCACACTGGACATTGTGGGACGCCCCGAACCCTGGCATGTGGGGAGGACAGAGACGCTAGGTCTCGCCTTCTGACAGGATGGGTTAGCTTATCATAAAAATACGGGGTCGCGACCAGCAGAGATGTAAGGAGAATCTTCCTTCAGGTGTAAGAATGCTGGAATGTGCATACAGGCTTCTTAAGAATAGCCTGGCGGCCGTGCATAGAAACCTGAGAACAGTCAGGCCCTTTAACTAGCACTTCTGCTGCTTGGAATTCTCCCCAGAGAAATGACCTGAAGCATGTTCAGCGGTGCTGGCGCAAAGGCGTTTTAATAGGATTATCATCATAATAAAAGCAAGCAACCCAACCATGTGTCAGTACGAGGACTACTACGTAACGAGCGGCACATACATTATCAGTATCGAAAATGCACATGAAGCTTTAAAATACCTAAAATTCATGCTGAAGTGCAGCAAGCAGAATCCCAAATTATATAGGTAATGCAATTGAATGGTGTAAAAATGTTGGCATAGAAAATGGAAGGAGCTGTGCTCTAGGGTGGCTCAGAGGAGTGTGCTACTATTTTTTTTTTTTTTTTAATATTTTTATTTATTTCTAGGAGAGAGAGAGACAGTGTGAGCAGGGGAGGGTCAGAGAGAGAGGGAGTCACAGACTGAAACAGGCTCCAGGCTCCGAGCTGGCAGTCAGCACAGAGCCCGACGTGGGGCCCGAACCCACGAACCGCGAGATCATGACCTAAGCGAAAGTCGGACGCTTAACCGACTAAGCCACCCAGGCGCCCCAAGGAGTGTGCTACTCTTGATGTCGGGGTCTTGAGTTTGAGCCCCATATTGGGCGTAGAGATTTCTTAAATAAAATTAAATAAAATTAAAAAAAGAAAAAGAAAAAGGCAGTGTGCCGGAGGGAATGGTCTCTCCAGGGCGGCAGACGTGATTGATTGCTTGATGACGCAAGTACGAGTGGCTGTGCCGTTGCTCTGGCACCGGGGGCCGGGCATGCAGGACGCCAGGCTTGAGCGCAGCCTTGAAAGAAGATCCGCGGGCCTGAAACACGGAGTTGCTCAGTCTTTGTGACAGAGCCAGCCACCACTGTTCCCTATATTCTCAGATGGGAAAACGGAAGCCTCTCGGTGTCCCCGATGAGTGAAGGACCAGGAGAGCCCTGGCTTCAGCTGGTGGGGCTGGGGGTGTCCTGTCTGTGGGCTGGCCCTGGGGAAGCTCCCGGCCGCCTGTGCAGGCCCTGACCTGTCAGATGGCGTGGGGATCCTGGCCTTGGCCTTCTAGTGTGGGCTTCAAGGAGCCTGGTGAAGTGCTTGGCCTTGAGGTTTCCAGGGTTCTTAGGAAGGAAGAGCACACAGAAGACTCGGGCATTAGGCGTCACTGCTGTTTGCCCACAGGCATCCCATCCCTTTGCAGGCTTACCCGGGAGAGCGGCGTCGAGGGGGACGGGGCTCTGGAATGAGAGGAAGTGTGGTGGTGGCGGCGGCTTGAACCTGGTGGATTTGAACAGCGAGAGCGCGCCTGCCCTGCAGGAGGGTAGGGCCTCTGCAGGCGTTTCTGCTGTGCGCGCCGATGCCCCCAGAGCGCCAGAGCGCCAGAGCGAGCTGCAGTTTCCTTCCTTTAGGGGATGCGGGGTTTCCTCCGGCATCCTCAGAGGAGGAAGTTTCTTAACTATGCCCGTCTGGAAGACCGGTCCTTATGACCCGCACGTCCAGTGGTACTGGCTTAGGTTTTAGGTTCTCTCGAACGCTTTTACCGAGGGCGTGTGCCAGTACTGTCCGTATCCGGGAACAGGGAGCAGAAATCTGTGCGTGCAGAGTGTGGTGAAAAGGCAGGGCAGCTTCTGCCGTCGAAACCGGGCGGGGACACCAGGTGGCGGTGGCTAGTTTTAGCGAACACACGGGATGGTTGTGCATTTTTCATCAGATGCTGCAGCAGCTTCCGTGGGCCTTTGCCGTGTCTGGAGAAATCGTGCCACTGGCCTTCCACTTGGCTCCTGGAGTGGCCTGGAGCCTCTGTACCCTGGGCCAAGGAGGGGACCAGAGACAGCTGGCCCAGCATCTTAGGTCCACAGAGACCTGCACTGGCCCCAGGCCCTGCTTTTGCTGGTTTTCCTTTTCCCTTGGCTTCCTGAGATTAACCACCACCTTAACCAAGACTGCTTTTTAGTCCCGCCCTCCTGGCTAATGGGGTCGTGTGGAAGGGGCACCACGTAGGATTCTGGGTTCGGGTTGGAAGGCTGTGTTAGGTGGTTTGTAGGATTTAGTCTACCTTAAGTCAGGTAGCTGACCCTCTTGAGTGTCCCAACCCTGTAAAAATGACTCCCTCCCCCCAATACCGCCTTTTTTAAACAGAGAGACGCGTTGACTTGTGCTGAGCCAGCATTTGTGCCCAGGTCTGCCGGGTGCCCAGGGCTGGCGCCTTGTGTGTCACGGTATGGTCCTTGACGTCTGTCCGTTTGCAGAGGCTGGCTTCTTGCCACAACCTGTGTCGCGGTGGGGCCAGGGCTTCGGCTGGAGCTCTTGCATAGTGAGCCTTTAGCATCTGGAAGAAATCTATCCCAAGACCTGTGAGTCCCCGAATTTAGAAATATTGTGACATAACGTCTTTTAAAAGAGACAGTAACCTAAAACCTTCACAGGATCCTAGACTCTGAAGGTTGCTTCCTGAGGACCTGCGCTCTGCTGCCTCTGGNGGGAAGGAGTTTGGGGTTGCTTCCTGCAGCATCGAGGCCGGCAGGTCCTTCCTGTCATTCCCCAGAGACTCCAGTCTTGGGAGCTGTGTTGTGAGACCGGTGTGAGGATGGTTTTTCCCTTGTGTGGGGAGGGACAGGGGCGGAGGGCGGGGGGTTATTTCCTCTTGTCTTAATCTGTTACCATTTCAAGGATGAGCTTGAAACAGAGTTGTTTCTAAAAGTTGGGTTTTAGTTTATGATGATCTTTCATCTTGATGAAATCTCTAAGATAAGTTGTCTCTTCTCTATAAATCAGTTACTTATTTTTAAAAGATTCAATGACCTAAAACATGAAACCTACCAAAATTTGCAGTGAAATTTGCAACTCATGTGTGAAATCGGCGACACTGAGCGCTCCTTTAATGGTGGTAATAAAGTGAGTTTCTGTGTCTGTGAGGAGGTAACGAAGTCAGCCGGCCTTTTGTTGTTTTGCTGGAACGGCTGACAGTTGAGGGATTGTCTGTGTGGCTTGCCTGATGTCCTCGTCCTGTGTGGCCCCATTGTTTGACTGGCCCGGGCTCTCCACGCCTCGCGCCTGGGGGGAGCTCGCTGCAGCCGAGGCCGGCCTTCTCCTCCTCCGCCGGGAGCAGAGGCTACTCCGCTGTGGGACGGGCGGCTCTCTGGGACCGGCCTTCGTGGCCTGGAGCGCCGGAGCCTGGCGGGCAAGTCACATGGGGTCCTGCAGCAGCCAGAGTGCACGCAAGTCCAGGAGGGGNGAGCTGGGGTGGGAGGGTCACAGGACTGGTCTTCAGCTCGCACCGGAAGACACGTTTGTAGCTGGTGCTTGTCATTAACCAGCTGAACTGCCTTGATGTCACTTTTTGGCAGAGGTTTCTTTGGCACTGTTTCTGGTACATTCTTATGGGAGGCTTTTATGTCTGCGTACTCTGCTCGATGCTGTGTTGGAGGAAATGCCATTTTGTTGTGCTCGCACGTGGGGGAGGTTTTCTCAGACGTGGTCCCCCCTCCTGTAAAGGTGCTCACGTTCTCAGCCGTGTGCTGCCGCTGCTTCGGAGTGTTCGGACTCCCGACGTGAACCTCTCACGTAGTGTTTGCTTGAACCGTGATGACTTTTCATCTCTGTCTGTGGCAGATTTTTAAATCTTTTGTGGTTCGCGGAGTATCACAGTTGGCTGGCTTCACGGTACTTTAGAAGGACAAGGTCTGGGATAAAGTCAGGTTTTCTTTTGCAGTGGCTGGGGGCACAGTTGTTCTCTGTNCGTCGTGTGGAGGTTACTCACTCGGGTTTGCATGGACTCGTGAGGGACTGTGCGCTCCGGTCAGAGCACGCAGAAAGCACACTGACAGGTGGAGAACCCGTGCTGTACGTTGTGGGGTGGAAATCTAAATCGAGCTCAAGGACTCCTCTTGCCTATTTAAGCACATATTATAATTACCGGCTCAGGGCGATGGCGGATGCTGTCCTTACGCTGCTACACAGCTTCCCGCACGGCTCAGGACGACGTGTTTTGGAAGACAAATCGTACATCGTGGTACCTGTAGTGGAGGCTCAGAAGACATGTGTGACGTGATCTTCTGATGAAAGAAGGTGCCGGTCCATGGACAGAGGGGCATGGCAGGTGGCTGGCAGGGGCTTTACGGTCCCTGCTTCCGTCAGGTCCCACTGTCTTCAGCCTGGCGGCCGGAGAGGCAGTGAGGGGGCTGCGCAGCCACAAATCGAGGTGCACATGCCGGCTCCGCTCTTGGCTCGCTGCTTGGTTTTGGGGAACTTACCCTCCCTGCTTGAATCTGCCTCTGGGAGAGGAATACTCCGTGTGAGGATCAGAGCTGCTGCATGCAGAGCACCTGCCGGGCGCCGGGGGTGTGCTCGGCCTCGGTGAGGATGCTCCTGCCCGCCCTCTCGTCCGGGCGCCTTCCGCTCTTGGCAGTTACTGATGCAAAGAAGCTTATTTTTTATTATTTTTCATACACACACACACACACACACACATTTGTATCGTTAGAGCAGGAGTCAGGGAGAGGGGCAGAGGGGTTGGCGGGAGTTGGGGGGGACTCCGTGCTCAGCACAGAGCCACCTCATATGGGGCTCGATCCCACGACCCTGAGATCAAGAGCCAGACGCTCAACTGACAGGCATGCAGGCAACCTGAGGTGCATTTTTCAGTCCATGTGTTTTACATTTTTTAAATCTGTTTTTAGGAATTGTAAACTGGTTTTTACGCAATGTGCTATACTAACATAGGATATCAGGAAACATTTTAAGGTTGATTCATCATTGTTCTGTCTTTAAAGTAGTGGTTTCTTAAGGATTTTATACTGGTAGACCTTCAATATTTTATAAACGTGTATAAGATCTGAGACTGTCATTCTCTAATGAAATTGGTTTAGATTTGCTAGATGCAGTCTGAAGAGTAAACTGGATATTTTTGGTTGAAATACACTTTACGTGTGCTAAAATACCTGGATTTTAAGTGTATAGTTTGTTGAGTTTCAACAAGTGTATTGATCTATAACAACTACTCAAATTATGATCTAGAACATGTCCATCACCTAGAAACTTCCGCCCCTGTCCCCGTTGTCACTCCTCCCAATGTGTGCCCTCATAGATTGGTTTTGCCTGTTCTTGGACTTCCTATAAGTGGGACGTGCAGGGTGTCCTTTTCATGAACGGCTGGCCCCTTACGCACGACACAGCTTTGGAGATTGATCCATGTGTCCTTGCTGTTGTGACTACCAGTGGTTTCTTCTTGGCATTGAACAGATGGGGGCAGTACTTTTCTGATGATGGACTTGATTCCAGCCTCATTCTTAATTTTGTTTAAAGTTTATTTACTTTGAGATGGGGGCAGGGAGAGAGAGAGAGGAGGAGAGAGAGAATCCCAAGCAGGCTTCTTGCTTAGCACAGAGCCCGACACTCTTTGATCCCACGAACGGTGAGATAATGACCTGAGCCGAAATCAGGAGTCGGATGCTCAACTGACTGGGCCACCTTGGCACCCTCAGCCTCATTCTAGCTGTACCCGTGTCACGTGAGCATGGCAGTAAGATGAAGTCCATTATGGAGCCGTCATAGGAATTCATCATGTGGGTTTTCGTAGTTAAGTCACAGGAGGTGATGATATTAAGCACGCTAGTAACTAGAAGCAACATGTAATGTGAATAATGCTGACGAACTTCCCAGAGCTTGTAAGTTTTAAGGGCGAATAATGCCATTCATCATTTGTTGTAGGTGCTACAGAATATTTTGGAAACAGAAAATGAATATTCTAAAGAACTTCAGACTGTGCTTTCCACATATCTGCGGCCTTTGCAGACCAGCGAGAAGTAAGTCGGATGATAAATTGTATTAATTGCAATGTTGTCATCACCTTCACCTAGGATGTTGGCTCAGGTTTTCAGAGAACGGAGGATGGAACAGAACCCACTGTATCAGTTTGCTTTAGAAGTAAGGGTTTTAGCAGGCGGAGGCTCGAATAGGGCGCTGGGCTGGGAGAGGACGGGGACACGGTACCTGATAGTCTCACTGTTATTTTTTTTTCTTGGTTCTAGGCTAAGTTCAACAAACATTTCATATTTAATGGGAAATCTAGAAGAGATCTGCTCTTTCCAGCAAATGCTTGTACAGTCTTTAGAAGAATGCACCAAGTAAGTACGACGCTAAAAATCAGCGAAGTTCAGATCAGTACAATGGGCAGGTAGAGAGTGTGCTTCAGTGTCATTCTAGAACTCGTGTTTCCAAAGGTGGAAACTCTTGTTTTGAATCTTTGGGTTCTCAGCTCTTCTAGTAGAAGTTGTGTTTTTGACATTGGTTTTTCTAGTCAGGGTCTTTGAAGGCGAGATCTCCTGACGAGAAAGGAGAGAGGCGTGCCATGGTGGGTGTGGGGCGGGC
>NW_027528362.1:13275750-13295483 GCF_008692635.1 Crocuta crocuta
AGGGGGGGGGGGTGGGTGGGTGGGGGGGGGGGTGGGGTGAGGGGCCCAAGGAGGAAGGGGCTCCATGCCTGTGTTGTCCTGGCCGGCGGGAGGCCGAGGAGCGGGGAGGCACTGCCCGCCCGGACTGGGCTTGGCGCTGTCTTTCCAGGGGTTTGGAGGGTGGGAGGCGTGTTCCCCCAGACGGACTGTTTTTCCTGTGTGACTAGTTTGTCCTCGGTGAGCATGAGACAGGAGAGGGTCAGGGTCAGTTTACACACCTGAGTAACGTAGTTCACGGAGTGCCTGCCGGGTGCTGGAGGACTTGTAGTCCTGATGTGTGTGAGAACTTCCGCGTGACCTTTGATGTTTATTTGCCCGTGGACTTGATACAGCAGGGGGACGCTTGTTACTTCAGACTCTAGTTCTTTAGGTCACCAGAAGGACCAGGTAACTTTTTCTCTTGGAATCTGGTTGGTCTCTGGTTTGTCCTTCCTGTAGCTTCTTGTCTTTGTCAGTGTGGGAAGTGGGAGGGGTGCTGTGCCCTTCCCGGGCCCCAGGCTCACAGCTGGCTGAGCTTGGAGTAGGATCCAGGGTCCCTGCGGGCCCTTCCTCCCGGAAGGTGCACAGGGGAAGCGCAGGGGCAGTGCTGGCCTTCAGACACCCACGTTGTTTCCCCCTGGAGTGGTTTGCTGTGTGTGAGAGCCGTGCCTTAGGTGGCCGTGGAGAGGAGTTGGAGACTCGCAGCTTGCCTTCTGGTGAGTGGAGGTGATCTGCCGTCAGTCTGGGCTCTTTGCAGGAGGCCAGCCCTGGGAAGAAGTCGGTGTTCACCTCTGCTTTCCCCACCGGCAGTAGAGAAGATGCACTAAAGGCATTCATGTTTTTGCAGCACGTTTGCAGCGCCTCTTCTGGGCCTCTCCTGAGGCTTGTGAAAGCACAGATCTCCTGTCCACACCGCAGATGTTCGGATCTGAACACTGAAGTTCAGGGAGGAGCATGAGCTGCGAGTCCTGTGCCCGGTTGGGTCAGGCTGTGTCAGCTGCTGACTCAGTAGGACTTAGCTGCCCTGTGTGAGCAGCGGCCGAGTCTGCAAGAGGGAGAAGGCCTTTTGGTAGGAATAATGAGGCTGTAGTCGGAGGTGGAGCACCTTACCTGGTGGGGCCCACCTGAGGGCTTGGCCTCCATGTTGGGGTTGCCGCGCCTGCCCGGTTAACGACCATGCTGCGTGTGCCTTTTTGCATCCACCATTGGTGCTGATCATCCCCTCTCTGTTCTTCTTCTTCTTGAGAGCTTATGCCTTTTCCAGGCTCAGCAACTGTCCCAGCCTAGACTTGGGAAGAGGGGGGTCTATGGCTGTGCTCCATCTCCAGCTTTCAGCTGAAGGGAAAGCAGGCTGTGTGTGTGTGTGTGTGTGTGTGTGTGTGTGTGTGTGTGTGTGTGTGTGTGTGTGTGTGTGTGTGTGTGTGTGTGTGTGTGTGTGTGTGTGTGTCCGTGCGCACGTGTGTGTGCACATGTGTGCACGCCCGTCTTGATGCTACTTAAGTAGAAACCTCACCAACAACTTAACTATGAGAAATGTGTGCATTTCTCTCCCTGTCCGGGGGAGGGATGTGGGGTTTTGGCTGTGCAGTGCACAGGTGGGTGGTGGCGGCTGGATGTGGGAGAGAAGGAAGGGGGTGAGTTTGATGCCTGCTAGCAGAGCAGCTTTCAGGGTGGGTGCTCTCCCTGCCGGACTGCCGTGTGAACACTTAGGTTCTGAGATTTGTAGATTTTGTTTTCATGGAGGTGGTCTACCAGGAGGTCTCGGATTTTGTGTTTGTTACTTGGCAGTTTTCTATCCATGAAACTTGGGATTATTTCCTTTGTCTTGTGTGTCTCCAGGCTGCCAGAAGCCCAGCAGAGAGTCGGAGGATGCTTTTTAAATCTGATGCCGCAGATGAAAGCCTTGTACCTTGCGTACTGTGCCAACCACCCATCTGCAGTGAACGTTCTCACGGAGCACAGGTGTGCCTGCCGGACACCCTTACCCGGAGGGAAGGGACCTCTTGGGGGGGGTTCCCTCCATGTTGGCTCTTTTTGGCCACACGTTACAGGAAATACAGTGCTGATATTCACTTGTTTGTTCAGCGATTATAGTGCCTTAAAAGTATCTCTTAAGCTGAGTGCCTGAGAAGCATCGGTAAGGGGTCTCTGAGGTGCTGAGTACCATTTTTGGAGTAGAAAACAGTATTTTGAAAGTCTCCCTTCAGCTTGGAGCCCTTGGGACAGTGGATTGGAGGAGCTGGTAGGATTCTGGAATGGGGCTGCAAGCTAAATCCAGGATGCCAGAATCCTGTTTCTCCCAGTTTCTAAGAGTGGGAATATGGGAAGTGAAATTAGATAAGCTGCAAGAGAAAATGCTGGATTGACAATTAGGGCCCATATACGTATTTACGTATATGCTAAGGTTTCATTGTATGTGTGTATGTACGTGTATGCATGTATACATGTATATGTACATGTATATAGTTTTTTCTATATATGGTAAAACCTTGGTGTGTGGGCATAATTCATTCAGGAAACATGCTTGTAATCCAAAGCACTAGTATATCAAAATGAATTTTAAGAACCATTGACTCAATTGTGATTGTGTGACATTGGGCATCCCGTACTACTAGTATTGTAAGACATCACTCCTTTATCAAGTTAAAATTGATTTAGAAACGTTGGCTTGTCTCACAGAACAAGTTACTCGCAATCCAAGGTTTTACTTGGTGTGTGTGTGTGTGTGTGTGTGTGTGTGTGTAAATATAAAATGCTTGGCAGAGAAAATGTTTTGGTAATACTGAGTGTGCTCTTCAAACTCTAAGTTATTCTATGCCCCAGAATTGCAAGACCATATCTCTAGAGCTTGCCCATCTAATGATGTAGCTATATAAATTTAGATTGAAATGAATTTTTTTTTTTTAATTTTTTTTTTTTTTAAATGTTTTTTATTTATTTCTAGGAGAGAGAGAGAGAGACAGCGTGAGCAGGGGAGGGTCAGAGAGAGAGGGAGTCACAGGTTGAAACAGGCTCCAGGCTCTGAGCTGGCAGTCAGCACAGAGCCCGACGCGGGGCTCGAACCCACGAACCGCGAGATCATGACCTAAGCGAAAGTCGGACGCTTAACCGACTAAGCCACCCAGGCGCCCCAAGATTGAAATGAATTTAAGCAAAATTAAAAATTCAGTTCGACTAGCCACATTTCATGTACTCAGTAGTCACATGGGCCTGGCCTGAGAGCAGTGAATAGAATAAATTTATTATCCTAGGAACTTTGATTGCTTAACAATAGTCTGAACACAAATATGAGTGACCAAGTATAGTTTGGAATGAATTCTAGCCTCCTTGCAAGTCACCTGTCACCAGCGCAGAACTGTGTCCCTGCACTCTACTTTGTACATGTTTGATACTTGGGGTGTGTTGCAGGAGCTCAGCTCATCTGAGAATACTCCTGTACTTTGGGTGTATTAGGTTAGAAGAATAAAACCTCTTCTAACTGTAAAAATAATAATAAAATTAGGGTTGGGTCTTACAGGTACAACCTTAAATTTGAGACCATTAGCTTCAGCTTTTCAACCTGAAACAAAGCAAGTGGAGCTGACATATTTCCTGCTGGCTTGGTGAGAAAAGGCCACATCTTTTCCCAAGAACCAGAAGGTTGTGGAAGAGTGGCTCGGTCACTGGCCGGGGCTGCTCTGAGTACCGAGGTTCCATTTCTGCTTCTCAGGCATGAGCTTTGAGTAAGTGTGTTAGGAAAATTTTCACAGTGACTTTTGAAAACAGCAGTTAAAAAATTTTTTTAAACCATAAATGAAAAAAACTTTTAGTAGTGTAAAGGGTAGGTTATAGTAATATAACCTATATATAAAATACTTTTTTTAATGTTAATTTTTGAGAGCGAGTAGGGGAGGGGCAGAGAGAGAGAGGGGGAGTCCCAGAATTTGAAGCAGGCTCCAGGCTCTGAGCTGTCAGCACAGAGCCCGGTGCAGGGCTCAAACTCACGAACTGTGAGATCGTGACCTGAGCCGAAGTCAGACGCCTAACCAGCTGAGCCACCCAGGCACCCCTAGTTAAGTATATATTTTTTAAGTTGACTTATATTTGAGAGAGAAATACAGCGCAAGTGGGGGGGGGGGCAGGGAGAGAGGATCCCAAGCCGACTCTGCACTGTCAGGACTCCCGCTCATAACCATGAGATGATGACCTGAGCTGAAATCAAGAGTCAGGTGCTTAACTGACTGAGCCACCCAGGCGCCCCAGTTATAGTTAAATAGTTAATGAAGCAATTCAACTTAAAGACCCTTGGTAAGCAGACATGGCTGGGCTACTTATAAACTGAGCTGAGGCTAAAGTGTAGCATCCTGTGAGTGTGGCTGGGTTCTGTGGCAGTGGAGGGAGGGCCTCTGGCTTGTTTTGACCGGGTTTGAGTCCTGCCTCAGACTCAGCTGGTGAGCTGCAGGTAAGTCCCTTGCTTTCCCTGGGTTTTAGATTCCTCCTTGCAAAGTGCCTATTGGTACGGTTATTGTAGGTAGTAAGCAGAACGTGTGGGTCGGAACCGACTGAGCGATGCGAGTGCACCTGTGTGAATGCTAATTGTGGGTCCCATCTGCGCCCCTGCCCCAGAGGACCCTGGGCGTTTGTTTCTCGGTGTGCTCACATACTGAGGGGTCTCCGTGTGCCCTCCAGTGAATATACATTGGGATATACGGTGTTAGTGGAAGCGAGCCCCGAAGGACTGCGGCCCCCTGTCTGGTTAAGTATGCCTCCTCGCCATTGTGTATGTGGGGGGGGCTGCTGGGTGGGCGCACACCTTCCTGAAACCACGGCGCGTGTGTGCCCTTGCATGTTCCCCTACCTCCTCCTGGGAGTTAGATGGCCACAAAAGTTGAATGCAGGGATTACCTCTGTGTTTGTGCGAATCCCTCAGGAATTAGTGATGTGGCAGTGAGGAGATCTGTAGAAAGCAAGCATGATGTTAGGGTGAAATTGTAAGTCTTTAAAAATTCTCATTCTCCCTCCTTTTTGGGGACTGTGAGTCAGACTGGGAGTATAGCCTGTGGGGTAGACAGTGTTGAGGCTGATTCTAAGTATCTTTCCCTGTGGAAGTGAGTTCTAAAGACACCGTTTAAAGGGATTCAGACTGTTAAGTTTCCAAAACCGTTCTGAAGGGAGACGCCTGCTCGTAGGTGCTGTGATGTTCATCCCTCTTGTGTGGTATAACCGCAGTGACCGCTGTGTCCCAGCTGGGTTTCGGTGCCGCCTGTGCCCACAGTGACGGGGCAGGCTGCGTGCCGCTGCCACATGGTGTGTCGCGGTGGGGGGATGGGGGGTGGGATCAAGGCCTACAGGCACCTGGCGTGGCAGGGTGTGCTGCCCGTGTGCCCTCCTGAGGTCTCTGGGCAGCGAGGGCCCCGTTCTGCCCGCCGGTCACACCCTGCTTCCCCGGCCCAAGTTGGAATTGAGACGGGGTTGCGGTGGCTGGTGGCTCCTGCCCGCGTTCTCCGGTTCATTCTGCCATCTCAACCCGTAACCTCTCTCTCCTGCTCTCCTACGTGTGCAGGCGCACTTACGGGTTGATTCCCTATATCTGTGTTGAATATGTTGTTGGAGGATTGATTCAGTGTGCAGATTTGAGGTTTTAAGGTCCTTATTTGTGATCGTATGACAGTTCGTTGTGTTTAAATTCTGAGCGAGTCTTGGGCGGGCCTGCACCAAGCTGTCAGTGCTGTGGAAGAACTGACGGGGGCCGTCTGCGTTACCGCGATGGGAGACGTGTGTTTGGGGCTATTTTAAATGCGTTCGGTCTTGTAATTCAGTCTGTAAAATGAATTTTGTTTCTCCCCCAGCACTGAGACTGTTGCCTTCCTGCTTGGCCGCATGCTAGCTCCTTCGTTGGCGTCCACAGTGTCCTCTCAGTAGCTGCAGCGGAGCTGTGCTCTGCAGGCTTGGTTGGCAGCGTCTGTAGAAGTTAAGCTTGAAGGAGCCACTGCCTTCCGAAGTCGCTGCCACCAGCTGTGGGGTGACTGTGCGGATGTAGGAGATGGAACACGGTCTCTGAAGACCGAACTGTGTGCTTGTTCTCGCATCTGAGGTCATGGGTGTTGGAGAAGTCACTTTGGTTTGCATACATTTCTCAACTTCTCAGTGTTGGGGTGTTTCTGGAGGGTGAGGACTAGAACTTAGCTCTGTTACTGTTTCTGTGCCATAAATAGAGACAGAAAATTTCATTCCCATGATTCTAAAATGACTTCCGAATGGACTTTTCTGTGGTTTTTCTTGTGGTAGGAAAGGCCCTGTGTGGATCATACTTAAAGGGCTGAGGGTGCCTGGGTGGCTCAGTTGGTTGAGTGTCCAACTAACTCTTGATCTTGGCTCAGGTTATGATTTCACAATTCATGGGTTTAAGCCCTGTGTCAGGCTCTGAGCTGACAGCATGGAGCCTGCTTGGGATTGTCTCCCTCCCTCCCTCCCTCCCTCGCCCCCTCTCTCTGCCCCTCCCCTGCTCATGCAGTTGCTCTGTCTGTCTCTCTCAGAAAGATAAAGGAGTCAGAATATACTCCTAGTACCGTAAAGTTCCGATTGTACAGGGCTGTGCTTGATCAGCTGTCCACCACTTAGAGAAATGCCGGGAATGCATGGTTCCTCCTCTGTGAAGCTGTCCTTTCCCCCTCCTGTGTAGGGCCGGGCAGGGTGGTGGAGGAGATGGGTGTTGCTGAGGAAGGAGTGTGGAGTGTGGCACAGGCACCTTGTGTGGGACACAAAGCAGTTACACACAGTCAAAGGGGCCAGACCCTGGGCCCCCAGGCCCTACTTGGGGTCCGCCCCTACCCGTTCTGAGGAGGAGGGAGGCCTCCATGGTCCTGGTGCCTTCCTCTGTAGATGGCGTGCCGATGACGCTGTGTGCAGGCCCCGGGGGCTGTTGCGGGGATGCGGGTGCCCAGCAGGGTGCTTGTCCGGGAGCCATCGTCCCCTTCCCTCCACTCTTCCCGGCCTTTCTGCAGCTCTCCCTCCACCTACGCTGAGCAGAGGGGAGCACTCCCCCGTTACCCGCCCCTGCTAGTGGGGAGAAGTCCATGTGGAAGAAGGGAGGAGGCACACAGGTGCTGCCGGGTGCTGCTCCTGGCTAACAGCCCCATGGCCCCTGGTGTAGACACTGGGCCACCACTGTGCCAGGTGTCCATCCTTGCAGTCCCGGGAGTTTCCTGACAAACCCGTGCTCTGAAGACGCATACACGTTGAATCGTATCTCGATGACTTCTTTGATGGTTTTAAATTGTATCACCATGAAGGGCTGAGTTACAGGAATGAAAGTTATTTTCTCATCCTCATAAGCGTGTTCAGTTTGCATAACTAGGATTATGTGAAACCTTCCCCTTCTTTTATGATTTGCTTTGACAAAGTGTGTATACATGTTTCTTTAAAAGGTCAACTTAAAAACCTGTATGTGGATGGGTGGGCCGGTGGATAGATGGGTGGGTGGGTGGATGGATGGGCAGGCAGCGGGCAGGTACTACTAACCACACTGTCACCATGTTGCTCACACGGCCCAGGCGTGCGTTCTCACTGCAGTGCAGCAGCCTGTGCCTAACCAGCCACCGAGCTTCTGCAAACCCAAGTTCAGGGAGCAGCAGCTTCCTAAGGAAGTCTTGCATACGTAAGAAACGTAAGACTAGCTTGATAGTGATGGATTTAAGTGTTTTCAGCCTGAGGCTTGAAACCTTTTATTTCTGCGTTGGTTTGGTTAAGTGAACCGCTTTCTCTGGTGGGTATGATTGCAGAGTTGACGTGAGGTCACTTGTGGTTGGAGAAGAGGCGGGCTGTGCCAACACCAATTCTTGATGTTTCCAGCGTGAGCTTCCTTTAGTTGAACCGTAGGAAACTTGTGCAGTTTCAGGTGCTTTAGCGTAAGTGTGCTGTGCATGCTTCCACCAGGAGCCCTTAGTGTGGCTGGTGTTCCCAAGAAGCTTGGATGCTGGTGGCCGGGTGTAGCTGAGTGCAGGGAGAGGGGATGGAGGAGGTGAGGCGGTGGCTGGGTCCCTGCGGTCAGATCAGGCAACCTGCCCTGAGGACTGATGTGCTCAGTTTTTCTTGAGGATTTTTGCAGTTTTTTGGCTTTATTTATAGTGTTCTTCCCAGTAGGTGATGTGGGGGCTCCGAGGTCACCCTGCTCTTCGCAGAGGGTGAGTGAGCTGGTGCCTGCTCCTTCCCCGGCCTGTGTGTCCCTCCTGCCCCCCCTGCCTGGAGTGGAGCACGGGCAGCAGTGCGGATGCAGGCGGGGCCCCTAGCCGGGCCTCCAGTGCCACGTGCGCTAGAGAGGCAGGTGCAGGAGCGCCTGTCGGCACGAGTGCTGACGTGCCAGTGCCGTGTGATGCTCACCGCCGCGCGCCCAGCCCTCCTGAGTCACTCCAGATGCTGTGGCCGTTGAACTGGAGCATTTGGGGGCGGACCTGGAGTGCACGATCGTGGAGGCCTCGGGAGGGCGTTGCTGGCCGGCAGGTTAGATGAGCAGTGGGGTGAGTTGTCAGGAGCGGGAGGTAGGCAGGCACGGCTTTCAGCGCCTTGAATTTCCAGATGCGCGTTCAGTCTCCCCGGCTACAAGTGTGGCAGCGCTCTGTACCCCGAGGCTAAGCGGGGTGGTGACGTGACCGTGCCTTTGGCATTTTAAAGCCTAAGTGGAAGAGTCTGTCACCTGACGGTGTGCCTCGCGCCTGCTCCTCGCACAGAGCGCTTCAGGCTGTTGGGCGGCCTCCTGCGTGCCCAGGGCGTCCACGCCCTGGTTCACATCACTGTGGCCGTAAAGCATCTTTTACTTGTTTTTACCAGGTTGAGGGACCCGGAGAATGGCAGTCTTGTAGCTCAGCTGTGAACTAGGCTTGCTCAGGTGGCCTCCGCGAGAACGGGAGGCATGGTGGGTTTGCTTAGCGGACCGCCCGTGCTGGGTTTGCCTAGCTGGGTTCGCCCGTAACCAGAGCGATGCCATCAACTTTCTGTGGTGTTCCGTTTCATGTCTCAGTGTAGCCAGCGCCGGTGTGGCTCCAAGCACGAAGAGCCCGGTGCTGCTGGTGGGGTGGGCGTCCTCCCCTGCCCGCCCGCGGGCTCTAACCGCTGCGCCGCCCGCTCTCTCTGCTCAGCGAGCAGCTGGGAGAGTTCATGGAGACCAGAGGCGCCAGCAGCCCCGGGATCCTGGTGCTGACCACTGGCCTCAGCAGACCGTTCATGCGCCTGGACAAGTACCCCACGCTGCTCAAGGAGCTGGAGAGACACATGGAGGTACTGCCCGTCGCTAGGAGCCCCTCCGCTCCCGTCAGGGAAGCTCGCCGTCTGCGTCAGAGGTGGGACCCAACTAAAGTGTCTTTGCAAGGGTTTTTAACTTTAGGGATTTTCAAGACAATTTGGTAAATAGTAAGTTTTCTCCTTCCCCTCCGTCTACAAAATTATGTGACCTTCTTCAATTCTCTCCCCCATGCTGCTGTTAGAAAAATCTCCAAAAGCTATGAAATGTTAAGCTCCGTTTTAAGCAGCATTGA
Source organism: Crocuta crocuta (assembly GCF_008692635.1). Classification (NCBI taxonomy): domain Eukaryota; kingdom Metazoa; phylum Chordata; class Mammalia; order Carnivora; family Hyaenidae; genus Crocuta; species Crocuta crocuta. The sequence continues at coordinate 13,285,278 of NW_027528362.1, forward strand.
GGAGCCCTGTTAGGAACACGTGGTTACAGACAGTATGTGCAGTGTATGTGCAGTAAGAAGAGGGAAAGGCCCCATCAGTTCATGGTGGGTGTTTATCTTATTCTTGAACAGCAGACCACAGGCCTGGCAGAAACTCGGGTTCAAGTTGCCGTGTGTAGGCGAAGGTCGGCGACCTTTCCCTGTGAGGGGTGGGCCCTCTGGCCCCTTCCTCGCCAGCCCCCTGCTGCAGCGAGCCCGGTGCGGGGAGGAGATGCCTGCTCGTGCCGTGGGCCTGTGTCTTCTAAACCTCGGTTCCCCCAAAGTCCACCGGGCCCATGAGAGTATGGACGGCACCTCAGTGCTGAGACAGACAGGTCGTGCTGTGGGTTGAAAGGGTCGGGACAGTTCCAAGCTGGTCTCTGGTGTGCCTTTTGAAGAAAAAAGTTTGCGTCGTGAAAGCTAATAGTGTTTCTTGTATTCAAAGGATTACCATCCGGATAGACAAGATATTCAAAAATCCATGACTGCCTTCAAAAACCTCTCAGTAAGTGATTAAGCATATTGTGGTCTCCCCAACCCTGCAACATTATGACAAATGAATGTAGAGAAATTTATTACCTAAAAAAAGTTGGATGACAAAAGAAAATGAGAGCGAGAATTAGGGTGTACTCCGTACAAACTAATCACAGGAGTTCACCTACCATGGTGGTAAGTTGCCACGCTTCACTGTGCACCCGGGGCTGTGCACCCCGGGAAAATGGTCACTGAGCCTTTAAAAAGGCACCATGTGATTGACACTGGTTCCTCGCGGAGGTCCTGCTCTGCGGGCCGTGTCCTCCGTGAGGACCAGGGGGCCTTTTCCGTCACCGTGCTGTTCACTTTCGGTGTTTCCGGAACGCGCCTGGCTGACCGCACGTGCAGCACGCCCTCCTCGCCCTGCTCAGTCCCTGTGCCGGCAGAGCCCAGAAAAGCCAGAAAACGCCTTCCCGTGCAGTTTGCATGTCTTCTAAAAGCGGCAAGATCTGCTGTATCGTTCTACAGCTGTTTCTCATTCCAGAGCTCTTAGTTCCGTGCTTGTGAATTCAGCATTTCCTCCTTCAGACGTGATGTGTCTTAAAGCCGGGTGGCCAGTAGCTGGGCTCTGGGAGCCCCTGTGTCTTCTGACCGTGGTGCTGTGTGTCCCAGGCCCAGTGTCAGGAGGTGCGGAAGAGGAAGGAGCTGGAGCTGCAGATCCTGACGGAAGCCATCCGGAGCTGGGAGGGGGACGACATCACGACCCTGGGCAGCGTCGTTTACATGTCACAGGTCATGGTCCAGTGTGCCGGGAGCGAGGTGTGTGGGGCAGGAGCACCGTGGCCGCGTGCGCCACTCTGCCGAGCGCGGGGACACGAGTGGAGGGACAGGGTGGCCGCGGGGCTGGCACGGTTCGGGAAGCATTCAGATGCATTGGGGAGAAATGGGGTTGAGAGCTGACCATCATCTGGATTAAGTGAAATTTGTTTGGTAAATGCTTTCTCAGATTCCTCAGCGGCAGGCAAGAAGGAAAAAACACTTTAGAATGTTATGCTTTTGTGATGGTGTAATGGATTTTAAAGTAAAGTCAAATTTAATAGGATTTTTGTATCCTAATTTGTCATGTTTTATCCTTGCTTAACATAGAAGTGGCTTCCAGCATATTAGTGAGGCTCCCTCACCATGGACCACTTGACTGGTTTGGGTCCAGCCGGGAGGAATTACGATCGGTCTGTGTCCACTGAAAGGGGCCATCGGACAGGACCACTTAGACCCCAGACACAGCCCAGAGCAGCGTGTATGTCCCTGCCTGGCCCGGGCTTTTCTGTAACACGGGCATTCTAGAAAACCCGTTCTGGTGCTTCAGGTCATTGCACTTTCTCTGTTCTCTCTGCTGGTTGGCAGTTGCTTATGGAAATCAGTGGTCTTGTGGGCTTGGGTGAAGTGAGAGGTGAAACCAGGATCTTGTTTCACTGCCCGAGTTACACGTTCGCTGGGCCACTCAGCAGTCTCTCGGTGCGTTTCTGCCTACTGTGTATGTGTACAAACAAAACAAACCAGTAACAGTGAATGACCCACTTTCAAACATGAAACTCTTCGGACTGTAAGAAAGCTGAAACTAACTTCAGTTTGGGGATCCTAAGAAATTAGTGCTGTCTTTACTGCTTCGACTCAGTCTTTCCAGAAACCATGTTTTAGTCACACACTTCTAAACTTAGGGAAATGTTTCTTCAGTTTTTAAACAGTGTTTTCTTTATAAAACAGTGCTAGTGGCTGCTCACAAAATGTTTCCAAGTTACAACTGAGAAGGTTGTACAGATTTCTTCTTGGAGGGGAGAGGGCTCTCAAGCCTGTGCTCTGAGCAGTGCATTCTGTTCACGAAGACTTCTGTCCTCTCTTAACTATCAAAAGAAAGCTTTAGATTAGTTAAAAATAGTTAATGGCAGAGGTGAACTCCTTAGCCAACTTGTTTTTAAAAGATGCTGCCTGGGCTACCAGTGAGTCTAAGACCTTATCATAATTCTGTCTCTATTTAATTTAGCTGATAAAATTCGGTAGAAAGACGGACATACGGTATGTTTCATGAGGCCTAATGTAAATATTTGTTCTCACATTTGTGTATTTTGAAACAAATCACTTGGGTTTGTTTGCTCTTCTGCATTAGGAAAAGAATGAGAGATACCTTCTGCTCTTCCCCAGTAGTTTGCTGATGTTGTCTGCCAGCCCTCGGATGAGTGGTTTTATCTATCAGGTAATGGACATTTTAAGTTTACACGTTACTGTTCACTGTGGATCTGAGAGTCTGTTCCAGGCTTATTTTGGATTTCGCGTGAAGTACGACTCGTGTGTCCTCGTACTGTGCACGGACCCCGCGTGTATAGTGTCACCGAGTCGAGTAGGTCACACTGCGCCCGTTTCCGCATGACCGCAGATGTCCCTGCGCTGCTCCTGAGCAGACCCGGCAGGGACCCAGGGACCCCGTAGGGCTGCCTCCTAAGGGCACAGGCTGAGATGACCTGCCCGAGGCCTGTCTTAGTTGGCCCTTCTTTCCTGGCCACTTCCTTCGGAGCCGGGGACGCTGGCCGAGGCCGGCCTAGTGCACCTAGTAGATCACGGAACCTTTCTCCGTTCGGTCGTTTTGCTGACACTGAGAAGATGGGCCCCTGATGTAAGAAGGACACGCAAAGGGAGAGGTCTCTCTCCGCAGGAAAGTAACCTGCAGTGTCAAGTAGCTTCTTTTTCTCTAATAGCTGCTTGGGCCTCACCGCGGTTTTCCGCGACTTTAGAGCAGCTTGCCCCTCCCAGGTTTCTGGGCCTGGCCAGTCCTCAGTCCTGCCAGCAGGGGTCGCCACGAGGTGCATTGTTCTGTGTCGTCCCGGACACGCGCACGGGTGGGTCATGAGTCCCAGGTGTCTGTGGCGTGTGCGCCTCCACAGAGAGCTTGGTCCCCAGAGGAGGAGCTGTCACACACTTACCCCAGAAGGAGCACTCTACAGGTAATGATGAAGCTGACGTGTATAGTAAACCCAGAAAACCTGTGCCTCCAAGTTCGTGAGTGCACCTACCCCGGTTCCCCAAATCAGCAGCCCCCCCTCGTCGGTGGCCCCCACCAAACACAAAGCTGAGTCCTTTCCGCCAGCACGCTTTGGCTTTGTGGTTTGTACCCCGAGAGTCTGGGATCAGCTCTGCTGTGACCCGAGGGAGCAGAGGCGGCTGTGCGGGGCAGGCTTGGCGCCCTGCCACGTTCTCCCTGGGCGTTGGCGTTGACATGCCGGTGGGGGCCTCGTGCCCCCAGCGGGCCCCTGCTTTCGCGTTCTGTGTGTGGTGGCCTGGGAAGGGCGTCGGAGTGCTGGTGACCGTGCTCTGTTCATGGTCAGTATCCACGTCGGGCTTTGAGGGACGTGGAACAGGATCGAGTCCGGGAATGTTCCGTGCGCCGGTGTCGCTGTGGTTGAGCATGGTGCTGCCGCTGCGTGGTCTCCAGAACTTCCCGGGGCTGCCCCCCCACTTGGTGTGCTCAAGACTTGGAGATGGGGACGCAGGGCACAGCCGTTTCCACGTACCTCCAAGCAGAAATGCCCGGTGCCATCTAACGTGCCACCTGATGACCTTGTGACGGGCACTCCGTTTGCGCAGATGGGCAGGGAGCTGCCCCATGTACCGTCCCGCGGGAGCTCCCAGCCGGCTGCGCCACGGCCAGTCCCCCTCGGTTCCGGTCTCTGCCCAGAAACCTGCTTCTCTGCAGGCGGTGTGGCCCTGCACCGCCCCTTCCCTGGAGCCTTGGCCGCTGTTGGTGGTTTTTTGCCCCGCGCTGTTGGTGGTGATTTGCTTGCAGCCCGACTGGAGTGACGAAAAGCATCACATGGAATTTGTGTTCATTGTAGACCTTACTGAAGCTTACTGCTGGCTCCATTTCTCTTTTATTATGGTGTTATGGTTTCTTACTTGATGTAAAAGTCTGTAATACACATGCACGTGGCAGAGTCAGACAGCTGTTTCGCTTTACGGAGTGCTGCTGCCATTTCTAAAATCATTAATACTTGTTTTGATAACCGTACCTTCTTTACTAGAAAAGCACTAATTGTTTTTTTTTTGTGGGGGGGGGTCTTTTTTAGGGAAAGCTACCGACGACAGGAATGACAATCACAAAGCTTGAGGACAGTGAAAATCATAGAAATGCATTTGAAATATCAGGTGATAGGCCAGACTTTGTGGCTGTCTGTCTGTCCGGTGGTGAGCGACAGCTCACTGTGTGCGTGCACTTTGTGGCTGGACCGCCCGAGGGCTGTGTCAAGCACTGCTGGCCTCTCTGCGGGGGGTGTGTGAACACGTGCGCCGTCCGCCTGTGTGCCCGCGTCAGCGTATCCCTCCCCCCCCACCCAGGGAGCATGATCGAGCGGATCCTGGTGTCCTGCGCCAGCCAACAGGACGTGCACGAGTGGGTGGACCACCTCCAGAAGCAGACGAAGGTCGCCTCTGTCGGCAACCCCTCCGTCAAGCCCCATTCTGTGCCGTCTCACACTGTAAGGACCCCGCACTTCTCCCTCCACGCGGCGGTGGGGGGGCGGGGCTCTGAGGGCCGGGAGGGGTGTCAGCAGGTGAGCAGGTGCATCGAAGCACCATCAGTACGTGGGTCGAGAGTAAACACTCGTGCCTGCGTTTCTCTGGGGCCCTGGCGAGTCCCTGTCACACAGCTCATGGCCTCACACCGGCGGCTCCCAGGTGAGGCCTCCCTGCAGGTGGTTTGGAGGCCGGCCCTCGGAGCTGCCTCTGCTCAGAGTCACCTAGAGGACTAGCTTTCGGGGGCTTTTCACCTAAAACCTCAAGAGCCACCGGTCCACATGTGCTTTTGTTTTTTCCTGAGAATCTTAACTGTGTTCTGTTGCACCAAAAAACACAAATATTTATGGTGATCCAAAGGGCTGGGGGCACCTGGGTGGCTCAGTCAGTTGGGCATCCAACTCTTGGTTTTGGCTCAGGTCATGATCCAGGTTCTTGGGGTTGTGGGATCGAGCCCTGCGTAGGCTGTGCACTGAGCATGGGGCTGACTGGCGGTTCTCTCTCCCCTCTGCCCCTCCCCCACATGTGCTCTCTGTAAAGTACAAACATAATAAAAAGCCCAGATTCATGTGGAAGGCTTTAAAATGTGGCTTTTGACTCATTGTTTTGATTTTGAGAAATCCATTTATCTTAGAAGAGCTAACCAGCTCTTTGACTTTTTAAATACTTAAATATTTCACAGTAGCTCAGCACAAAGTGTCCATGGAGTTTAAAACTTCTCCTTACTGGTGTTTTATGCTGAAGATACTGGAATGGAGCCCTTTTCGTGTGCTCCTCTTTCTCAGACAGCGTTCAAGTACATGCCCCTTTCCACAGGTGCCCTGTGAGTACACAGCCTTTCCAGGTGGCACCTCTTTCTCACGTTCGTGTCAGGTGGTCACGAGCTTTATTTGGACTTTCTACCAAGCGGCTCACTTCCACTTCCACCTCCTCACTGCTGCAGTGTTTGCTCAGGAAGAGTGACTGTAGCCAGCATTCTTTTTTTTTTTTTTTAAATATTTATTAATTTTGAGAGCACATGCGTGAGCCGGGGAGGGGCAGAGAGGGAGAGAGAGAATTGCACTGGGGCTCCACGCTGTCAGCACAGAGCCCGATGTGGGACCTACGCTCACAAAACCGTGAGATCATGACCTGAGCTGAAACCAAGAGTCGGGTGCTTAACCGATGGAGCCTCCAGGCGCCCCTGGTAGCATAGCCTTCTGACAAGTTTCATCGTACTCCATTTCTCTGGATAGCTCGCAGGTGGAAACTACCCTTTCGCTTTAGCCAGTGTTGCGTTTTGGGTGACTCTGGCCATTTGTAACTCTCTATACTTGGAAAAAAAGAAAGCTAAAGCCACTTAGCTCCGTGGAACTAAGTGTACTGCAGAGCTACTGTGTGTGCGTGTGTGTTCCCGAGGAGACGTGGCGGTCAGTACTGCGTCACAGCGTCAGCACCCTGGCGGTGTGCCTCACACACAGGCTTCTAGAGGGTTAGGCGTCCTTCGGAGGTGCCTCCTCCTGCATTCGGCTGAGGCCACCTTGAAGAAGAGTCTCATTCAGGCACAGATCGTGACCTCTGGACTTCTTTAAAGAGGAACCAGTGTGAATAGTATAGTGTAGGGGTCGTGTGAACTGTGAGGACATGGGGCACGCCCAGGCACCCCCGAACCGGGACACCCGTGTGGCTCCCGCAGGAGGTGTTTGCTCTGGTACTGGAGCGCCCTGGCAGCAGCCGGTGCCAGGCTTCTCGTTCAGCGTGTTTCACACGGAGAGTTCTTGTGAGCGAGGACCTCACTCATGATTTCCAGCTCATGGAACTTCATCTGTTTTCAGCTTGCCTCGTTGTTGTGGGTAATTTGAGGTCATTGGCTGATTTTGAGCATTGAACCTTTTTGCATTTAATTGTCAACATGATAAGAGTATTTTCAGTTTCTCCAGGAAAATAAACCCTATTATTCTTCCAAAAAATTAGATTTTATATAGCTTTATTTTGATTAGAGCAGATTTTTCCGGGAAAATGTTTTATACTAGGAATTGGCAAAATTTTTCGTAAAGAGACAGTAAAATATTTTCAACTTAAAGGCAGTGTGGTTTTTCTTTGGTTTTACAGCCGTCAGCAGGAGCAGGCCTGGCTGTGTCCCTGGAAAAGTTACTCATTCATTCATTCATTCATTCATTCACTGAAAACAGGCATTTGGGCCTTGCTTTGCCTACCCATGAATCACCAGGTGGCAAGTATGTCCCTGGAGAGAACGACCCTCCCTCTCGCCACATTTCCCAGGACAAGAAATGCCTGTTCTTGTACAAAATTGTGACCCGTGCCCAGTGGGACCTCTTTATGCGGTGTTCCTCCGTGGCAAACAAAGGTGGTGGGGGGTACTAGGGTCTGGGCCCCCGCATCCTGCTCCCCCAAGCTGACCTGACGCAGAGCAGACAGGTGTTCTGGAAGTCGCCTGCTTTGGGTTGGAGAGTAAAGAGATGATGGCCACTTGGGTTTTTTTCACTGGGAGTGTTTGAGAAATGGGCAGAACCTCAGGGGTCTGGTGGAGGGACCCCTAAGGACAACTGTCATGTTCTGCTCCCTCTCGGTGTCTCTGCCCACCCCCAGCTCCCCTCTCATCCGATCGCGCCGTCCGGCAAGCACGCAGACAGCAAGCCAGCGCCCCTGGCGCCCGCCTACCACACGCTGCCTCACCCCTCCCACCACGGCACTCCGCACACCACCATCAACTGGGGGCCCCTGGAGCCTCCGAAGACCCCCAAGCCGTGGAGCCTGAGCTGCCTGCGCCCCGCCCCGCCCCTGCGGCCTTCAGCTGCCCTCTGCTACAAGGAGGTGAGGTCTGAGTGTGGCCAGCACCAGCGTGACTTTGCTGCGTGTTAGGCCAGCTGTGCTGTGCTTCGTTCTGGTGCATTCAGAAATCCGGAAAATCCCGTTTCTGTCTGTGATTCTGTGACGTGAGGAAAGTGCTAATCGCCGGAGAACCGCAGCCTTGCCTTGCAGTGCCTTCGCCAGCGGGCCCAGCTCCCCGCCGCCCAGAGCCAGGGCCCAGAGGGTCCCCCGGGCTGTCCGCCCGCTCAGCCTGACCTGACCATGCACGTCTTGCTTGTGCTGGGCTTGCTAACTTCTGGGCTACTCTGCTCGGCCCCAGGACCCTTTTCCAGGCCTGAGTGAGGGCCACCCACAAACCCTGCATTTATCACCGAAAGCTGTTGGAGACCAAGAGAGCACGTGCACAGTAAAAGTGGCAGAATGTGGTTTGCCTGATACACGTGTTCTCTGCTCCTGTGTTGGTGGGCTGTGCCTTGTGCTTTGACACCAGGCCGCTTCTGCTAAACCTGCTTTCAGGAAAGGAAGCATCTTAAGAAAAGTGCTCTGAGGAATATAGTATTTGAGAAATCTGGTGACTACAGCGCTGGGTGTGGTTGTGAGTGTAAGCATGGGGGGCCCGAGCGCGAGCCTGAGCGTGGGGGTGAGGCCGTGTGTCCCAGTCCACCTCTCTGTGTCAGCTGAGCTCCCTCTCGTCCGAGGACCTAGGCCCTCGTCATTGCCAGCAGCCCTAAATGCTTTACCCCACGGAGGTCCTATGTAAATTATAGTCTGTCCTTTACAGGCTCTTGTTTTCATTAGTTTTGCTGTTTAAGACCTGAGTCCTGCTGGTGGTCACAGGCCCAGGCACGCGGTGTCCTTGCCGTGGGCGACTACGGGCCCGGGACACCTGCCTGATGTGCTGTCCCAGTGCTGTGACTGCTTGAGGAACGGGAGGGTTTTATCCGAACCCGCAGCCTCTTCCTCTCACGCCGGTGCCCGGCAGCTGGCCGGGACCACACGGCGGGAGTGAAGTACAACACTCTCCACCGCGGGGGGCTGAAGTGACTTCCTGCTTCATGCTGTCACCCTCACTGGTGCTCCAGGAAAAATTCGTGCTTTTGGAATTTGTCAGAATATCTTTTTCCGTTTTCTTTCCCTAGGATCTTAGTAAGAGCCCGAAGACCATGAAAAAGCTGCTCCCTAAGCGCAAGCCTGAGCGGAAGCCTTCGGACGAGGAGTTCGCCCTGAGAAAAAGTGAGTACGTGCTGCGGGGGTCGGTGAGGACACAGGTCTGTCTGGGGCACAGCGTTCCTGGGGTAGAGGCATGGCTGATGGCTTTCCGAAGGCTTGAGACTGATGTCGGGGCCTGGGCCTTAATGCCACATCTATAGGAAGTCGAGGGGCGATGGCAGCAGACTGTTTTCAGGAGCAGGAGAGCTGCCTGGTGCCCATGGTGAAACGCCCGCGTTGTGCTCCCCGTGATGGGCGGCTCACGGTCTCTTGGCCTCGTGCTGCTCTCGTCCTGGGAAAGCCGGGCCAGGGTGCAGGGTTGACCCGCGACCGCCTGCCCTTCTCTGCCCTCCTTGCCCTCTGCTTTGCACCTGTCGGGGGCTGTGGCTGCGTGGCCGCAGCTCTCTGTCCTCCCTGTGGATGTCCCGGCCTCGCAGCCCAGCGCACGCCTGTGAGACGCGGATGCGCTGGGGCCTGGGCGCTTGATTTCCCGGACAGCCTTGCACGCACGAGGGCCCCGCTGATAGTGAGTAAGCAGAGCTATTCCCAGAAGGTGGTGACTGGAGAAATGGGGTGCGCGTGCTCCCATCCACCCCCCTTGCCATACGTGCCTGTGCCCACACGCCCACCCCCGCCCACCCGCTCCCTTTTAATGCCAGGCCGGTTTCTGGTGTGACAGCGGAGGGCCTCCGTGGGCACAAATGCCAGGGGGACGACCTCGGAGGGGAAGACGGCCCAGGTCGTGGGAGCCTCGGGCACGTGGTGGGTGCCGTGTCCCTGCCCCTCAGTGCCTGCCCGCCTCTGCACCCCTTGCTCCCCACGTGCCCACGTCCTGCCGTGGGTCTCCCTGACTTTCTGGAGCACTGCTCTTCTTGGCCCTACTCATTGGGGCCTTTCAGGGATTTATTTATTAAAGAAGGTGCAGCGGGGAGAGGTTTCCGGTCGGAACACTAGTGTGGCTGATACCAGCCCAGGGAGGGGCTGCTCAGTGCGGGGCCTGCAGGCGCCTTGGGGCCCCGGCAGCGCGTGTGGCTCCACCACGTGTGGGCGCTGTCCCCGTCGGGGCGGCAGGCTGGGAGTGGTAGAGGCAGTGATGGGCCTGGACGCTGTCCCACAAACGTGGCCCCGTGCACC
>NW_027528362.1:13295669-13296163 GCF_008692635.1 Crocuta crocuta
ACGGGCCCCCCTGCCCCCCCCCCCCCCCCAATCCTGAGCTCTCAGGGCAAGGAGCACTCCCGGGACGCCCGCCGAGGTTGGTGAGGGGAATGTGGTCCCGGGGCTCTGGAGCCAGTGTCTGGGAGGTGTTCCCCTGCTTCAAGGTGCTTATTCATAGGACGCCTTCTCCCCACATCCCCGACCACCCTCCCCCTTCCCCCTTCCCTTCACACTGTTTGCCTGTTGGGTCTCCTGTTTCTGCACAAGGGTAGCTCCATGGTGACAGGTGGGAGGCCAGGGGGTGGGTGTGAGAGAGGGTCCCACAGTGCTTTGGGCCGAGGGGCAGCTGCGGCCCCGCTGTGAGCAGAGGCCGTGAAGGGTCTTGGTTTGAACAGGATCGCAGATGGCTGTGCTGAGAGCGGACGGCGGGGGTGGGCCTTGGGCGGCCAGGTAGGAGGCCATGTGGTGACGCAGGTGAGGGGGGTATGGGGAAGGCCTGGGGGGGGGAGGACACT
>NW_027528362.1:13296204-13306130 GCF_008692635.1 Crocuta crocuta
CTGTGGGGGGGGTGCAGGTTTTCTTTTAAAGTTTATTTTGAGAGAGAGCAGGCAAGCAGGGGAGAGGCAGAGAGAGTGTGGGGAGAGAGAATCCCAAGCAGGCTCCAAGGTGTCTGCACAGAGTCCGACTCGGGGCTCAAACTCATGAACCGTGAGCTCATGACCTGAGCTGATGTCAGACACTTAACCAGTTGAGCCCCCAGGCGCCCCGGGGCTCGATGGTTTTGAAGAGGGAGCCTGCAGCTGTGCTTTCTCCCCTGGGGGGTGGGGGGCTCTGGGGGATACTTACATCTGGAGACCTTGTCAGTTGTCACCACTGGGTGTGGGAACTGCCGCCATTGCAGGGGTGATGGCCAGGGATGCCACTCACTGCTGTAGAGCCGCCGGCCAGCCCTGGGGTGCAGTGGCACTGAGGCCCATGGGGAGGCCCCGGGCTGGTGGCGAGGCTGCAGGGGATCTCCCCGTGAGAGGGGTGCGGAGAGGAAGACGGGGGCTGGGGAGGGGTGGAGCCAGCACAGGGAAGGGAGCGTGGAGGGACCAGGAGGTGAAAGGAGAGCTGGGCATCCCCGGGGGAGGAGAGGCTGCCGCTGTCTTCCTGCTGCCTGCTCGGTGAGCAGCCGCTTCTGCGTCACGTGCCGGTCCCCGAAGTTACCGGGGTCTTGGTGACGTTCTGAATCCTCAGAGTTTGTCTTGTCCGCGGGACGGCCCGTGCTACACCAGTATTGTGTGCTGTCCTGTTCATTTACCTCCTCTGACCTTTGTGAGCAAAGGAGGCTCGGGGACAGCGGTGAACGCTCCGTCCTGGGGGAGCCAGCGCCCGGGAGGCGGCCCTGCTTTCTCTGCGTGCCGGGTGATGTGCGCACGTCCCGGCCGATGGGTGATCCGACCCAGTGGCGTGGACCGGTTACCACACATGAAATCGTTCTCCTCCCGGCAGAAAGGTCCTGAGTGTGGGGAGTGAAGCCTTCTCTTCTCCTGTGGGAGGAGCTCGTCATCAAAGGATGGGTTCCCGTCAGGGATGCTTAAGTCCGTTTCTCAGGAGCTCTGAAACTCACGATGCTGAGATGCTTTTCTTGTCAGTAGTGTAGGTGACATGTGGTGCCGCGTTAGCTGCAGGTGCGCAACCTGGCGGCTGGACGGGTCCGTCCCGTCTGCCGTGCTCGTGCAGCAGCCGTTGACCACCGTAAACACTCCCACGGCACCGTGGACTGTACTCACGGTGTGCGTTTCATCCCCGTGACTTTGTCACTCCCTAACCAGAAGCCTGGACCTCCCACTCCCCCTCACCCACTTTGCCCACCCCCAGCCCAGCCGCCCTTTGCATTCACATGTCTGGTTTTGCTTCTGTGTGCTCGTGTGCTTTAATCTTGGATTCCAAGTGAGACTTGCTGCTGTCTGTCTGCTTCAGTCACACCACTTTCCCTTAGCACAGGGCTCTCCAGGGCCGCCCACGTTGTCACAAATGGCACAATCTCCTCTTTTCTATGGATGCAGAACACTCCTGTGTGTGTATGTGTGTGTGCGCGTGCATGTGCGCACACACACCACATCTTCCTTATCCATTCGTCTGTTGATGGGCCCTTGGGTTGGTTGCTTTCCTATCTTTCACATTTTGGCTGTGGCCAGTAACGCTGCAGTAAACCTATGGATGCATAGATCTTTCCAGATTAGTGGTTTTGTTTTCTTTTTAAAAAAAATTTTTTTAATGTTTTATTTATTTCTCAGAGAGAGAGAGAGGGGCAGCGTGAGCAGGGGAGGGTCAGAGGGAGACACAGAATCCCAAGCAGCCTCCAGGCCCTGAGCTATCAGCACAGAGCCCGACGTGGGGCTCGAACCCATGAATCGTGAGATCATGACCTGAGCTGACGTTGGAGCTTAACTGACTGAGCCCCCAGGCGCCCCAGTGGTTTTGTGTTCTTGGTATAAAGTCCCAGTAGGGGAATTATTGGTTCGTATGGTGTCTTGAAAAAGAAAAACAAAGCTAGAGGTATCGTAATTCTAGACTTCAAGAGAGACTGCAGAGCTGTGGTGATCAAAACGTAAGTCCTGGCACAGAATCAGACACCTGGATCGGGGACAGAATAGAGCTCCAGGTAAACCCCTGCGTCTGTGGCCGGTCAATCTGAGGCAGAGGCGGCAAGAATATACAACTGGGAAAATGACAGTTTCTCCAGCGAATGGTGTTGGGAAGACTGGCTCGCTACACGCACAAGTATGAAACTGGGCCACTTCCTCCCACACCACACAGGGAGAAACTCAGAATGGATTAAAGAACCTAAATGTGAGACTTGAAACCATAAAACTTCTAGAAGGTATTGAACTTCTATTTCTTCATAGAGTATATTTGGCTTGCTTTGTATGTATCTTACTACCCTAGAATGGTGAGGCTTTCTATAGCTTATGAATACTTAAGCCTTCCATTCCTCCACGTTTTTACCAGAGTTGGTGAGCCTTTTAAAATATATGTCCATATGTAGTGTCTTAAAATATATAAAAAAAAAAAAAGGAAAAACTTAGTAATGCAGGAAAGAGAAAGATTTCAACCACAGGCTCACGTGAAGTATGAAGTATCCGGGACTGATAGCACTAGCTGCTGCTAGTCTGGAAGCATCTGTCCTCCTCCATGCCTGTGGTCTGAGTCCAGGTGAAGCCAGTGTGCGGAGTGACCCTGTGTGGAAGCAGGAGCTCTGGAATGAGTCCTTCGGAGTCTGGGTATCCCGGATGAGAGCTCGAGCACAAACTTGGAGGTCGGAGGAAATACTCTTTCCAAAGCCCGTCAGCCATGGGCGGCCAGAAGCTTCCCTCTGCAGCTGTCCTTCGCGCTGAACCCGCCAGCGCTGGGGGTGGGCTGGCTTTATGGTCAGGCTCCTGTGGAAACCTGATACTTCGTCTTAATGTAGTTCTTACAATATGGTTCTTTTCCCATGGTGTTCTTGTGTGACTTGCTCGCTCCTTTGCCCTGTTTCCGACTCCAGGGTGGGAAGGATACGGCTTTTCGTAGGGGTTAGTAAGGGGTTAGTAAGGCAGCTTTTATAGATTGAGGATATTGACTTTTTGCTATGTGTGTTGCAGGTAAAAAAAATACTTAAAACCTTTTGAACCGCTTCATAAATTTTGGAAAACCGTTATCTGACAATAAAATACATTTTTAGATTGTGACATGAAGTTGTCGTCCTTAGCTCAGTTGTGACTTGCTGTCTCGACAGGCACAGCTGCTTTGGAAGAAGACGCGCAGATCCTGAAAGTCATCGAAGCTTACTGCACAAGCGCCAAGACGCGGCAAACGCTCAATTCGAGTAAGTTCCAGGGCAGCCGGCTGTGGGGGGCAGGACTGGCCGGGGTTGGCGGCCATCGGCTCGCTGGCGTGTGGGGGCGGCCCTCAGGGACTGACGCTCTGCTGGCTCGCCCTGAGAGCCCCGGGGGTCCCGCGGCCCTGGGATGCTGCGCGGGTCAGAGCTGTCCGTGACAGCACGGGGCTCTGCAGAGTGCCCCGCCGGGAAACCTTTAAGTATTAGTTCTGCCGGGAAGCGTAGAGCTTTCTCCTGCTTAGAGAAGACGGGCTTAGAAGACCGAAGATTAGTTCATTAAAGTATTGGTGTGATTGTGGGACTGAGGATGCTTAGAGTTGTCAAAAATATAAACTAAGAGTGAAGCTTTTTTAGGCCCCTGTTTTTTTTTTAATGCTGCATTTAAAAATCTTTTGGAAGTAGATCTCAACTAATTGTTAGATTTGAGCACCAACTACTGCATTTTCCTGTATCTTTATGCATAAGGCTGTAGTGAGAAAATAGTAATCTGTTCAGACAGAAAAACAGTGGGCTCTTTTTGTCTCTCCCTTGCCGGCCTTTGGCGGTGGAGTGCAGCCGGGGTGCAGACAGGGCAGTGCGCGCGGTCTGACTTCCCCTCCCCCCAGACCGGGGTGGGAGGGTGTCCTGCACTGTCCTTTCTAGGTGGGCTTTTGGGTTTCATTTTTGTTTTGTTTGAGGACTGGATTTATGTGTTCTGGCGCAGAAACTGGCTTCTGTTGGATTTTGTGTTTTGGATTCCCTTTCCACACGGACTTTGGACACATTGCCCACCTCGGCTTCATTCCCACCACCTTAGGGTGGCAGCTCAAATCCGTGTCCTGGATGGTGTTAGGCTAATTCTGAAAAAAGGACAGGTGGGAAAAGGGATTTTTACCTGCTTTAGGTTTTTTTAAGATGGTGACAGCGGAGAAGGTAGGGCTGGCAGGGTTGAAGCCCAGGGGCATCTGCAGGTCACCCAGAAACTGCCCTGTGGCCCAGTGGGGAGAACACCTCTTCCCAGTGACCGGTCAGCGGGACGGGAGAGAGATGCAAAGGCCTAAAGGTGGGGTGGATGTCAAGTCCAGCGATCATTTGTAAATCTAGTTTGTCATCTTTTGAGATAATGGTTTCCTGTATTTGATAAGAGACTGTTTTGAGTAATCGGCTCCGTAAGTTGTGGACATAGTGTTTTCGGTTTTGAATTTGAGATTTTAAAAAGTTCTCTCACCTTGCATTACTTGAAATAAAATTTTAAGCTGGTAGTCCCATCCGGGTGAGCAGACCGGGAACCGGAGCTGTGTGTGCGTGTTTGTGAGAGCCTCGTTTGTCCATCCAGGAGACCGGGCCCCACGATGTGCCTGTGGCCCCTGCTCTGGCTGCCTGGAAGCGACGGCCCGTAGGTCATGCAGATCATTTGTCCTCTGTATTACGTGTTTCCATTTCTCCTGTGTGAGCAAAGCGTTGCACGATACGTTGGTTTTTGTTTTCGGCTGATACTGTGGGCCAGGCACTGTGGGGCCTCGTGTGCACAGTCCTCTCTGGCCGTAACCCTGACGCTCTCGCGACCAGGTAAGGTAGGGGAACTGAACCTTTGTGCTGGGAAGGCCATGTGGGGTTCCAGTGGAGGCAGTTCTTTTCATGTTAAATGCTTCGAGCAGGCAGATTCAGTTCCTTTCGGTGTCCATTTGGATGCCAGCAGGACATTATAAACAGACATCTTTGGTATCCATTTCGGTCTCAAAGAAGTAGTGGCCTTCGTAGACCCTTGGGACTGAGTTGAAGGAATCCAGGGCAGCCACTGCCCGCTAGGGTTTGGGGCAGGAGCAGGCCGGAGGCGTGGTTGCGTGGTGTGGGTGTGCCACCGTCTGTCACAGCGTCCTGCGTGCCCCGTCCGCACAGCCGCCGGCGGGGCCCTCGTCCCCGTGCGGCCCCTCTCGGGCTCACCGCTGTTCTCGCACCTCGTGCCCTGTGTCCTCTGTCGCCCTCCTGCTAACACAGCGGCTCTCGGTTCATCGTGTCTCTCGTCCCGCCAGTGAGGTCTGCCATGGGGTTGAGAACGTTTGAACAGGCCTCCCCCTTTCCCTGCCCCCCGGCTGAGCTCTGAGGGGCGCTGCACTCGCGGGTGGTGCGGCAACAGGGAGGGCCCCCAGGGACGCGCACCCTATTTAACCCCGACTCCACTCACACTTTTCGGTGGTGGTGGTTTGATAAGGTAAGTGTAGACCCATCCTTCACGTGAGCTGAAGAAGTAAG
Organism: Crocuta crocuta; assembly: GCF_008692635.1. NCBI lineage: Eukaryota > Metazoa > Chordata > Mammalia > Carnivora > Hyaenidae > Crocuta > Crocuta crocuta. Next base: position 13,301,745 of record NW_027528362.1, read on the forward strand.
TCGGAGATCCTTTCAGACTCTCTTGCTTCAGTGTGTCCACCTGCAGAATAGGAAACGATTTCTAATTAAACACCTAAATGGTTTCTTTTACAAATGTCATCAATGAGACTATTTGCTAATGGAATAGTGTACTTGTGAAATGTCTGTAGAATGAGCTGTGGACATGGGCTTACGTGAGGGCTCCTAGCACAATCTGTAAAAAGAGACAGTTTGCAAACAATACTGTGACTGAGATTTATTTAAATCTTTTATTCTAAGGGTTGTGCTATTAAAACCCACGGTAAATAAGGAGAAATGAACATTGTTGCCATTTTTTTAACAATATTTTCTCTTTTCCTTCTCTTCCCATCACCTTTTGCTTTTGTTTTCATGTTTTTGGTTGTGGCTCTTCCTGTCCGTCCCTCCCACCTCTGCCTGTCACTCCGTCCCTCCCGTCGTAGCATGGCAAGGCACTGACCTGATGCATAATCACGTCTTGGCTGACGACGACCAATCAAGTCTAGACTCCTTGGGTCGTCGCAGTAGCCTTTCCCGTGTGGAGCCCTCAGACCTCTCGGAAGACTCTGACTATGACAGTATATGGACAGCCCATAGTTACAGAATGGGTTCTACATCTCGTAAGAGCTGTTGCTCATATATCTCTCACCAGAACTAATGCACTTCTGAGCTTTTCTTAACAAATGCTTGTTGTATCGCAGCCTGCTTTTCTTAGATGTTTTCTTGCTGTTCCTTGTCTTTTATGTGATATTTTAACAACTTTTGAGAGCGTTTCTGATACTTCCCATTGTATTTTGTGGAGGCCCAATTGCCAATCTGACCCTCCATTCAAGTCGCTGCTGTTGAAAGAGATGGTGTGCTCACGTGGCCCGTGCCCGGGGTTCTTTTCTCCGTGGGTAGTGGCGGTTTCGCAGCTCCGAATGGTTTGGGTTTTTATTCTCAGCGTAGCAACTGTCTCCTTTCTTTTTGGATACAGCTGTGTGAACACTTTTATATTTTATACTGAAACCACACAGGTTTGTGATGAAAAACAACACGGAGGTGGCTCTGGCCTTACGTGGGGATCCAGGTTTTTTTTTTATGTACGATGGACCCACTGACAAAGTAGTCGAGATGGGAGAAGGAAGTGTGTAGTCAGGGGACTGGGCTCAGTCCAAACACTGTGCTCTGAGGAGTCCTCAGGGCACATGGTGGCCACGGAGAGCCGGGTGTTGGTGTGGCTGGCAAGGGCTCTGTGCTCGTCCATGCACCACACATGGCCATCCTGTGTCCCCGTTTGTCTATGGGGTGGGGGTCGTCCAAAGGCCAGGTACTGTCAGAGCTCAGACCCTCCCCTGCGCCATGACGCCACATTCCCCTTATTTGGAGTCCCTCCCTGCTGAAGATTAAATGCAAACTCTGACGCGCAGCCTCTGAAGGTGTACGTGAGACTCCGTTCAGAGAGGCGTTGGCTGCACCCTGAAAGGTGAGTGCTTGGCTTCAGCCCCAGCCCAGCTGCGCCCCGACACCCACATCACACTGCCTGAGATGGACGCGTTTGTTTTCAGCGAGTAGCTGCAGTGAAACTCCGTTTACGGCAACCTGTCCTGTGTGGGCCTCCTTGCGTGGCTGGGGGCCACCTGAGTCCACTGAAGCCCTACGCTGCCGCGTAACTGGCTTAGAAGAAAATCCCAGATTTGGAGGGGCTCCCACACTTACCTGGGATTTGTTGTAAGGGGATTTCACTGGTATCCGTCATGTGAACTTCTGCTTCAGGAAGAACTGAATGTGATGCTTTGCATTCAGTTGTGGCACCCGGATCCACGTGTGGTCATTGCCACGGTGGAGAAGCGCCCTCCCCCACACATGCTGCGCTCGCTGTGAAGCATTCAGTCAAATCGGCTTCAGAAAGTCCAACGCCACGATAGCAGGGAATCTTCAGGGTGGCCGTGGCTTCTCCCCCACACCACATACGCACTGCCCGCCCGTGCTTGCGCCACGCGCCTGCTGGCGGGCCGCCGGGGCCTGTTGCTCTCGCACCCAGAGGGGCTGGTGGCCCCCTGCAGCGGCCTGGTGCTTAGGGAGTCAGACGGCTGGAGGACTGCGTGCGGGGAGGTCGCGAGGAAGACCTAGCGTTCCAGGCCTGTCTGTTTCCAAATAGCTATTGAGCTGCTCACGCCATCTGGAGATTTCCTATTTTTTATATCAATTAGTATAAAAAAGTTGAGCAATCTTAAAATTAGAGCCCAGTATTAACCCACGGTAGAGACGAGGTTTGTATGTGGTCAGCCAAATAGCAAAGGGAATTTGGGGAGAAACAGAGCTATGAAGTTCACGAATGAACTTAGAAGCAGTGGTTTTATTTTGTGTATGTACTGCAGTCCCCTTTTCTGATCATCATGTTAGAATGTCCTTTGGTTTGCTTTGAGGCTGTCCCTGGTGCGTTGGCTTAGACGCCTCTGCCAGGCCCGAGGGGCCGCAGGCTGCCCAGTCGTGGGCCACACACAGCACAGCGGGCAGACGCCGTTAACTTGCACTTGGGTTTTCTGTATTGCCAAGTATCACTGGGGTCCTCTTCCCGAGCCATTTCCTTTTCTGTTCGCCAGGGTTTAACCCTTCCCCATCGGTCCTCGGCTCCCCGTAAAGCCCCGTGGGCAGGGGTCCCGCTGCAGCCGGGGTCACCGCAGGACAACAGCCTGCCCTGCTCTCGTGGTTCGGGCTCGTGTGTCTGCACCATTGGCTCTCGTGGCCTGGTCGGAGTGTCAGTGCCACGGGCTGGAGGCGGCCCCCTGTGTGGCAGTGGCGACGTGGCCGCAGAGGGGGGCTGGGACCCGCCCCCTGCGGAGCTTCAGTCCTGGGGAGAGATAGTCTCATTTGTGCGGCTCTGTCCTGGTCGCGTGCGCAGTCAGTGCTGTAGTGAGAGGGGAAGACCCTGAACCCACAGGTAGGTGCGAGCCACCCCCGGGCCCTGAGTGGGGCCTCCGTGGCGGTGCCATTGAATTTACACTTGCCACAGTATATAAGCTATATTAACTACGTGTTTTGCGTAAGGTTGCCAAAACACAGTAATGTGTAAATAGTGGTTTAAGACCTTGAAAAAAATCTATATATTGTGCTTTTTCTCTGTGAACGGGAAAGCCATTTCTAGTGGGTGACTGCCATTTGAAGACCCCATTGGATGTGAACCTGATGTTGCATTGTATTGTACGGTATGCATATTACTGTCTGTGGTTGCATACGGCCATGACGTGTGTTTTATAATATGAAAAAAGACATCTGTTATGTACAGTTGAAATAAATTTTGCATTTGCTAGCCTGTGGCCTTTAATATTTGTTACCTGGGGGAGGGCGGGGAGTAGCCTAGATTGTAACTCATGTGATGGGGCTGCTTTCCTGTTAAGTTGTCTTCCGGAGGAAGGCCCGCTAATGGGACGCTTTCCTCCCGCTTCGATAGGGAAATGTGCACTTTCTTAGATGAAATACGTTCTGGAAAAAACAGGGTCACTCCTTACACGTTTTTATTTTCTCTTTCCAACAAGTTTTCTGTCACTGGAAGGTTTGTCTTGAGAAAGAAGCATTCTTGGTTTTTTGTGCATAAACGGAAAAAGAAGCCTCATTTTAATAGTGTTTTTTTGGTTTTGCTTGATTTCTTATTCCTTTTTTCTTTTCCTTAGGACTAAGATCAGTTCTAATGTCGGTTTTATAAAGTGCATGCCCGGCTGGCCAAGGGGGGAGAGAGGTGTCAGTACAAGGCTAGAGCAAGGTGCAAACACCTGTAAATCTCCCTAAAGAGATTCCTCACATTTTCCCAAGAAAAAAACCAATTCTTTGATAGTCAGTAAATCACAAAGTGACTTTATGGAAAGATTTTTACTAAATAGGTTTTGAAAACCTGTAATATTTTCCTTCATTCTGAAAGTTCAGTTCTAGTTGAGTATAATTAGATACAGATATTTAGGAAGATTATGAATTTAAGAAGTTATGGGAGTTTGTCCCCAAACGTATCAGACAGCTGGCCAGACAGGCCCATGGTCTTTTCTGGCAAACTTAATGCTGTTTTTAGACTTGCGATGAAGCCAGCCCATCATCTGTGCGCGCGCGCGCGCACACACACACACACACACACACACACACACACACACACCCACGCGTGCACCCTGGGGTTGACCCAGCTGTGTGTCTGACCAGGTGGGTCTCCAGCAACGGAGAGTTGCCCTGGGCTTTGAGCCCCTGCTCTGTGTTGCCCAGTTAAGTCCTCTGTGCATGTTTCTCAAAGACCCCCGGTGCTCTGAGGACCTGTAATGTGGGAGGGGGCAGGGTTCCACGGGTCTCCAGCTTCTCAGTCACGCCTCAGTGAGCCAGTTCCTGGTCCCAGGCATTCCCCCCCCCCCCCCCCGCCCCTGGGCGCTG
>NW_027528362.1:13307283-13316319 GCF_008692635.1 Crocuta crocuta
GCAGCGTGCAGCTGCCGTGGCCCGTGGGTGGGTGGGTGTCCGTGGCCACAGCCCAGGCAGCTGCACCCGAGTTCACGGGTGTCATCCAGTTGGAGAAACGCTGGGTTGGTGCTAAGTGTAAATAGTCACGTCATTATCTTCACGCCTGTACTGGACAGCAGGCATGTGATTACAGAGGCAGACAGGCCTAGGGGCGGGCCAGCACCACCCGTGCGGGGGGCACCGTGGCTCAGAGACCTGCGATGCTTCTGCACTCTGATGACCTTAGGGCATGCTGAGTTAGAGGAAGTAGGTATTTTTACTGCAGACCTTCTGCAAACCTTCAGCACGCTGCCTGCTTCCTGCGGACCTTTCCAGAAGGGGATATAGTAGTCAGCAGTTTTCAAAATGACATGTGGCAGAAACCCCGGGTCACATGGGGGAGGGACGACAAAGTGTTCCCCAAACTGAGAAGGCACTTTGAGACTGGAAGAGGAAGCAGGCGATTCCACGCCATTTACACAGAGCACTGGGGACCCCCTCACTGACGGGGTGCTGGATGGCTCCTCCCTCACTGACGGGGCGCTGGACGGCTCCTCCCTCCTGACGGGGTGCTGGACGGTTCCTCCCTCACTGATGGGGTGCTGGACGGCTTCTCCCTCACTGACGGGGTGCTGGACGGCTCCTCCCTCCTGACGGGGTGCTGGATGGCTCCTCCCTCACTGATGGGGTGCTGGACGGCTTCTCCCTTACTGACGGGGTGCTGGACGGCTCCTCCCTCCTGACGGGGTGCTGGATGACTCATCCCTCACTGACGGGGTGCTGGACGGCTCCTCCCTCCTGACAGGGTGCTGGACGGCTCCTCCCTCACTGATGGGGTGCTGGACGGCTTCTCCCTCACTGACGGGGTGCTGGATGGCTCCTCCCTCCTGACGGGGTGCTGGATGGCTCCTCCAAGTAGCCCAGACTTTCGTCCACAGGGGAACCCCCTCACTGACGGGGTGCTGGACGGTTCCTCCCTCACTGACGGGATGCTGGACGGTTCCTCCGAGGAGCCCAGACCTCTGTCTGCAGGTCGTATGGAGCAGAGGACCTCATGTTGCCACTTGTGCGCTGGTCAGGGTAGAGGGGCGGGGGATGGGGAGAAGCTTGTCTGCTTTGCTCAAAGCACACATCACCCCCGGGGGCCTGGCCCGGCGCAGTAGCCCAGAGGGAGGTCATGGTGTGGGTGGGGACAGCATGGAGTCAGTACCGTCTGTGCCCATATCCCCTTAACCTCCGGGAAGCACACAGTTTGGGAAATGCAGACTCAAATGTGCTGCAGCCATCGTGAGCCCATTTACCTGTGTCTCAGCCCCCGAGAGGGTTTTAAATAAAGTGACAGAACATTCTTTGTGAGTTCTGTTATTTTTCCAGACTAAGTAATTCAGGGAAGACATTGTGATCCATCTAAAAATACTTGAGTAATTTTTGAGATGTTAAATCTGCTTGGGAGAATTTGGCTGTTTCTATAGAACAAACGTAGTTATAAACCTGGCTGGAGAATATTATTGTTTAACTTTCTGGAAGACTAAATTTTCTGTCCCTTTAGAAAAGTATTACATGGAAACTGGGCAGGTTAGTAGCATCCCTAGATTTCTCTGCAGGCTAGTAGGGAATCTTCATTTATGTGCCTCCTGGCTCACTCTCTGATCCGTACGTGGCATTTTTCACACTAGCATCTGTCAGGAATCAAGCAGTTAGTACGTTCTGCCCAGAACACATTCTCAGATTAAGTTTTTATAATGAAGTCCAGTGTGCTTTCAGCATATTTCCAAAAATAACCATCATGTACGTGTGAGCCCCGTACCAGTTCTCACGGGCTCGGTCCACTGGTGTAGCTACGTTACGTAACGGAAGGTTTGCTTGTCCTGGTGCTCAGCGGAGGGGACCGCGCCTGCTGTCGGGCCCGTGTCCCTGTGACGCAGCCCTTGTCTCTCCTGCTGTCTGAACCTGGAAGTGTCGGTTACGCCTTCTGGGAGCGGCTGCCCAGGAAGCTGGGAGACGTAAAAGTGCCTGGAGAGAGAAACGCCACCACACGGACTCTGCATCCTGTGTGTCGTTAGCGAGTGCACGCGAGGAAGCGTGTTTCCAGCCGGCACCTGCTTTTGACCAGACATGACTCAGAGCAGGTGGCAGCAGGCACGCTCAGCAGGCAGCTGAGTTTCTGATGACGTCTCTTCACAGCAGAATTCACTGAAGCCATTGGTTTTCCACGCATGCGGTACGCACATTGAGTTTTTATGAATCCTTTTCAGTTTTTGTGGGGAAAGTAGCACAGAAACGAGCCTTCCCAGTGCTCATGTGCGTCCTGCTGCAGCTGCGTCCCCAGTGCGGGACATCATCCTCAGCGCAGGGTGTCGCACCGCCTTCAGAATCTGTCCCTTGGCTGGTGCCGCTCAGCTTCTGTTTGGCCCCGAAGGGCCTAGAAGATACGCCCGCAGCCCCTCGCGGAGCCGTGGTGCCAGGAGCAGGCGATACTCCAGGAGGCGGATTGTCATCAGCACAGCGATGTCTTTAACAGACCCTCAGGGACCACGTCTGGAAGATGTCACCGTCTCTGAAGAGCAGCTTCCCTTGCGGTGGGGAACCGTGACAGGGTGGCGGGCGGCCCGGCGGTGAGGGGTGCGGCACAGCCAGGGGGGTGCAGGCTCCAGGCGTGCAGCGCGGTGTGAGCAGGGAGGCAGGTCAGGCGGTCATCCCGAAGTAGTGCCGATGCCAGCTGTGGCTTGTGCCCAAGCTCTCTGCGCTCTGGCTAGAGTACCGAAGTGCTCAGCCCCCGAAGGCCCGCCCTTTCTTGGTACAAAAACGTGCTTGTGTGTTGAAGCTCGTGCCGTGTGGCCCAGAACAGTTCCCGCCTGCCTGGAGTCCGTCTTCTGCTTGAGATGACAGAGGAGGAAGATGCCTGCGTCCTGGTTGAGTTCAGTTGCTGCTGTCGCAGTTGCACAGCGTGCTTGCATTCGGTGCCCTTCCCAGCGTCTGCAGTGGGACCGAGCGACAGAAGGCGGCAGGCAGTACGGCCAAGGCCCCGTGGCCGGCAAACTCCCACCTCCTTCCTGCGGCCTGCTGCCGTGGAAACAATATAGGAGACCCCGCACGGCAGGATCCTCCCGTGAGCACCCTTGCCGTCGAGCTCTGATGAGGGTAATTCTTGCTCGGAGGACCGTGAGCTGACACTGAAATGCTGGTGGATCGATCCTGTCCTGCCGCGTGGGTGTTCTACTGAAGGTTCCCTGACGGCTGGCACACAGCCAGCCGGCCCGCACTTTGATGAACTTGTAGGAAGGTGGGCTACAGGTGAACCGGGAAGAAGCAAGTTGTGCCAGCAGCTCCGTAATTAGCACATAACAAATATCAAGTGTATTGTTTTCATGTTTTTTGGGGTTTTTTTTAGTTTATTTTTATTTTTGAGGGAGGTAGAGACCGTGTGAGCAGGGGAGGGACAGAGAGAGCGAGAGAATTAAAGCAGCCTCCACGCCGTCAGCACAGAGCCCAGGGCTCAAACCCACTGAGCCGAAACCAAGAGTCGGATGCTCAACTGGCGGAGTCCCCCGGGCATGCCTAACATACTGTTTTTATTGAAGAAATTTTGCAACTGTTTGTGTTCTGTGTTCTTCCCTCAAATTTGTACCTGACATTTTTCGAAAGTATAAATGTTACAGTGCTGTATGTAAGAAAATAGAATCTCAAGGCTTTTTTTTTGTTGCGCCCTTAAAATTTGAGTCTCTTTTCTGACCTGTTGAAAAGCTGGGCTTCCCAGTTCCGAAAGTACCCATTTTGTAGCAGGCGCGCACCAAGACGGGGCCCAGTTCAGCTGCAGGGCTGCGCACTGGATCAGTGGCACTAGCTTCCCTCCAGCGTCGTCTGTGGTTTTTACCACCTTTTGTTTGGAAAAATGTTTATGTTCTAGGGAACGGAGAATAAGGTTTTTATGCAAGAAGTAATAAACCTCACTTTTTCTAAACTTCGTGCCCTAATCTTTATTTTTAACTGTCGCTGTAGAGTTAAATGTTTCACTAGTTATATGCATTTATAAGCACCCTGTGTACACGTACCACCGTCTGATTCGTGTCTAAGATGCCCAGAACAAGACGGCTCACAATTAGATTGATTCCGATAGTCCCCTCAAATTTTTTTGATATTTATTCCAAAATGTCCAGTGCACTGTGGTCAGAACCTTTAACTTACTAGCTGTGGAAGATTTCAGGATTTAAAAGATCCCTAATCCCAACTCAGGAACTGAAGCTTAATAAATCGCCAGAAGGCTACTGCTTCTTTCCTCTACGATGCTTTCGGCATGAGAAGGACTGGGCTTGCTAGACAGAAGTGGAGAAAACTGGCAAAAGTCGCCATTTCCTATTTTACGTAGAGAATTTTTAATGTACGGTCCTTGGATTTCGTGTTAACGTTTACATAGAGTTGTAGAGTTGGGTGTCGAGTTCCATCGTGTTCACCTGCGGGCTTTGCTTTTGTTTTTGTGTTTTTGATGATCTAGGTTCACGCAAAGAATCTGCTCCCCAAGTTTTGCTTCCAGAGGAAGAGAAAATCATAGTTGAAGAAACTAAGAGTAATGGTCAGACAGTGATAGAAGAAAAGTAAGCTACGTCCCCGCCTTTCAAAGTGGGCACGTGGGAGTGGGGAGGGGGCGGGCGGCCGGGGCACTGGAGCCGGTGCCCTTGATCGATTGGCATTAGCTTCGAGCAGGCTGTCGTGAAGTGCACGGATTTGGATATTTTCTGAGGAGGCTGTCGTGCCTCCAGTAAAGAGCTTCTGCGTGTCCTCGCTCCTGCCCTCATTCAGGTGTGTGTTCATCCTGTGTTCATCCTGCTCTGTTTCAGGAGCCTCGTGGATACTGTCTACGCATTAAAGGATGAAGTCCAGGAGTTAAGACAGGTGAGTCATAGGCGGCCTGCTAATCTTGTTTTTAAGGGAGGGAAAGGGGAAAACACATGAAACTTGAGGCCATTTGTCCGAGCGCAAAGTAACACAGAGGGGAGAGGTCCTCTCTCTTAGAATTCCGGCAGGTGAGTTTGGTCTCCTGTGCCTCCCTGGCACAGACCAGGAAAAATGAATTTTTTAAAGTATTTTTTAAAATATTTATTTTGGGAGAGAGCAGGGGAGGGGCAGAGTGGAGGAGGAGAGAGGGCCACACTGTCTGCACAGAGCCCGATGCGGGGCTCGAACCCACGAACTGTGAGGTCATGACCTGAGCCAAATTCGGACGCTCAATGGACTGAGCCACCCAGGCGCCCCAGGAGATGAACTTCTTGATGTGACCTGTTTAAATTTTTTCCTGTACAGTTTCCGTCATAAGTCGTCTCAGGTCCTGTTGGAATAATCATTTAAAATACCTAAACACCCTACCTTGATTAATCTTTGCCACTTGCTGGTGTAACTCACAGTTCTTGTTCTTAAGAAGTCAGGTGACCTGGTTAAGTGAGCATATTTTGTGTATCTGTGGAGAGCTCCCTGCACGACGGCTCTGGTCTCCAAGGAGCCCAGTGAGCCCTGCGCGGGAGGTGGCGGCTGGGCCGCGGCTCCCGGTGCCTCTGCTCCGACCTCGAGAGAGCTCGGCAGCGGGTCCGTCTGTGTGCGTGTTTGGGAGCGATGGGGTCGGGGCGCGGGAGCGGACCCGTCAGCTGCCGCCGCCGTTGTTTAATCCAAGATTGTAAGATGGTCACAGACGAGGGTCCTTTCGTCACTTGTAGCCGTTGCCTTGCGCTCTGTCGGGCGGAGGTTGTCCTGATGGACAGCGATGGGTGTCGGCTGCCAGGAGCGTCTGTGCCCGTGTCCGGACGGTCCTGGTGAACGTGCCGGACGCGAGCCTGGGACGGGCCCTCCTGTGCACCCGCGCCCCATGGTCTGCTTCGTTTGCAGGATAACAAGAAGATGAAGAAATCTCTGGAGGAAGAGCAGAGAGCCCGCAAGGACCTGGAAAAGCTGGTGAGGAAAGTTCTGAAGAACATGAACGACCCTGCCTGGGACGAGACCAACCTGTGAGGAGCGCCCTTGCCTCTTCGCTGAGACCAGCGAGGAGACGGGGCCCAGGGGAGCGCGCGGGGCCCCGGGGCCGGGCCGGACAGCAGTCGTCTCCGTTCCGTGTGTGGGAATGCTGGAGTTGGTCACGCAGACAGGAACGGTCGCACTGTCCCTGAAGAACCCACGCATGAGGTGTAGACCCTGAGGGCAGGACCGCAGTAATTTTACTCTGTTAACATCTCAATTACCTCATTTTGCAATAAGTGCAGTGACTACAAATCCTGGTGTTTCAGGCTTTTATTGAATATATATGATTACACTTGTTTCTTGTAAATACTCCCATTTTGAAGGCACATCCATGCTGGTCCCATCCGGGCTGATTGCCCGTCCAGAACTCCCCCCCCGCCCCCCTTCCCTTCCCACTAACCTTTCTGGCCCCGTGAACAGGTGTGCCCCCGGAAGGCGGGGTGCGAGGTCGCTCACCAGACGCCTGGTTTGCTCTCTCGAGTCCCCGCGTGCCTCCGCTCTGGCAGCCTAGTTAGCCTTACTCACGTCTGCAAAGATACTTTAACACCCTCGGAAGTCTCTGTTGAAGCAGAATCGCGTCACCGATATGCGGTGGACCTGCGCGTGGTGCCCGGGCTGAGGGAGGGAGACTCGGCTTCCCAGGAGGTCCCCGCACGCCGCGGTGCCCGGCTGCCTCGGGAGAGCGTTCGCTGCACTGGGGAGAGCAGACTTCTCACGCAGGCTGGTTCAGTACCCTGACAGCGCACCGTTGTGTCTTCCCCACGAGAGAAAGCTTCACGAGAACCTGTAAATAAACTGTATTATTTATTACGTATCCCTGAGGCCGACGAAGGCACGCCGGGGATGCTGTGGGCTGGCGTGGCCCGTGGCGGTTGGGAGTTCGTTGTCAGGCCACTTTGAGCTCTGTTCACCAGCAGCATGCAGCAAGCCTTCAGTCCTCACTGGGAAAAAGAAATGTTTCCTTCTTTCAGTGAGAATAAAGCAATATAAATCCCGCCTACAGTGATCCAAGTGTAAATGTGGGCCAGTCCCCNCCTGTCGGCCTGCAGCTCTCTGGGCAGGGACGCGGGAGCCTCAGGGCCCCTGGGTGGGAACCGCGACCGCGGAGGCAGGACGCGCGCGTTACGGGAACTGCTCTCTGCTCCCCTCTTCTCAAGAGGTTGGCTTTAAATCGAGAGAAACCTTTTCACAGAACGGGTGTTCGGTCTTTCAAAACAGAAGCAGTACCTCTGCGTTACAGACTTCTCAGAAATACCCACGTGGCCTCAGGTGTGACGTGGGCCTCGCGATCTGTGGGTCAAGCCACCCTGTAAGGGCATCGGGATCTTCTGGTGCCTTTGAACTGGGTGGCTTTGGAACTCGGCTCTCTGCTCACCCAGGCCCTTGCAGAGCGCTGTGCCCCGCGCCCCCATCTGCCGGAGGGCACCGGCTTGTGCTGGGCCCTCCTGGCCACGTGCCCGGCAGGTGGGTCTGTGGCTCAGCATTGACCCGCCCACGTGTGGCCTTTCCAGTAGAATTGCCAACTTCGTGCCCTTGGCGTTTGTTAGTGCTGGGGCTGGCAGGGGCCTTGTTTGGTAAGCCCTGTTTCACAGTGGGCTTTGGTGACGCAGAAGACCGTGCGGCCCAGGCGTGCGGCCTCGAACTCAGGGACGGCCCCCATCGCCGCTCTCCCCACCTGCTTCTGAGGGGCGCTGTTGCTGGCAGCATCCCAGGACCGGAGCCTTGAGTGACGACACTTGTTTCTTCCCCGTCCCCGCCCTAAGGGGGGCGTGTTCCCTCCTCTCCCGCAGATCCGGGATTTAAGCTTTTTCGGGAGCAGAGAAAATGCATCCGAGAGCAGCTCTTTCTACAAACCTTCCCTGTTGTAAATAGGTTGCTTATCTCTCCGACCTTCCAAGGGGCGGGGGTCTGGCCGGGGGGCTAAAGGGCCCCGTTTACCGCAAGGGCGAGGACACGACGCACTGGCAGGCCTGCACGATGTCGCGGTGTGGGCCAGAGACCGGCCTCTGCTCCTGGGACGTGGGGCGCCTCCGGCTGTGTGCGCCTGCCGCCGCCCTCCCGCCCCAGTTCTCTGTAGGACACACAGCGTCCCTGGTGACAGTTGTGGGGCCACGTCCTGTAAATGCCTCAGAGCCTGGCATTGGCTGTTCCTGCTACGTCGCTGCAATTATTAAACTGACTCTCAAGTTATGACATCACTTTATCTTCTGTGATGTGGTGTTTTGTGTCGTTTCTTAGTGCACGTTACCTTTATGCTTTTGACTTAACTTTTTTTTTAAGTTTGAGAGCGAGACCACGGGGGCGGGGGCGGGGGGAGAGAGAGAGAATCCCAAGAAGCAGGCTCCACGCTTGCAGCACAGAGCCCGACACGACTCGAACTTGCGAACCGTGAGATCATGACCGGAGCCAAAATCAGGAGTCAGGTGCCTAATCAGCTGAGCCACCCAGGTGCCCCTCTTCTATTCTGGTTTAAATTTTTGATGTTGGAAAAATCCTGTTTGCCTTAAAGTCTGTGGTTTGGGAATCCCTGAAGCTAAGTCCCACTAGGAAAAGGCTGTAGGGAAGGAAGGGGAAGGAAGAGCCGGCACCGTTAGGGCCTTTCTACTCTCTGCCGAAGGCGGGCTGCACATCCTCGAAGCTGCTCAGTGACGCCCTCGTGGGTGGATAGGGATAAGGTCCCCCGGGGTCCTTACACGAGTGGCTTGCCACAAGAGTGACAGAAGCTANCGTTCTGGGAAGACGCAGCCGCGCTGGGAGCAGGTGGATCGCCCCCTGACGGTGCCCCTTCCCTCCGAGCTCCCACCTCAGTCTGAGGAGGTGAGCGGCACACATCCCCGTCCCCACGGTCTATAAAACCTTGTAAGGTGACTTGGTAACTGGCACTGTGTCCTTTCTCCCAGATTCTAGGGAGACCAGTGGTGGCACGTGTCCCGCAGAAAGACCAGTCTTTCCCGGTGCTGGCGTCGCGTGCATCCGCGTGGTGCCTCACATTTTCCCTGGCGCTCTGCTTCC
>NW_027528362.1:13316370-13320145 GCF_008692635.1 Crocuta crocuta
CCTTTAGAGGCAGGCCATCCCTGCAGCCGTGAACCTGGCCTGCAGCGGAGAGCGGCAGCTGGGAGCCAGGCCGTGGGGACTGGGGGAAGCAGCTGCCGCCCCGGGGTCGGTGTGCCTGGTGTGCACCCGGCCACCACATAGTGTCCATTGTTTCCGGCTGGGATGGGACCTTCAGAAAGCCCCTTGCGTTGACTTGCGTTATGAGATGGGACCTGCAGTGACGACTAACTCAAGTCTGTCGTTTGGGGGCGTTTGTTCTTACTTGCTGGTCAGTATGAACTCCCCTCCCCCGGGGGGACGCANTCGTTTCCGTGGTTCTCTCAGGCAAAGGCACATATGTGGTGTTTGTGCGGGTTTGTTCCCCACGATGAGAGCACGTTGTGTTCTCTGACCTTTTGCTTAAATCCAGGTGGGAAAATCACGGCCCCCTGTGCCACAGCATAAAACATCCGCATAAATATCCCACTGACGGGAAGCATCAGCGTATTTCAGTGACCGCCTAGCAGGTGCTGGGGGCTCAGGGAGCAGGTGTGTCGCCGAGGGCCCCAGTGAGTATCTTGTATGAGCCGGGTAGGTATTGCTCCATGGCTTATTTCTAGAAGCACTGTGTGTTTTAACTTTGGTGGAATTTGCCAGATACCTAGAAAGCACTGTAGGGGTCGCATTCTTGACGGCTCTGCGCTTCTGGGTTTTGAGAAGGGGGTGGAGGTCTGAATGCTGTCTGCAGCCTCTCCCGGGTGACTGGTGCGTACGCGCCCGCGCCGCGGACTCCCCTGTGAACGTGCAGCTCAGAAAGGCGGTCGTGGCCGCGCACACCTGCCGGCCACTGAGACAGCCCTTAGGAAGCAAGTGGAGCTGGCCTCAGGGTGCCGCCAGGACCTCCTCTCTGGCCCTGCCTTTCCCCTGCAGCTCCTCGAAGCAGAGGTGCCGGGCAGGCTCCTGGGTGCTGGTGGCAGGCGTCTGGCCCGGCTCCGGGCAGAGGGGACACTTGCTGAGGCTGTGACCCAGGCGTTGATCGGTGCTCTGAGGGCCCAGAGTCTTGGGGTGCAGTGCCTGGGGGTGGTGGATAGGCAGGCTGGCGGCCTCCTGCGTGGTTCTGGGGGTGTCCAGGGGCTGGGGGCGCTGATCTCAGCTCAGTGCCGTCAGTCATGAGACACGCACACACTGTTGCTGCGCCAATCGGCTTTCTTCTACGGAGGGAGTCGAGCTTATGAAAGAGGAGAGTAAAGAACGGGGGCACCTGGGTGGCTTAGTCGGTTAAGCGTCCGACTTTCGCTTAAGTCATGATCTCGCGGTTCGTGGGTTCGAGCCCCGCGTCGGGCTCTGTGCTGGCTGCCAGCTCAGAGCCTGGAGCCTGTTTTAGAGTCTGTGACTCCCTCCCTCTCTGACCCTCCCCTGCTCACGCTCTCTCTCTCTCCTAGAAAAAAATAAAACATTAAAAAATAAATTAAAAAAAAAAAAAAGAACAGGCAGGGCCCCTGGCCTGCCCCGTCCCCGTGTGTGGAGAGCGGTCGGGGGGAGAGGCCAGGGCCCCTCACTTCTGGCCCTCGGTCACGGGGAGTTCTGCAGATTGCGTCCTTTGTGTGTTACACATGCTTTTACAAAGCTGCTTTAGCTCCGCAGTTTCCCCTTTGGCCGCCAACGTGCTTCTCTCCCCTGGGCGGGTAGACCTCTCAGGAGACCCTGACGGGCTTCCGTCCGTGCCCACAAGCGATGCACCATGTGGCAGGGCCACTCTGCTCCCCCGGGGAAGATTCCCGGAGCGCCTCGTGCCCACCCAGCCGAGTGGACTTGGATCCTGTCCCCCCCACCCCATTCCCACAGCGCTGCACGCCTCCCCCACCCCAGGCCGCACGCCCCCCAGGCTGGTGGCATCTGCTGGAGGTTCTTGCCCTTCCAGAGCCCGGGTCTGAGCATTGCTGCTGTAGGTCAATTAAATCTCATTGCGTTCGTGACAGGTTAGTAGTTGAAATTCTTGGAAGTTGTAATGGGTCCCAGCGGTGCTTTTCTTCTGTCAGAAAACCAGGACGACACCCACATTGTCCCACGGGAAGACCTCACAGTTGACAACAGCAAACATCTTTCTCAGCTAGAACGATATCCGGTAAGTGCGGTCGCTAGTTATCCCGTGGAAACAGGACTCGGGGTGACGGACAATTCAGGCCACGCCGGCTGCTCCCTTTGCCCGGCCTCTGCCCTCCAGGGCGGCTCAGGTCGCAGCCAATGGCGGATAAGCAGATGAGGTGCATCCGCACACAGTTCGGCCGCCAGAGGACCAGGCGCCGAGGCGCACCGCTCCGTGGATGGAGCTTGAAGCCACGAGCGTGAGAGCAGACAGACAGCCACGGCCCGTGTTCTGTGCTTCTGTCGGTAGGAAACCTTCAGGCAGGCAGGCCTTGCAGACGGGAGGTGGAGCCTGGGGGAGAGGGGGCCTTCCTGGGCCGATGGGCTGTGATGGCTGCAGGCTGAACGCCCACCTGAAGTGGGAGAAGCGCATGGTGCTTGAATTACACGCGGGGGTGCTGGGCAGGCGTGTGCGGCTGCCTGACCCTCGGGCCCCCGGATACAGACGCTGCCGTTGACTGGGTGTCAGCTATGTGTTCGTCGCCAGGTCTTGACCTTCATGCTACAGACGAACTGACAAAGAGGGGGACCAGAGCCCACTCCCACCTGGCGTGACCCCCTGGGCTCCCCACCAGACCCGGGCCCTCCAGGCTGCTCTCACTGGGGGCTGGTCTCCTCGCTGACACCCTCTCCCAGCCGCCCTCAGGCTCCTGGGTCCACCCTGTGCTCTGCGGTGGCCTGGTCATGGTTCGCCTTCCCCCAGGTCTCCCTGCCCCGGGGCCTTGACACTCCCTGGCCACTGCTCTCGGGGTCAAAATGGGACAGGTCCCAGCAGGATGCTGCCCTGACCCCCTCCCTTCCAGCTGCAGCTCACTGTCCCCGGCTCAGCCTCTGGCCTCCAGCGCAGCTCCTTAACCCCGTGGGGCGGCTGTTCGTGGCCCCCACGCCCCTCCTGCTGTGTCCTGGGGCCCCCTTCCCACCTGCGATCTGCTAGCACGCAGCCCTCCCTGGTGGGTCCCTGCTCCTCACCCCAGTGGCCCAGGCGTGGGACAGGGACAGTCACCCGGCACCTGGGCATCACCACTTACCCGGGCGGGACCCAGGCTTCCCTTCGTCTCCCACACTTCGCGGACTCCCACCTCCGGGGCTGCCTCACCAGGTCCTGGGGCCCCAGCAGGCCCCTTCTCTGTTTCCACCGCACCAGCCGCCAGCTGTCATCGCACCCCTGGGGTGCCCACCGGCTAGACGGGTCCATTCAGGTCTCCCAAGTGTGCGGCCTCCTGGTTTCTGAGGTTGGCCAGGCCTGCCTCACCTCAGGGCCTTTGCACTCGCTGCTGCTTCAGGCTTGCACACCCTGCCTCACTTCCTCCCCAAACTTTAGATGCCACGTAAGCCTGAGGCCACCCACTTGCCCTGTGTAAGCAGAAATCAGCCCCCCGTCTGCACTGGGCCCTCTTTTCCTCTGTGGCACGTCTGACCCGATGTGGTCTGTCTCCTTCCACGGGCCCCATGTCCCAGAGGTGGGGGGTTTATCCCAGCAAAGGTGGACACCCCAAGGAGGAGGAGCCAGGAGCGCGGGCAGGATGCAAACCCGGGGTTCAGACGCCGGGCCTGCGTGTCGCACAGGAGGGGGTCCCGGTGGGGTTCAAAGCCCCACACCTTGCACGTGGGGTCCTTCCACCTGAGAGCTGCCAGCCTGCGCCCTCTGTGA
>NW_027528362.1:13324349-13326819 GCF_008692635.1 Crocuta crocuta
AGAAGGGTCAGGGCCCCTGGCCTGCCCCGTCCCCGTGTGTGGAGAGCGGTCGGGGGGAGAGGCCAGGGCCCCTCACTTCTGGCCCTCGGTCACGGGGAGTTCTGCAGATTGCGTCCTTTGTGTGTTACACATGCTTTTACAAAGCTGCTTTAGCTCCGCAGTTTCCCCTTTGGCCGCCAACGTGCTTCTCTCCCCTGGGCGGGTAGACCTCTCAGGAGACCCTGACGGGCTTCCGTCCGTGCCCACAAGCGATGCACCATGTGGCAGGGCCACTCTGCTCCCCCGGGGAAGATTCCCGGAGCGCCTCGTGCCCACCCAGCCGAGTGGACTTGGATCCTGTCCCCCCCACCCCATTCCCACAGCGCTGCACGCCTCCCCCACCCCAGGCCGCACGCCCCCCAGGCTGGTGGCATCTGCTGGAGGTTCTTGCCCTTCCAGAGCCCGGGTCTGAGCATTGCTGCTGTAGGTCAATTAAATCTCATTGCGTTCGTGACAGGTTAGTAGTTGAAATTCTTGGAAGTTGTAATGGGTCCCAGCGGTGCTTTTCTTCTGTCAGAAAACCAGGACACCCACATTGTCCCACGGGAAGACCTCACAGTTGACAGCAGCAAACATCTTTCTCAGCTAGAACGATATCCGGTAAGTGCGGTCGCTAGTTATCCCGTGGAAACAGGACTCGGGGTGACGGACAATTCAGGCCACGCCGGCTGCTCCCTTTGCCCGGCCTCTGCCCTCCAGGGCGGCTCAGGTCGCAGCCAATGGCGGATAAGCAGATGAGGTGCATCCGCACACAGTTCGGCCGCCAGAGGACCAGGCGCCGAGGCGCACCGCTCCGTGGATGGAGCTTGAAGCCACGAGCGTGAGAGCAGACAGACAGCCACGGCCCGTGTTCTGTGCTTCTGTCGGTAGGAAACCTTCAGGCAGGCAGGCCTTGCAGACGGGAGGTGGAGCCTGGGGGAGAGGGGGCCTTCCTGGGCCGATGGGCTGTGATGGCTGCAGGCTGAACGCCCACCTGAAGTGGGAGAAGCGCATGGTGCTTGAATTACACGCGGGGGTGCTGGGCGGGCGTGTGCGGCTGCCTGACCCTCGGGCCCCCGGATACAGACGCTGCCGTTGACTGGGTGTCAGCTATGTGTTCGTCGCCAGGTCTTGACCTTCATGCTACAGACGAACTGACAAAGAGGGGGACCAGAGCCCACTCCCACCTGGCGTGACCCCCTGGGCTCCCCACCAGACCCGGGCCCTCCAGGCTGCTCTCACTGGGGGCTGGTCTCCTCGCTGACACCCTCTCCCAGCCGCCCTCAGGCTCCTGGGTCCACCCTGTGCTCTGCGGTGGCCTGGTCATGGTTCGCCTTCCCCCAGGTCTCCCTGCCCCGGGGCCTTGACACTCCCTGGCCACTGCTCTCGGGGTCAAAATGGGACAGGTCCCAGCAGGATGCTGCCCTGACCCCCTCCCTTCCAGCTGCAGCTCACTGTCCCCGGCTCAGCCTCTGGCCTCCAGCGCAGCTCCTTAACCCCGTGGGGCGGCTGTTCGTGGCCCCCACGCCCCTCCTGCTGTGTCCTGGGGCCCCCTTCCCACCTGCGATCTGCTAGCACGCAGCCCTCCCTGGTGGGTCCCTGCTCCTCACCCCAGTGGCCCAGGCGTGGGACAGGGACAGTCACCCGGCACCTGGGCATCACCACTTACCCGGGCGGGACCCAGGCTTCCCTTCGTCTCCCACACTTCGCGGACTCCCACCTCCGGGGCTGCCTCACCAGGTCCTGGGGCCCCAGCAGGCCCCTTCTCTGTTTCCACCGCACCAGCCGCCAGCTGTCATCGCACCCCTGGGGTGCCCACCGGCTAGACGGGTCCATTCAGGTCTCCCAAGTGTGCGGCCTCCTGGTTTCTGAGGTTGGCCAGGCCTGCCTCACCTCAGGGCCTTTGCACTCGCTGCTGCTTCAGGCTTGCACACCCTGCCTCACTTCCTCCCCAAACTTTAGATGCCACGTAAGCCTGAGGCCACCCACTTGCCCTGTGTAAGCAGAAATCAGCCCCCCGTCTGCACTGGGCCCTCTTTTCCTCTGTGGCACGTCTGACCCGATGTGGTCTGTCTCCTTCCACGGGCCCCATGTCCCAGAGGTGGGGGGTTTATCCCAGCAAAGGTGGACACCCCAAGGAGGAGGAGCCAGGAGCGCGGGCAGGATGCAAACCCGGGGTTCAGACGCCGGGCCTGCGTGTCGCACAGGAGGGGGTCCCGGTGGGGTTCAAAGCCCCACACCTTGCACGTGGGGTCCTTCCACCTGAGAGCTGCCAGCCTGCGCCCTCTGTGATGTCACGGGGCCTGTGTGACATCACAGCAGGCAGGGCGGGCCCTCTGGCTCCAGCCTCACTGGTGGGAGCGGTGGGGGGACGAGGTGCCAGTTCGTTTGGTCCACAGTTGTCGGCTTGGAGCGGAACTGCGGGCGGTGTGGCGACAGGCTCAGCTGTGGC
>NW_027528362.1:13327086-13401658 GCF_008692635.1 Crocuta crocuta
CCCCGCCCCTGCCCCTGGGCCACCTCGGCCACCAGCCCCCCGCGGGGCCCCACCTGTGCTGACCTGCTCTCTCTCCCAGGTTCCCTCGACCCCCTGTCTCCTCCAGTCGCCACGATGAGATATGAGCCAGACTTCAAAAAACCCCCCTCTCACCTCCTGAAGAAATTTGCAGGTAACGGGGAAGAGNGCTGAGCCAGGGAAGGGAGCAAAGGAACATGTGCTTTCAAAACTGACGCAGGAGACGCGCGCTGGGAAGCCTCCTTCCTGAGGAGCCTCCCCGCAGAGCCCGGGCCCCGAGGCCTTCACAAGAAGCACGTCCAACTCAGGGCCTGGGGGCACCGGGAGGTTGCCAAGCTTACCTTCCGCTACCTCACAAATGGCTAAAGAGCGACCTTTCCTCGAAGGGAGCACGTTCCTCACCAGCAAAGCCCGCCCCCCTTCCCTGGTGCCCGGAGCCGGGGCTGCTGCTGAAATGCGGCGTTCAGGGAGGCCGGCGTCACTGGGACCCACGTGGGTGTCCTGGCAGCGTGGGACCCCGGGGGCCTGGTGAGGACAGGGGGCCGTTCCCGCCGCGCACGCTCGCATGCTGACCTCTCAAGTGACCTTTCTCTGTGCTTGTGGACAAAAGACAGGAAAGTGGAAGGAAATGAAATTTTTTTTCCCTTAAATTTGGCTTGGAGCCCGGCCTGACGAGGGAGGGCCCCGGCCTGGCCAACCTTCCGTGAGACACGTTTCTCCCGTCGCCTGGTGGGAACCCGCCGAGGACCGAGCCCCCCGGACGCCCTTGGGGGCCGGTCTCGGGGGCTGCACCGCACAGGGCAGCCGGGAAATGGTCAGTGGGTCTCGCTCGAGGCCACGGGGCCCAGGCCCAGGCTCCGCACCAGGCGGAGGGACTCACAGGAGGGGCTGTGCTTTGTGGTTCACGAGGCTCCGCGCAGAGGAGGGAGGTGGCCCGCACCTGGGGGCGCCGAG
This sequence comes from Crocuta crocuta, assembly GCF_008692635.1. Lineage (NCBI taxonomy): Eukaryota > Metazoa > Chordata > Mammalia > Carnivora > Hyaenidae > Crocuta > Crocuta crocuta. The sequence continues at coordinate 13,328,059 of NW_027528362.1, forward strand.
CGGCAGCAGGGACGGCTGCCCTGGCGCGTCCCCGAGTCCCCTGGTGGGAGCGCAGAGGACAGTCCGCTCTCTGGGCAGTGGGCGGCCTCTCCGGCCCCAGTCCAGGGCTGTGGGGCTGGGCCCGGTGCCCACCCCGATCTGAGGCCAGCCAGGGGTGGGTGCAGCAGGCTGGGGGCTTCCCTGCCTACACTGGCCTGAAGGGGGGCCTCCCTCCTGCTCAGTGACCATCAACTGCCCTTCCTCCAGCTTGGGGGGCGGTGGGCGCAAGGCTGTCAGTCATCCTCTGTAGATGTNGGCTGTGTACGCCGGTGCGACCCCGTCCCCGCCCCGGCCTCCCCGCCCCGGGCTCGGCTCGCTCGGCCTCGGGGTGTCAAGCTGAGCGTACAGGATGAAGGAGTGAGTGAGGGCGGTGTAGACGACACAGGGCCTCTACAGAGTGCCCGGCGCGGGGCCGGCCGTCATCACCGCTGCTTGCCACCCCCCAGCAGGCGGCAGGCGCCCCCAGGCGCGTGTGGGGAGACCGAGGGGTTCACGGGGCGCTAGGGGCACAGCTGCCACAGGGCCAGCCCTGAGCGTCCGCAGGCAGGACCCCCCTCCCACCCCGGAGCGGGCAGCCTGGGTCCCACGGCTTCTGCGGGCCAGGCGCCCTGTCCCCCCGAGGGCGAGAGACCCCTCAGGTGACTCCCGCTCTGGGTCTGGAGGGAGACGCAGCGGGGGGCCTGCTTCCCGGGCTGGGTGCGCTGGCGGTACACCCGCGGCGGCTAATGGAGGGCCGCGGACAGAGCGTCCTCACAGCGTCCTGGGGTGGGGACACGGAGACGTGGCTCCTGAGGGGAGCGGGGTTTGAGCCCAGCCATCCGGCCGTGTGGCCTCCGCCTCACTGACAGGAACCTCGACGCGTAAAGTGGCGGCTGTGATGGCGCCTTGCAGACCGTCACGTGCCCACAAACCCCCTTTGTGGTGTTTCTGCGGAGCGGCTGGGGGGAGGGGTGGCCCAGGNGCGTCTCGGGAAAGGGCAGGAGGGCCCGCGGGGTCCTGGGGAGCCCCTGCAGCTGGAGGCCCGCCTCCCTCTCCCTGGGAGCCCGAGGCCCGCAGGGTCCGGGCGGACGTGCTGACTGCGCGTTCGGGGATCACGCGTCCTCACAGCCGGTGCCGAGCTGTGCCGAGCACGGTCCCCGCCGGCACACTCAGCGTGTTCACTTCTGGGTTTTCCTGTTTTTGGTCAAAACTGGCATTCGACGTAGTCCTTTGGTTCAACTCTAAAATGCTGAACTAATCCTTAGCCTGTGTTGGTAGTTTTAACTCACCGTGTGCTTAAATGTGCTGATTACGCCTTCTCACCTGAACCCCCCACATCCGGTGTGTCTGACCTGTTCTCCGGCTTCTTGGCAGAGCGCCGGCCCCGGCGCTGCTGAGACGCCCCGTGTCCTTCATCACTGGGACCCTGTGTTACTCTGCGCAATTAACTTGATCTTGTTTTGTTCAGAAATCTAATTCGTTCTAGATCCTCACGTCAAAGCGAGGTTTGTCTGAAGGGTAGTTAAAAGCATAACAAAACCCCACAGGGCAAGCCCCTGGGTGCCCCTCCCAGGCACTGCATTCTTGGTGACAGCGGCTGTGTGTGTCTGTGCTTTGCAGTGTGTGACATTCCTCTCTACGACATATGTGACTACAACATCACCAGAGACCGGTGCAAGGAACTGGGGTGCTGCTTCTACAAGGACGTGTGCTACGAGAAGGCGGTTCCCAGTAAGTGTCCCGGCCAGGCCCTCCCCCTGCTGGACAGGCCTCCGTCCCTCCCTGGTCCCTCGCTCTGCTGGGCGACTTAGTGGGCAGAGCAGCCCCGGGGTTGTTGGGGTTGGTGAACGGTGAACAGTCCGGTGGGAGAGGCGGGCGTGCAGGGGGGCGTCCGCTGGGGCCCCTGCGGGAAGGGTGCTCTAGGGGCGCTGCCTGGGGTTTGCTCTCACATCACAGCTTTGGTCTTCTGTGCCTCTAGAATTTTCTTTTCTTTTTTTTTTTTTAATTTATTTTGAGAGCGAGAGAGCGCACGCACACACGAGCAAGCACCAGCAGGGGAGGGGCAGAGAGAGAGGGAGAGAGAAATGACCCCGTGCAGGCTGCTTGCTGTCAGCACAGAGCCCAACACGGGCCGCAGACTCCCAAATCATGAGATCAGGACCTCAGCTGAAATCAGGGCTCAAACACTCAACTGACTGAGCTACGCTGCCCCTAGAATTTTCTTAATGTTTCCAAACCAGTAAAAAATTCCATGTGACAATTGATGTGTTTTCTTGGCCTGTGTGTGGCCTTTTGCAACGAGGGTGCTTGGCTCTCAGAGTGTTTGGAAAGGGACAGAGAGGGTCTGCGATGGGGCGGCTGCTCGGGCCCCTGCCCAAGAGGAGGAAGGTGTCCGGCAGGCGGGAGGAGCTGGCCACAGGCGCCCAGCAGCCCCGGTGCGGTGGGAGAGCGCGTCCCAGGCCGCTGTCCTCTGTCCCCCATCCCCAGCGGAACAAGGCCCATTTGTGCTGCACGACGTGGAAGGGTTTCTTCTTGTTCCGCCTCTGAGCCCCAGGTGGGCTGAGCCCTCAGACAGACGTGGAGGCTTCCTCTCACTCCTGGACGTGGGAAGGCCTAGCAAGTCAGGACCCACTGGGACTGGTGACCGTTACCAAGGAGTGACCCATGGGGCCGCCTGGATCCCGCCCAAGCCAGCACCTTCGAGAGGAGAGTGACATTTTGGACGAAAGGATTCAAGAAGCGAGAGCATCGGTGGGATCCTGGCTCGCCAAGGGGGGCATGTGTCTTGCTTCATGGTGAAGATTGGGCTCTCGGGGCAAAAGAAGAGGAAGTTTGGCTTCTCCGAAGGAGGCGCCGTCAGAGCCCATGAGAAGCACCATTGTCGACTGGGAAGGTTTTCTGGCGGCCGTTTCTCTTCCAGATCTGGACTTGGAAGACTTGGGTCCAGCCCCTCACTACTGATCTCTGGGAGACCCAGGCACCCCGCGGATCCCACACCATCCCCTTAGCCTGTAGATAGAAACAACTGGAAGTTACCTCTTTTTTGGTGGTTATCTTTAATGGAGATCAAATTCCTGTAACATTTACCCTTTTAAAGTACACAATTCATTGGTCTTTGGTATAGTCACAGAGTTGTGTATGCATCCCCACTGTCACTTCCAGAGCATTTTCGTTACCGCAGAAGAAACCCTGTACTCCTCAACGGGACAGTCCCCATCCCCCTCCCTCCAGTCCCTGAACCACCCATTGGCCCCTGTGGGTTTCCCTCTTCTGGACATTTCATATCAGTGGAATCCTACAGTGTGTTCCTTGTGTGTCTGGCTTCCTTCACATAATGTTTTCAAAACACATCTGCATTGTAGTGTGGGTTAATTGTCTGTTTGCTGTGGGGTGATAAGAACCCTTTGCATATTCTGGATAGTAGACCCCTAATACATATGTGATTTGCAACCACTTCCCCCAATCTGATGGTTCTTTTTACCTTCTTGACAGGGTGTCTTTGAAGCACAAACTTTCTGAGTTTTGCAACCTGGTTTGTTTATATGTTCTTTGGTGTCCTAGCTAAGAAACCAGTGTCTGATCCATCTCTGTTATTTTTTTAAGAGGTTTATAGTTTAAGCTTATACATTCATGTCTTTGGTCCATTTTGAGTTAAATTTTTTACGTGATGTGGGGCAGGGATCCAACTTTATCCCTTTGCACATAGATATCCAGGTGTCCCAGCATCATTTGTTGAAAAGGCTATTCTTTCCCCCATTGAATTGCTTTGGTGTCCTCGGCGAAAATCAAGGGTAAATGTGAGGGTTTATTTCTGGACTCTTTTATTCCACTAAGCTGGGATCACACCATTTTGATTAATGTAACTTTATAATAAATGTTGAAATTGAAAAGCATGAGTCTTCCAATTTTGTTCTTTTTAAAGGTTGTTTTGTTTACTGTGGATTTTTTGCATTTCCGTATTAGGATCAGCTTGTCAATTTCTGGAAAAAATGCCATCTGATATTTGGTAGAGGTATTTGTTGAATCTCTAGATAACTTGGGGGTGAGGTATTACCATTTTAATAATGTTAATTTGATCCATGAACGAGGGACGTCTTTCCATATATTTAGGCCTTTCTTTCAACAATATTTTATAGTTTTGAGTGTATTAATCTTGTGTTTCTTTTGTTAAATTTATTCCTAAGCATTTTATTCTCTCTGATGTTATAAATGGATCTATCTCCTTAGTTTGGTTTTCAGATTGTATGTAGAACCCTAGGCATATACACAAGAAAACTGAGAATTCCTAGAACGTAGAAATACATCTGACTTTTGTATATTGATCGTATATCTGGCAACCTTCTTGGGCTCATTTAGTACTTCTCATTTTTAGTTGATTACTTAGGATCTTCTAGATATAAGAGTATTTCATCAGCAAATAGAGATCATTCCACTTCTTTCTTTCCCATACAGTTGGTTTTATTTCATTTTCTTGCTTAATTGCCCCGGCTAGAAACTCACGGATTCTATTCGTCAGTGAGAATGGACATCCTTCTCTGGTTCCTGGTCTTGGGCAAGTGTTCAGTGTTTCATCATTAAGTATTATGGTAGCTGTGGGTTTTACTAGAGGCCATTTATCAAGTTGAGTAAGTTCCCTTCTTTTCCTACTTTCTGGAGTGTTTCTATTAGGAAAGATGTTGGATTTTATCAAATTCTCTTTCTGTATCTATTGGGCCCCTTAGTGATGCTCTGTATTACTAATGTGGACTTGAGTAACTGTCTGGTCTCCTGTTCTTTCATCTGGAAGGACTCCCTTTAGTATTTTTTGTAAGATAGGTCTGCTAGTGATGAAGCCTCTGTTTTTATCTGGGAATGTATTTGTCCTTCATTTTTGAAGGGTAGAGCTTCAGTGTATAAAATTCCTAACTGGCAGTCTTTTTCCATCAGCACTTCGGATATTTCACCTTCTTGCCCTCTGACCTCCACGGTTTCTGATAAGGAATCTGCTGTTAATCTTGAGGCTTCTTTATACACAGCCTGTTTCTCCTCTTCTGCTGTTTTCATGATTCTCTTTGCACTGTTTGTCATGTGTCTAGGTGTGGCTGTCTTTGAGTTTATCCTAATCATCAAATTTAGGAAGTTTCACCATTTCTTCAAACATTCTCCTTTGTCTTCACTCCCTCTGGGACTCCCATCGTGCACATTCGGTCCACTCCACAGGTCCCTGATGCTCTGTGAACTTTTCTTGATCCTGTTTTCTGTTATTCAGACTGGATAATCTCAAATGATTTATCTTCAAGTTTGCAGATTCTTTCTTTAGCCCACTCAAATCTAATGAGCTCCTCTAATGATGTTTTCATTTCTGTTACTGTATTTTCAACTCTAGAATTTATATTTTGTTCTAAAAAAAAAAAAAAGAAGTTCTATCTACTTGGTGAGATACCATTCTTATACTTTAGCTCTTCAGATACGGTTTCCTTTAGTCTTTTGGCCATATGAAAAATTTATTAATGTTTATTTAATTAATTAATTTATTTCTGAGAGAGAGAGAGACAGAGAGAGACAGCGTGAGCAGGGGAGGGACGGTGAGAGGGAGATACAGAATCTGAAACAGGTTCCAGGCTCTAAGCTAGCTGTCAGCACAGAGCCTGACGCCGGGCTTGAACCCATGAACCGTGAGATCATGACCTGAGCTGAAGTTGGACGCTTAACCAACTGAGCCACCCAGGTGCCCCTAATGTTTATTTTTGAGGGGGGGGGCAGACCATGAGTGGGGTAAGGGCAGAGAGAGAGAGAGAGAGAGAAGGAGACACAGTATCCGAAGCAGGCTCCAGGCTCTGAGCTGTCAGCACAGAGCCTGATGCAGGGCTCAAACTCCCGAACCACGAGATCATGACCTGAGCCAAAGTTGGACCCTCACCCAACTGAGCCACCCAGGTGCCCCTCTTTTGACCATATTTAAACTAACCGATTTAAAGTCTTCGCTCAGTGATTCCAACATCTGTTCTTCCTCAGGGACAGTTTCTATGGATGGTGTGTGTGTGGTCATACTTCTTTGCATATCTAATTTTTTTGTTGTTGAAAACTAGACATTTAAAAATATGTGGCACCTCTGAAAATGATGTTCTCCTGCCTCCCCAAAGTTGTTGGTGTTGCCGTTGTTAAGTGACTTCTTCTGAACTAATTCTGTAAAGTCTGTCTTCTTTTTGGTGTGTGGCCAGTGCCGAGCTGCTTGGAAACGGTGTCACACAGTCTTTGCTCAGGGGCTCTGTGTGTGTGTTGGGGGCACACCTTCAACAGTCAGCCAGGTTTCAGCTGCGCCTTAATCCTTACCGCCTGTTTACGCAGAGCCTCGAGTTCAGCCAGGAGGGAGAGCCAGGGCCTTCTCAGGTATTTCCTCCATGCGTACACAGCCTGGAGTATGCCCATTGCCTTCCAGATTCCAGGGAGTATGTCACAGCTTTTCGAATCTCCCTACGACAGATAATTCCTCAGATTTTTCTTTTAGGCTTTTTGGTCCACCTGTTGCCTGTCCCCAAGGACTGTCGGCCACTTTAGCTGTCATCGTTTTCCACAGTCACCTCTGACTGGTTTCAACAAGTGCCTGAGAGAAAGCTCTTCACGCTAAAGTAGCTCCAAGTCAGGTCAAACAAAGACAGCCTTGCAAGCGAGATCTTCTAGTGATGCGGCAGGTGGATGAAATAATGCCAGTGCTTTGGGCCCGGGTTTGAAGGAGCTTCAGCCCTGCTCAGCTCCCTCCATTGAGTCCAGGCTGCTCGTGGCCACCGTGACTGTGGGCCATTGGTTCAAGGCTCCCGTGGAATCGGAGGTGAGCTGGGTGGGAACAGGACAAGTTAAAACGTCCACAGGTCACTGTTCTTAGCGACAGTCATGTCTTCATCTTCAAGCTTTTGATTGGTTAAATTTCCAAGTTCTGAAAAAGTTGATTCTGATGAATGTTGCCAGTGTTCTCACTGGTTTTATGGAGGAGGCATCTGGTGGCGAGGGGCGGGGATCCTTTTCTGTCCTGATGTCACAGCGGAAATTCTGGGTCTCCTTCAAGGGAGATCGTAGCCAGCAAGGGCACACAGATTCAAGATGCCGTCACTTCTGTTTCCCTCTGTCCCTCCCCTGAGCCTCTCGTCAGGAGAATTTTACTGAGGAGTTGGCCATCTTGTTAGCATGCAATTGAGACACTGTTTACATTAACATCACTGCCTTAAGCCCGTAATTCATTTGAAAAATGAGCCACCGCCTTTCCAGCACCTGACTTACCAGTGTCTGTAAGGAACCCAGAAAAGAGCACAAACTCTCGAGAATTTTTTGTCGTGGAAGTGACCTCACTGTTCTACGGGCGGGCATGTCGTTCTGCACAGAGACCAGCGTTAATTCTCCTCCGTCCTTTCCTGTTTGTCCAGGAGTTGCGTGGGCTTCTTCTTAATCCTGACTTGTTTCAGGCTCGAGGGGCTGGACCATCCATGGGAAGAGTCTGGGCAGTGAGCCCTACATTTGGGTTCTCACTGCGCCCTCAAGTTATTTTTCATTTCCCTGACATCTTTCTCATTTGAGACGGCAAGCGAACATTTGTGCGGCGTAAGTTGTAGTATTCAGTGACAGGGTATTATGAGTTCTTTGTGCACATAATTCTATGTTAGGAAAACCTTTCACCGGCTTCTTAAATTGGCTGGTTTGAAGTGCATATTGTGTTGTGGCATAATCTGTATTATTAAGAATATGAACTTGGGGAATTAGCATTAGATCTTTGAGAACGAACTGGGAATTCAAAGAGAATGACTTGTCGTCATTCTTTAGTCTTGATTTAGGGCACATTATTTAACCTGTCACTTTTTCCAAATGTTTGACTTCTCTGTTTCTTCATGGGACTTCACAGAGATGATTTCAAAACTTCTAACTGTATCTGGGGGCGAAATTACCAAGAGATTTCTTAAAGAAAATTATACTTTCCTCTGTGGTTGCCATTTCTCTGTGACCAATCATAATTTCTGGTTTATGATAAACCATACATACTGTTTATGGCAAATTGTGTGCTGGCCGGCTCCTCAGAGAGTCACAGAGATTCAGGGTCTGCCTCCAGGAACTTGACACCAAGGACCAAAATACTTGTATGTGTAAAGATGTGGACGATACACTGAGACTTGAGTACTCACACATGGTCCAAGTGTGTGTGTGTGTCTAATGGCTTCACTCACGTAAATTCTGAATTTACTCCATGAACTAAGGAACCCACTGAGGAGTATATATTCCCTGGAATTCAAGAATTTGAGCACTCCCTTTTTGTCCCTTAAAAGCTCGTTTGCTCATTCACTTTGGTCATTGCACTAAGTTCATTCAGCGTTATTTACAGTGTACTTTCTCTGAGCCAAGCCCTTTGCCTACACGCACCCTTGTGTTAGTTATTAATGCATAACAAATCACTCAAAATTTAGCTAAATAAGGTCACACAGGTACCAGAGGTTTGAACTTCAACAGATCACTTGAGGGGACACATTCCTAAATTGTGTCTAAATTGTCTAAAGTGACAGCTTAGAGACTTAGGTGGATGGTGTGGGGCTTGGCCACTCATCTGAGGGCTCAACCGGAGCCAGAAGGTCTTCTCCGAGGTGGCTCACTTTGCAGGCACGTGGTTCTAACAGCTAACAGGAACCCCTTTTCCATGCCGTGAGGTCTGCTTCCCCGTCCTTGTGAAATGACTGTCTCTCTCCAGAGCGAGTGACCCGAGAAAGCTAGGTGGAAGCCACAGTGCCACTTTGTCTTAGCCTTAGAAGTTCCACCCTGGTTCAGAGGTCTGCCCCGTGTCACCTGGAGGATCTACGCTGGTGTGTGAATACCAGGAGGTGAGCCGTCCCGCAGGCCATGTTGGAGGCTGGTTATTCTAGCCCTGGAGATGGAAAGGTGAACTCAGGTGAACACATTCCCATGGGAAAGGCATCACCGAGGGAAGCCAGCCAGCTGATTAGAGCAGAGCCTCCAGCAAGCAGCTTGCCGATTGGTTCACTGCTGTGGCGTGCTGGTGACCACGCAGGCCAGTCCCCTCCTCTCCCTGCATCCTCTCCCTGATGCACTCTCAACAATGGAGCATCTTCTATGCCTGACCATCGCTTACTGAGCTCGCATCAGTATGAGAAAATGAGGCATTTGGGTTATGACCACCAAGCTGTGTGGCTTCAGCCCCCTTCATTTTTCTGACCTCAGCACCCATGGAAAGGACCCTGGAGGTCCCGTCCATGCTCAGAGACCCCCTGGGTCAGTCCAGAGAATATCATTCCCATTGGAATCACCCTCCCACACCTGGGAGGCAGATTCCTCTGCGGCTCCTCCTTATCCTCCGTTGTGAGTTGAATTGTGTCCCCCCAAGTGGTCTGTCGAAGTCCAAACCTCCGGTACCTGTGAGTGTGACCTTATTTAGATGCAGAGTCTTTGCGGATGTGATTAGTTAAGACGAGGGCACGCTGGCATAGGGCCTTATTCCAGTACGACCCGTGTCCTTCCGAGAGGAGCCGGAGATAGACGCACACAGTGCACACAGGAGAGCGTCGCATGGGGACAGAGTCACACGGGAAGATGCCTGAGATGATGAGGCAGAGAGCAGGTGACGCATCTGTGAGACAAGGACACCAGGGCGCACCAAGCCCACCGGAGCTGGAAAAGGCAGGAAGGACCCCCAGAGTCTTCGAGGGACACCCCCGTCTTGGACTTGCGCCTCCAGAACCGAGAGACCGACCGTACTTCTCTGTTGTGTTAAGCCGCCAGTTAGTGGTGCTTTTTTCTAGCTGCCTCAGGACAGGATGCCGCTCCCAAGGGCATGGTGTCCAGTAGTGTTCTTGCCGGTCAAGGACAGGTGAAAACGGTTTAGGGGAGGATGTGAGCGACTTGAAGCACATCCTGTCACTCAGGGTAGGGTTTGTAGGGAAGCCTGTCTCTGTCCCTTGAGGGTGAGAGCAGTGAGAAGAGGCGGTGGTGGTGTGGGCGTGCGCTACTCTCCGCAGCTCTGCCCTCCAGGCTCTGGAATCCTTCCCATCCCCCCCTCCCCCCCAGCCTGGCGGAGACCGTGTTGGGTGGAGGGCTCCTGCCAGAACACACTCGTGGGGGCCCCTGGGCCCCGGGGTCCTGGGACACAGCGCCTTGCTCTGCAGGGACCTGGAGGCATGGAGACCCCTGCGTCCAGCCCAGCCTGGGAGGGAGAGGCTCCTGGCATGGGGCGGCCCGAGGGAAGGCTGGGCCTCGCCTGCGCCTGCTTCCACGGGGGTGGAAAGGAGCCAGAACTTTCCTACACCAGGAAACACGGGAACAGGGGCCGCCCGCCCCTTGTGAGAGTTCCCCTGAGGCCTCGGCTGTCCTGTTGGGCTCGTCTGGGGAAGACGGGCGGGGACAGTGGGGCCCCTTGTTAGTACAGGGGACCTGAGCCACGGGCCATCTTGGGATAACTCGCCTGAATGTGGAGGAGCCTTTCGCGGGGACTTAGAGGCGGGAGGCCGGGGACACAGGGGCAAAGGGGCTTTTCCAGAGGAGACCAGGGAGCTGCTGCTCCACTGTCTTGTGGGTGGCCCCCAGCTCTCCTCTTCACGGCCTGCGTGGAGCCATGGCCGCGTCCCCAGGGAAGGGCTGGAGGAGAGGCTGCCCGGGCAGGGGCACCACCCACCCCGGCAGCAGGACTGACTCTTAGAACAACCTGTTTTCCAGTCTATGTGCAGGTGTTTTCCGCCCTGATCGTGATCATCTCCGGGGCCTTCGTCATCACTATCATTTACAGGTCAGTTGTCTCTCCCCGTCCGAACTCACCTGCAGAAGGCGCAGGACGCAGGGCGCTGGGGAGGGGGTGGGGGGTCCTCTCAGCGCCTGAGCTCCTGACAGCACCCCTCCCGCCAGCGTTTCAAGAGCACCCGCCCTGTCAGCCCCCTACTTGCCCCCGTTTGCCCGTGAGCGCCCTGCCCGGTGTGTGCTGTCATGGTGCAGACGTGTCCTCGGAGACGAATCTGCCCTCCCCATCTGGTGGGGGGCAGGAGGCCGGGGCCACTGGTGGCTGCCCGCAGGCAGGCCTGGACTCCTTGCTGCCACTCGGGGCCAAGGTCCCCCCCGCCACCAGCCCCCTTGTGACATGGAGAAAAGCCAGTGGGACTAGTCAAGTCCGTCTGTCCAGCAGCCAGGAAAACCAGTCCCTCCTCTGGTGCCCGGTGATGTCCTGCGTGACCTGCCTGCACGGTCACACCATCCCCGTCCCTGTTCTCGCCCTCCGGAGTCTGGATGCCACACACGATCGTGTGTTTGGAGCGTGTATACGAATCTAACCTGGGAACTGTTAGGGCAAAGCATGACGCTGAACCCTGAGCCCTGTTTTAGGGGGGCGTCCTGGTGGAGGACTGGGAGGCCCGTTCGGTCTTCCATCTTGAATTTCTCTGATGGTGACAGAGTCTTCTCCCACCAGAGTCGTTCAGGAGAGGAGGAGAGAAAAGGAAGTCCCCACGGAACTTCCATCACCCAAATCCAGTGATAACGAGAAACGGGCGCCCTCCGGCAAGAAGCTGCAGTCCAAGGCCAAGGGCGCGGAGCCGCCAAGCAGGAGTGAGGACAGCGAGGAGGAGGAGGAGGAGGAGGAAGAGGAGGAGAGTGGTGAGATGGAGGGCCATCCCCGCACAGGGCACAGCTGTCTGTGCAGGCCATGTCCTGGCCGTGGCGCGGGGACCGGCCGCTGCCGTGACGGCCTGACGTCGGCTGCTGGCGTCCCGGGGGAGGCTTTGCAGGAGGCGAGGCGCCGCTGTGTGCACGCACCGTCCCCAGAGGCCTCTGGCGGTAGCTTCCACGGCCAGCACCCCGTCGGGTTAGAGGCGGCGCCCGAAACGATCAGCTCAGCCTCAGGCGGTGTCTGTGGGGACGCGCCCCCTGGGTCTCTCCTTACCCGATGGTCACGAAGACTTGGTTTTACGGAGTGGTTGGGAAGCGGAGGGGCCGGGGGAGGAGGCCTCCCGAAGTGTCTTTGAGGATCTGATCGAGGCGTGTCTGAGCTGTGGTCCTTCCCACAGGGCAGGACGTCACCCTCTCGGGGCGCCTTCTGCAGCGCCAAGCCACGAGAAGCCAGGCTCTCCTTGGGTAACAGAGAGGCGGGGCAGCACAGACCACTCACCGAGCTGGTCTTTGAGTAAATTGTTGCCCATCACATGCCACGGAGACGTGTTTTCAGACCTGATGATCGCCGAGATTTCCACTCAAAAGATCCACTCTCTCTTTATCTTAAATCCAGCAACACTGACAGTAATGGTAGACGAACTAACTGAGGACTGAGGTGCGCGGTGCAGGCAGAGCGGAGATGGGCAGAACCCCCCACAGGAGATGCCCCGGCTGCGAACCGCTGTTAAGTGTGGAAACAGCATCAGTGAGGAAAAGATAAAGGTATTTTAAATGCTTCTCCTTTCGCGTGTTTGTAGTCAATGCTGTCGTTCTGTCTTCGGACAGAGACAACCTGCGAGGTGTGCAGACATTTACTGAAAGCTTCCAGGGCTCAGTGGTGCCGCTTGCTAGCCAGCTCACAGCACCTCGCTGGGCGAGGCTACCACGCCCCTTCTCAGAGGACAGGGTGGGCTTGTCACTCACGGAGCTGAGGACCTGCCGGGCGGTGAGCTGTGAGCTGACAGAACACCACTAGTGGGCGCTAACTGTGGGGCGTGCAGCCCACCGAGCCCCTGGTCTTGGAGAATCTCTGCCTTCTACCTCGGCGACTTGTGTCCTCGGGGCAGGTGTGGCTCATGCATCCGGACGTTGCAGCCTTAATGTGTGTGCACACACGTGTGTATACATGTATATGCAGTTAGGCGCAATGTGTGTGCATGTATATATGTATGTGTGCATGTACGTGCACATGCGCACGCGTGTATCTATGTATGCTTGTGTGTGCCTGCACATATGTATACTTGTTTGCACACACACGTGCACACACAGGCATGTGCACACATGTATGCATTGCGTGCATGTATAATTGTGTGTGCATGTACATATACATGTGTGTGTGCATGCGCGCACGTATATACGTGTATATATGTACGCTCACGTTGATCACACATTCTGCTTAAAGGGGTGACTGCTCAGCCCCGAGTGTCAGGCAACAGGTCAAGCCCGGGGGACAGGTGGTGAAGTGGGCAGGTGGGCAGGGCCCGGCGTTGTTGGCTCTGGGGGCCCGACGGCGGCTCCGTCCTGGTTCCTGCATTAAGAGCNGGGGCAGGTGGGCAGGGCCCGGCGTTGGCTCTGGGGGCCCGACGGCGGCTCCGTCCTGGTTCCTGCATTAAGAGCTTCCATGTCAGAGCTGCCGTGGGTCCAAATCCGTCCAGTCCAGTGAGCCTCACACTTACTGGGGAGAGGAAGGAGCAGTGCCCCGAGGCACCTGCACGCTGTACGTGGACAGAGCAGGGGACACATGTGCAATTTCGCACTGTCTTGAGAAAGTGGCACGGCTGAGACGATGGTTTATTTTATGTGTCAACCTGACTGGGACACAAGGTGCCCAGATATTTACTCGAACATAATTCTCGATGTGTCTGTGAAGATATTTCTGGATGAGATTGACATTTGAATCAAGCAGACTGAGGAAAGCAGACGGCTCTCCGTAGTGTGGGTGGGTCTCATCCAGTCAGTTGAAGGCTGATTGTCCTCTGAGGAAGAGGGAATTCCTCCTGCCTGATTGCCTTTGAACTGAGACTTTTTTTCCTGACTTTGATCGGAACGGAAAGATGAGCTTTCCTGAGTCTTGAGCCTGCCTGACTTCAGGTCGGAACTCAGAGCGTTGGCTCTCCTCGTGTGCAGGTTGCTGACTGCACACCTGGGGACCTGCACACCTGTCCGTAATTGCATGAGCCAGTTCTTTAGAATCAACCTCCTGCTGGCTCTGCTTCTCTGGGAAACCCTGACCAGTACCCCCCAGTGTGATGAAGAAGGTGGCCTCAGCCCCAGGCGAGGTCTGGTCTCTGTCCCTGGTGCCCGGGGGTTTCCCAAGGACTGGAAATGTCTCTGGGACTCGGGGAGGCCCCTAGACAGTTGCTGCTAACACGGTGACTCAGGCCATTGGCTGTCAGCCCGACCCCTTGGAGAGAAGATGGTGGGAGCTTGAGTTCAGCCGCACTCAGTGCATTGATCGTGTCTACATAACGAAGCCCCAGGAATAATCAGCGCCCCCGGCTGCCTACCCACGTGGCTGTACCAGGAGGGTGGCGCGTCCTGAGGGCACAGAAGCGGCACCTGTGGGACCCTCCTCCTCATCCTGTGCGTCAATTCCTTTGGCTGTTTGTATCTGTATCCTCTGTTATAATGAAACTCGAATCCTAAGTACAGATCCTCCCCGAGTTCTGTGGGTCGTTCTGGCAAACCGTGGTACACAAGGTGGTCGTGAAGATCCCCAGCTTTGCAGCCAGCTCTGTGCGGGTGGTGCGGGGGCCCCGGGCCCAGGCTGGCTCTGGATGACGGCAGTCTTGTGGGAACGGGCCCCCCTGGATTGTGCAGTGTGGCTCAACTGCCTGGTGCCCTCTTCCTCTGCTTGCTTTGCCCCTTGCCCTGCCCCCACCCCTGGCTGCCTGCGCTGGGGGAGATGAGACCCCACGTTCTCTTTGCCCTCATCATCCTAGGAGGGGATGGGCCAGGGAGGGTCACATCAGGCTTGTCAGTGACCAGAAGGATGAAGAGACCTCACCAGGTCATCAGAAGGTCAGGGAGGCCCATCTGGTCTCGGGGGAGTGGAGGCCGGGCCGTCTGGGCCTGAAGGAAGCCATGCAGTCCTGGCCAGGAGCATCCTGTCTGAAGTGCTCATGTGTTTCCTGTTCACGCTGCCCTGCGGGACCATTGTGTTTCTGGCCGTGTATGACGGGCATGCCGCGAACCTGCCCGCATGGAGATGCAAACCCTCCTCGACCGGCCCGTGTGCTACCTGACAGATTATGGAATAATTCTCATTGTCCTCACTTCTCTGAGAATAAAAACACTTTATTCTGAAAGTAAGGTGGCATACGCTATCATCTGATCTTTTGATGAAGGGAAGAAAAGCTGATTTATTTTTAGATCATGAACTTGCCGTTAAGTCTTAATTTGGATCCTGTGTGTTTAACTGGCTGGTACGGTTTGGCGCATCCCCTGTTCCGCGTGTGTTGGTGTGTCACCCGCAGGACGTGGCACTTCCCGGGGCCGGTCCATAGAGGCTGCCGACGATCGTTCACAAAGAAGAACAAGTGTGAGCTTAGTCTTGGCTCACAGTTCTCTCTTCCCTTCCAGGACGACCTGCAGTCTGTCTCTTTGTGCTTCTTTCTAGGTTGCAAGTAAACAGACTTAAAAAAATTTTTTTTAATGTTTATTTATCTTTGAGAGAGAGACAGAGAGACAGAGCATGACTGGGGAGGGACAGAGAGAGAGGGAGACACAGAATCTGAAGCAGCTCCAGGTTCTGAGCTGTCAGCACAGAGCCCGATGCGGGGCTCAAACTCATGACCCAAGAGATCATAACCTGGACCGATGTCGGACTCTCAACCGACTGAACCACCCAGGCACCCCACAAGTAAATAGATTTTAAAAATGAACCAGACTGATTTTAGAAAGGTAGGAAATTAGAATAAATTCCCGCAAAGTCGGCTCTGCTGTGAGGGCTTGTCCTTCCTGGAGTGCAGCTAGTGGTAGAATGAGAACATCTACATCTTCATGTCTACGCACATCTCTGCGAGCAGGAGGAGCCTCTGGAGCAATTGGCCTGGGCCTGGGGCCGGGGGTGGGTCCTGGGGATGCTGGGTGTGGAACGCAGTGTGGGACCTTGGTGGCCTGTGGGCGGGGTGGGCNCTGGGAGAGCAGACGGGCAAGTGGCAGAAAGCCAGCTCCCGAGATGCCCGCGTCCTGATCCCCAGAGCCTGTGCGCGCGTGAGTCACTTCAGGGATGCGGCGCACTCGGGGTCCTGGGGGCGGCCTGGCTGGGACTCTGGGTCCTGAGAAGCTGAGTCACTCGGGGTCCTGGAGCAGCCCGGCCGGCGCCCCGGGTCCTGAGAAGCTGCGTCATGGTGCCGAGCGGAGCTGGCGCCGCGGGAGGCCTGAAGGCCGAGGGGCCACTCACTGTGAGTGGGGCAGCTGATGCGCTGCTGGTTCCAGCCGGATCAGCACCCCAGGAGCGTGTTCGGACTGCACCGCCCGTGCGCACCGCAGCCCCCTTATCAGGACGTCCCGGCCCCTGCCAGCTGGGCCTCACGGTCAGGAGCAGGTGGGTAGAGGCAGGTAGGCGGCTCTGGGCGCCAACGAGGCAAGTGCTCGGGGGCTCAAGGTGAGAACAGCACAAGTGCAGGCTTCCTCTTGTCCTTCAACCTTGGGGGTGTGGGTGTAGACAAGACAGTCAACTGGATTAAGCAGGCTTGTAGTTTAGCCAATCGAGCATGCGGAGAGGGGAGGGGAGAAGGGTTAAGGATGTCTAGAGGGAAGTTCTAGCACGAGCACCTTGGAAAGTAAGCTGGGTGAAGAGAGGGGACACAGGGGTGGGGTTGGGAGAAGTGAGGGGTCAGCTCGAAAGGGAGAGGTGGGGGCCAGGTGTGCGAAGCAGAGGTGACTGGTTTTGGCAGGGTCAAGAACAAGACTGTGGTCCTGGCTTCCTGGGTGGGTTTAGGCTAGAAACAGGCTTCCCATAGTGCAGGGTCTTCCCGGCGGCTCCATGAGATCGGCCCGCGGGACGGCCCCACTTACGTATCGCACAGCCCATTGTGTCTGGTCGTGTGGCTCCCATTGACGAGACCCCTCTTCCTGAGGTAGCTGGAGGGTGGGATCCCACCCAGGCCCACGAATCTAATCTCGTGGGTGCGGTGAGGTGCTGACTTCCATTTCTTGGTACCAAAGACTTGGTACCATGACTTGGCTCTTGGTACCAAAAAGGGAGAAAACCACCCCCACCCTTTAGTCATGCATCTTCTCACCCAAATACTGCATGGCCCTGTCTGCAGCCAACACAAGGAGAAAGTGGTTCCTGCTGCGTCTGCCCTGTGGGAGAGATGGTGGGAAGTTAGCGTAAGTTCTTCCTCAAGTGTTCTGTCAGATTCACCAGGAAACCCATCTATCTGGTCTGGGGTCTGGTGCTTTCTGTCTTGGAACATTATTGTCTGTTTCTTTTTATGTGAGTTTTGGCAAATTGTGTCTTTCAAGGAATTGGTCTTCTTCACATGGCTTATCAAATTCGTGGGCATAAAGTTGTTCATACTTTTCCTTTATTATCCTTCTAATGTCCATGGGATCTGTAGTGATGTCCCAGCTTTCATTTCTGATGTTAATTTGTCTTTGTTAAACCTATTTTTTGCCACACTCTTAAACTTACAGAAAAGTTGCAGGTTACGGTATTAAAGCTTTTTTTCTCTACTGAACTATTTCAGAATAAATTGCTGACATCATGCCCTTCTCCTGTATGTTTTAATGTGTGTTTCCAATAAACAAAGATACTCTCTTATATGATCACAATCCAGCTCTCAGTACCATAAAATGAATATCGACTTTACCATCTAATCCTTGGACCCCATTCAAATTTTGCCAATTCTCCCACTAAAGCCCTTTGTATTCAAAGGATCTGGTTCAGCTCATCTTATATTTAGCCGTCAGGCTCCTTTCATCTTCAGTCTGGAACATTCCTCAGGCTTCCCTGGGCTATCATGGAAAAGTCACTGTAGAAGACTACGGGGCAATTACTTAGTAGAATGTTCCTTATTTGGAGTATTTCTGATGTTGTTTTTGGGGGGGAAGTAGGGGAGAGTGCAAGCGAGGAAGGGGCAGAGAGAAGGGGACAGAGGATCTGAAGCAGGCTCTGTGCTAACAGGCTGACAGCAGTGAGCCTGATGTGTGGGCGTCGAACTCATGAACTGCAAGATCGTGATCCAAAGTCAGATGCTCAACTGAATGAGCCACCCAGGCGCCCCATGATGTTTCACTGTGAATACATGCAATGTTTCATGCATGAATACATGTGTGATGTCCATGCATCTTAGCGCTAAGAAGTGCATCAGAGAAGCAGTGCTGTGTTTAATTGTCACGTGTGTCAGGTGTCATGTTTAAGTAGCCCCATTGCTAGTGGGGACATTTTTATCACTGTTACGATGACGTCTCTCAGGCTTATCCACTGTATGTTACTCTCTTCCCCTTAATTACTATCTCGTGTGTGGGTGCTTTGAAATTCAGTAAGTGCCCTGATTAAACTTCCTATTTATATATTCATTCACTCGTCTGTATGGACTCACAGTCCAGTGGTTTAACGGGCTGCTGTCTGCTAACTACCATTATTTATTTTGATGTTTAAATTCTCTCAATTTGGCCAGAGGGAGCCCCTTGCAGGGCTCTGCCATCTCTGTCACGTCACTGTCATTCTTCGAGAACCTTCCTGCTTTCCGACACAACACGATTTCCCAGGTCATCTGGTGCCTTCTCTGCCCTAGCGTTGGGGTCAGCCGTCCCCCCCAGGAGCACTGGCTCTGTTTGGTGGGGCTTCCTGGTTCTGAAACCCGAGTGCCAGTTTTAGGCTGGCAGAGGGGTCAGGGGCCTGGGAGGAGGCTGCTAGGGTGTCCCCCGCATGCTGGCCACCCCCCCAGTTGCGGGGGCACAGCGGGCTCCATGCGCTGAGCGGCCCCTCCCGGGCCCTGGCGTCCTCCCCAGCCGGGCAGTGCCCTGCCCGTGACCTCGGCTCCGCTCCTGCGGCACCGCACAGCTCTCCTTCCCCTTCTTTTCTGGTTGAGTTTTTAAAAACCCGCTTCTCTATTCTGCTTCAAATGAACCCCCAAATGTTGCTTTACTGAACCATTTGTTGTTGCTGCGGCCGCGGGTTACAGACGTGCATCATTTCTCCCTGAGCCTTTCAAGGGGCCGATCACTATGGCAACCACAGAACGGAAAATTGCTTTGTCTCCTTAAAATACCCTTCAGAGAAAGGTCGTTCGGTGTTAATGTTTTCCAACTAAAACCAGCAATGTAAGCAGCGCTCAGAACATCGTCCCCACGTGTTCTTCCTCGTGCGTGTGTTTTTAGTCGTGCGATTTCAGGAAACTCGGAAATGAGGACTAATCTGGAGAGAAGGAGGAGTTCAAAGCTGCGGTGTGTGTGCGCCTGCCTGTGATCGGAAGGCAGATGTTTATTTTGGTTCTCGTGGTTGCAGGGCAAGCTTTCCCGGCTCCCGAAGGTGACGCCTCCCGTCTCCCTGTTCCGGGTGTGGGTGGGGACGGCCGGGGCACCCGCTGACCTCCACAGGGCCGCCGGCGGGCGCAGACGCCCGGGCTTGGGCGTCCTACCAGAGCCCGGGGGGTCAGACAATGGAACACTTTTTTGTTGTTGTTTTCCATTTGACCTCAAGATTTTTATATAAAATCTCATTAGCTGAGAGGCTTTCTTTCTTGGAATAAAAACCACCTGGGCTGGGCTCTGGTCCCTGGCAATTTCACCCCTTGTGTTTTGCAGGGGAAGAAGGGGACACGCAGGGGTGCCTAGGTCTCAAAGCCGACCTCTCTGCAGATGGCTGGAGAAGTTGCGTCTCTGTACCTGTACCTCTTTTTTCTCAAGAATTGCCCTCCACTGGGGCACCTGGGGGCTCAGTCAGTTGGGTGGCTGACTCTTGATCTCTGCTCAGGTCATGACCTCATGGTTCATGGGACTGGGCCCCGTGTTGGGCTCTGCACTGACAGCGTGGAGCCTGGTTGGGATTCTCTCTCTCTGCCCCTCCCCTGCTCGCACGTGCGTACCCTCCCCCCCCAAGTAAATAAATACATCTTAAGAAAAATTACCCTCCATCAAATTCACACATATGTACATTCTAACAGGCAAGTAATGCGATATAGCTTATAAGGAAAAGCACATGTGTGCACACACACTGTTGAATCGTTTAAAAGTACTTCACTATTTCTAGGAACGAGGGTGTTTTTCAGCCTCACAGAGCTATCGTTACCTCCAAGAAATCGTGGAGGCTCCGTATTCCCATTTACCCAATTGTCCCCCAAATGTCTTGTACATATTTTTTTCAACCTAGGAACTATTTAAAGGTCACACGTTACAGTCGTTTATAATGTCTCCCTAATTTCCTTTAATCCACAGCAGTATTTTCAAACTTTTTTTTTTTTTTTTAAAGTTTATTTATTTGGAGAGAGAGTGCGAGTAGGGGAGGGGCAGAGAGAGAATCCAAGCAGGCTCTGTGCTCTCAGTGCAGAGCCCGACGCAGGGCTCAAACCCATGAACCATGAGATCACAACCTGAGCCGAAACCGGGAGTCACTCAGTCCCCCATGGCCTCTTCTGTTCTTTTAGTACCTCAGCACCTTGGGACCCAGGTGAGTGGTGCCACGTGACTCCCACGGTTCGGCTTGTCTGGTGTTTTTCTCGTGGGTCGATTCAGTCAGACCTTGTGGCGCAGCTGCCGCAGAGGCGACAGGCGACGGGTGCGGGTTCTTCCTGCTTCACTGCAGCAGGACGACATAGCGCATCGTTGAACCACTCGTCCCGCGTGGATAACTTTGTCCTTTCGGAGGTTGGTGAGAAGCCCGTGGATGATACCTCGAAGCGGCGAGTGTTCTGTTCCCCGAGGACCTTTCTCCAGTGACTTTGGCTTCTGTCAAGTGTGGGTGCAGGACGGTGACACCCCCCCTCTGTCGTTTCCGCCACGTTTACTAACCAGCTTGCTTTTGTGAAGAAGAATTTCTCTCGCTAGCCTTTGAAAAATAATTCACTGTAGATTCAATTATTCTTTTGAGTCCGATGTATTATAATCAATCACCTCCGTTATTCTTTTTGATGATCAAATTTTTCCAGGTCTGGCCCACAGGAGCCGCTCAGTCAGCTTCCTGTGTCTTTCTGACACACCTCATTTGTCTCTAAGTACGTGACTGCCTCTGACAAAGGATGGCCCCAGCTCACTCTGTCCTCTCTCTGCCTAAGGTCTGGAATGACCCGATTTTCTAAGAAGCTTTGACTTCTTTTCATGAGGGGTGGCGTCTGTAAACCACCACCCGGGGAGTGGATATGCCTGTCACTTCCAGGGGCGTCACAGCCTGTGGCCTTGGAGTGGACAGAGCCAGGAGTCCTGTAACCACCCCCCACCCCCCTACTCAGGTCCAGCAACCCCTGTTTGTCCATATCTGTGTTTCCTTCTCTCCCGGCGAGGCTCTGGCTCTCCCCAACCATAATATGTTTCCACTCTTTGCTCTATGCTATAGCACAACCCATTTCAAAACCATTACGCCAACAGCACTTACAAGAGCCAACTTAAGAAAAACTCAAGATTTCCCTGCAATGATTTTTGTCCTTAGACTGCGTTGCCCAAAGTGTGAATTGTCTGAGAAGTTGTAGTCAGTAGTTTGGTTCTTAGTTAACCTTCTTTAAAAAAAAATTTTTTTTTTTAAATTTTACAGAGAAAGTGGATATGAGCAGGAGACAGGGGCAGAGGAAGAGAGCAAATCTTAAGCAGGGTCCACACTCAGCATAGAGCCTGACGTGGGGCTTGACCCCACAACCCTGGGACCATGACCTGAGCTGAAATCAAGACTCAGACATTCAACTGACTGAACTGCCCAGGTGCCCCAATTAACTTCTTTTGTATACAAAATTAGTATACTATATATACTCTTTTGTATTTTCCTTATTTAACTTAAAATATATCCTCAAACCCACCCTACATTAGTTTACAATATTTTCCTATTTGTAGCTGCATAATACATCATATGGCTGTGCTGCAGATACATAGCTGGTGGCTTGTAGATGGGCACTTAGGTCATTATATATTGCCATTAGAAGTACCATCCGTGTGGATAACCTTGTGTGTGTGTGTGTGAGAGAGAGAGAGTGTGAAGATGTAGTTCTCGGGGCTGGTTCCTAGAGGGGAGATTTCTGGGTGGAGGGGTAAGTGCACAGTGTTCTTAGGTGTTACTATAGGTGCTACCTCAAGTGTCCCCACCAGCAGTGTCTGCAAGTGCCTGCTGGCCGACAGGGCGTGTGGTAACACTTTTGAGGTCCACACAGTATGTGGAAGACGGTATCCCAGTGCAGCCGGGATTTTATTCTGTATTTACAAGTGAAATTGGACAACTTAAGGGCCTTCTCTGTATTGCTTTTTGTGAACTGTTTATGTCTTTTGTTCATTTTTTCCATTGGAATTTTGGCCTTTTCCTCTATTTTTGAGATCACTTTATAGGTTAGGGAGATTAGCCCTTTATCTGTGAGCGATGTGGCACAGACTTCTACCAGTTTGTCTTTACCAGTCTATCAGTTTGACTTGGTTAATGATGTTTTACAAAAACTTAAAAAGTTTTTATACTCAATCCATCTGTGCTGTTATTGCATATTAATTGTAAGTTAGAGTTTAAAAAGCTTTCTTTACATCCTTCGTAGCCAGATTATAAAAGAATTCACCCATATTTTTTACTAGATGTTTGTCCATTCGATCACTGATCTGTTTGGTCTTTATTCTGGCATGTGAGGTGAACTATGGATCCATTTCCAATGGACCACCCAGTGATCACAACATCCTCTGCCGCTACAGAGTCTGTCTTTCTCCGGCAAGCTGTGATGTCCCTTTCTCAAGTGCCATCTTCCCATGTACCTTTGAGTCCATGCCTGGATTTTTCCACTGGTCAGTCAATTCATTTACCAATCTGTAGTTGTAATTACTGAGGCTTTTTAGTATGTTTTAATATCTGGCAGGACTAATCCTCCCTCCTTGGTCATCTTTTAGAGTTTTTCTAGTTGTTATGGTATGCTTAATTTTTCATTTACACTTTAGAATCAACTTGTGTAAGTCCCAAATAAAAACTGGGAGTATTATTTCAGTTTTGTTAAATTTATATACTATCCCCAAGAGAATTGATATTTTTATAATATTGCATTATCCCATCTGAGAACAAGGGATGTTTTTGAACTTGCTGAAGTTGTTTTTGTGTTTTTATTTATTTGACAGAGAGAGCGTGTGAGCGCATGAGCGGGGGAGGGGCAGGGAGCCACAGAATCCAAAGCAGGCTCCAGGCTCCGAGCTGTCAGCACAGAGCCCGACATGGGGCTCAAACCTAAAACGGCTAGATCATGACCTGGGCTGAAGTGGGACACTTAACCAACTGAGCCACCCAGGTGCCCCGNATGCCCCTTGTTTTTGTGTTTTTAAAGCTGGTTTAAAATTATCTTCATATTTGTATCTTTTTTGGTAAGTTAATTCCTAAGTTTATCCTTTCTGTTGATAAAGTTTATCCTTTCTGTTGCTTTTCTAATGGTGAGTTTCTCTTCCATTATATTGTTCATTGTTTGGGTGTATACATACACACACACACTGTTGATTTTTATAGCTTCATTTTACATTCTTCTATTTTTAAAATTTCTTTTGTTTTTGTTATTTTTGGTATTGAGTCTCTTCGATTTTCCAGGAATATTATTACGTCATCTGCAAATATTTTCATTTCTTTCCAAATTTCTAATCTTATAATTCCTTTTCCTTATCTATTTTATTCCAATTGATTGTTAAATAGTAGTGCG
The DNA here is from genome assembly GCF_008692635.1 of Crocuta crocuta. NCBI lineage: Eukaryota > Metazoa > Chordata > Mammalia > Carnivora > Hyaenidae > Crocuta > Crocuta crocuta. Next base: position 13,351,545 of record NW_027528362.1, read on the forward strand.
GAGAGTGGGTATTCTTGCCTTGTTTCTGACCTTAATGGGAAACGCATCTATAGTTTCCTATGAGGACAGGTGAGGAATTCAAGGCTGATTCTATGTATACGCATGTACATATATCTATCTGCATACGTGTATAAGAATGTACGTACGTGTGTGCATGTGTATAGCATGTGTATAGGCATGGATATAGATACACATACGTATGTGAGTGTGTGCTTAGTGAAGTGTACATTCTTGCTGAGTATTTTTTCTCATCAGGATCTTTTTTTTCATATAATGGAGAAAATCATATAATCTTTTCATTACAACTTTTATTAGTATGGCAGATTATATTAATGGATTTTCTGACATTGACCCAAACTTATAGTCCTAGAATAAGTTCTACTTGGACATGATGTACTGTTTTTTAATGTGTTGTGGATTGTTTGTGGTCATATTTTATTTAGGATTTTTCGCATTGATATTTAGAAGAAGTGTGTATCTATAGCTTTTTTTTGACACTATGTTTATTGTTTTCGATGTCGCTGTTATACTTCGTGCTCTAGAACAATTTTAGGATGTTGAGATCATGTTGTATTTGCTGGGTTCATTCCCTGTGAAAGCACCGAGGCCTGTACTTTATCCAGTTCTTTGATAACTTCATATATTTTGTCTGTAGAAGTAGGTCTGTTCAAACTTTCTCTCTTTATTTGGGTCAAGTTTAGCAAATTGTATTTTCCTAGGAAATTATTCAGTTCGTGCAGGGTTTTAAATGAATTTGCATAGAGTTGTACAAAACGTTACTATATTTTTATGTTCATTTGTTTCATGGTTATTTCTTTCATCACTTCTATTATTATTATTATTATTATTATTATTAATTATTTTAGAGAGAGAGAAAGAGCACAAGCAGGGGAGGGGCACTGGAGGAGGGAGAATCCCAAGCAGGCTCCACGCTCAGCACAGAGCCTGATGGTGGGGCTCGATCCCGCAACCCTGAGATTATGACCTGTACTGAAATCAAGGGTTAGCTGCTCAACCAACTGAGCCACCCTGGCACCCCCTTTATTTTCTTGATTAGGCAAATTATAGAACTTTCTATCCTTTTATTTCAAAAGAAACAGCACTTTGATTAGTTATTCTCTTTACTATTCTATTATAGCCCATTAGTAGTTCCATCTAGTGCTATATAATCAATATTATATATTACTTAGTTTTCTACTCTGTATCACATGTGCTCTTAGACTTATTACGTTATTCTTTCTGCGTTCTCTTTATTTTATCATTGTTTTTCCAGCTTTTTGAGTCAGGAGCTTAATTCCTTTTTTATTAACTTATTCTATTTGGTATAATTATTTTAAGTTATAAAATTTCAGATGATCACCATTTTATTTTTTATTTTTTTATTTTATTTATTTATTTATTTATTTTTTTNTGGATTCTGATACATAGTGTTTTTGTCACACTAGTTGTTGGTAATTCTGCAGTTTTTATTGGTACTTTTTTTTCCCAGTCAATTGTTGTTTATTACAGCTTTTTTTTTTTTAATTTTCAAGAGAAAAGACCTTTTGGTGTTTCGATTCTGTATTCATTACTAACTTTCTTTGCATTTCTTTTGGAGATTTATGTTTGTATTTTGTTATTAAATTTTATTTATGACTGATAAGTGGTAAATTTCTGTGAAAGTGCCATGGGCGTTTGAGAAGGACCATATTCTTGATTTTCAGAGGCAAAGTTTAATAATTTATCGTAACATTTCCTTTATGGATGGCTCCATTTCCTCTCTGTTGTTTGTCTTTTGGCCTTTCTTGAGCTGGAGTAGACGTGCTCTCCCATCCAGGCCATGTTCTCTCCTGGACGGGCTTTACTTTGTGAGCCAGTTTGGAAATCTTGAATTTTCAATGTTATGTTTTTCGGTCTCAGCAGTTATATTATTAAATATTACATTTATAGAGTATATTCTAATGTATTCTATTTCTTTCTTTTACATTTTGTTGGTTTTTTTTTTCTTTTTCTTTCTTTTTTTTTTGGTAACCAGGACGCATCTTTGTATTAATAGTTACCTTTACACTAATGCCCTTTATTATGCCTGTAGTTTTTTCTCCCTCTTAGATGGAGCCTAATTTTTATCCGCTGTAAATGACATCTGCTGAGCCCCATCTATTACCTCTGCAGCTTCTTTTATTTATTTTTTTCTCAGGTTTCTTATTTTTTTGCTGTTGTCTTGTTTCTACTTTGTAAGATGTTAAACATTTACATACTATTCTTCCATCTCTGTTCCTGCCCCGATGTTAGTTTTAGATCTACAATTAAATATTTTCAAGGCTCACACCCAGTCCTTTTGCTCAATATTTTCCTTGGTCAACACTTGTTTGGAAGAAGTTTGTCTTCAGTAAAGTCCCCAGGAAGAGCATCGAGGCACAGTGTTTCATGAGCTCTTGAATGCTTACAGCTGCTTTTCTGTAACCTGATTCTTTTTTTAAAAAATAGTTTNCTTGCCAGCATCTATAAGGAACTCACCAAACTCCACACCCAAATAACAAACAATCCAGTGAAGAAATGGGCAGAAGATATGAACAGATACTTCTCCAAAGAGGACATCCAGATGGCCAACAGACACTTGAAACGATGCTTCCCTCCTCATCAGAGAAATACAAATCAAAACCACACTGAGATACTACCTCATGCTGGTCAGAGTGGCTAAAATGAGCAAATCAGAGGTCTGTAACCTGATTCTTGAAGGACAGCTTGAAAGAGCAGGAAATCTTTGACTCCTAGATTGTTTCCTTGAGGTTTTTTTAAAGCAGCTGTCAATCCACTATGGCAGCAGCAGCGTGTTGCTCTCTGGTGGTCAGAGGCTAATTACTGTCCTTCCCTTTGTGAATCCCTTATTCTGTTTACCTGGAGAAACATAGCATTTAAAAAACATCTCCAATCACTTTATCAGGATGTGTTCTGGTTTTGATTGTGTTCTGGTTTTGATCATTTGAACTGGTTTGTCATAAAATAATTTTACCAGATACACATGAGACTTTTTAATATACAGATTCAAGCCTTCTTATAATTCCACACAATTGCCTTCTTTATTGGATTCTACTTTATAAATATTAGCTACTTTTTTTAAAGTTTATTTTATTTATTTTGAGATAGAGAGCCTGCATGCTCCGTGGAGAGGCAGAGAGGAGAGAGAGAAAACCTCAATCAGGCTCCACACTGTTAGCACAAAGTTGAACGCGGGGCTCAAACTCATGAATTGTGAGATCATGACCTGAGCCTAAATTAAGAGTTGGACATTTAACCCACTGAGCCCCCCAGGTGCCCCGATATTAGCTACTTCTCATTGTTACGTGGTTAATCAAAGCCAAGGCGCTAACTTTGGGACAACATGTCTACCCCGCCATCACTCTGTTAGGATTGCCCCACTTTCTCCACCAATATCCCCTCCCTGTTCCAGGATCCAATCCAGGATAGCACATGCTCACCCTCAGCTCTTGTCTCTGCAGTTTGGGACAGTTGTTTCATCTTCCTTTGTCTTTATGACCAGAGCACTTTTGGAAGGCAGTGGGTCAGGTATCTTGTAGAACATTCCTCTGTTTGGGTTTGTTTACTGATTCTTACACATAGACTGAGGTAGATTTTGGAGAACAATGCTACAGAGGTGATGTGCTTTCTCATCAGATCGTATCAGGGTGCATGGTGTCAATATGGCTGTCGAGGCCAACCACGATCACTTGGTGAAGGTAGTGTCTGCCGGCCTCTCTGCTGTGAAGTTACTGCTTTCCTCTTTCCGTGCTGTATTCTGCAGAAGTGAGAGTATGTCTCGCCCACTCTCAAGCGGAGGGGAGTGTGGTGCCACCTCTTGGAGAGGCATCAAAGAATTTGGGCACACACGAAAATCATTACAGTAATTGGAACATTTTAGGGGAGTGCCTTTGAGGCCATGCAAGTATTTTGTTTCTCCTTAAAGTTTTGCCAAGTACTTCTGGCGTTTATTTCTGAATCTTTCCTGCAGGCGTTATTCTGGTATTCTAATGGTGATTTTCTATTGCTCTTGGTCTTTCTACAAGAATTAAACGGAAGTTTTCTTAAGGAAGACTTGTCATCTTCCACATTTATTCAGTTATTTATTTATATCAGTATGGGCTCATGAATATTTATCTTACTTGGAGGGTTGTGATCTCACACTGCCATTATTTGTTAGGTTGCTCCCACTGTCCCACATCTGACTTGTATGAGTGCCTCTGCTTGATCCCTGTGCCCTCCTGACATGCATGTTTCCTGTTCGTTCATATTTTGAGCACTTTCTCAGTTTCTGCTTCCACAAGACAGTCCAGGTACATCTTGTAGTTTCTGGGCCTGGCCTGGAGCAGCCACTTCTCCAGGGAGCCTTGGCTCCGTTTGCTGGGGATGACGTCAGAAGCCAGGACTGGGGCTGGATGTGTTCCTGCTGTGGGGTGTACACTTTTAGCTGCCCCCTAACACCCCCAGGAGCTATTTTTTTGATCCACTAGGTTTCCCTTTGGGGGTTGGGACTGTTGCTGTCATGGTTTTGTCTGTTCTTGCTCAGCGCCTCCCCCACCAGTCCCGACTTTCCTGCAGAGTGAGCTGTTCTGCTCATGCTCCTGGTGTGGCTCCTTGGTTTCACACGTCTGTTCTGTCTCCGGGTCACGGTGGAGGGACATGGTGTGTCCTCAACTTCACGGAGGAGTAATGGGGTCCCAGTCCTGTGTGGCTACTGTGCTGGCCACTTCATGGAGGTCTGTTGATCTGGAAAGTGCTATCTTTCAGTTCTAGCATGTTTTCTTGTATTATTTTTTAGGTAATCTCCTCACTTCCCTTTTTCTGTTTAAACACACATTGAATAAATAAACGTTCAGACTCAAAGAACTGAAAAAGAAATGAAAACTTGACACAGCATCTGTCAGTGAATGAAATGTAGTGCTATTTTCTCATTTAGCTGCCATTAAAGTTGGTGGTGGGCCCTCTTAGCAATCTTTTCTTCATCTTGTTTTCCTCACTCAAGTGAGATATGGCAAGAGGATTCAGGGGAGATTTAAAAGATTGAAAGTCTTTTGTTGGCTTTTCCAAACTGCGCAGCTATGGCGGCCCACTGACGGCTCACACGGCAGGCTCAGAGCACCAGCAGGGTCCTACCCAGGAAAACCCCAAGGCCACCACCGTCTGAGAGCACCTGCTCACTCCTTGGCCAGCTTCCTACGGGAACATGGCTGTGAGTGTAGATTTCAGTGAAATGACCAGCTAAGCTGCAGTGACACAGGTGCAGGTGTGTATGGGCAGCCAGCCCCTGGCACACAGTAGGCATCAACTCCATGAACACTTACTGGTCAAAGAAATAAGAGGGACACTTGCAAATGAGGGGGCTCCCAGGGCTTCCCGCCCCTGTCCAATAGTGAAGCCATCATTGCAGAGCAGGGGATGTGTGGCCCATCAAGAAGCAGCCCTCGCACACCTGTGCAGAGCCAGCAGCCATCTCAAGGCAGCAGGAGAGACAGAGTTTAGGCTTGGAGTCAGGCAGACCTGGGTCTGAATCCATTTCTTTACTGGGTGGCCTACTGGCTCATGTGGGTAAGTCACTTTGTGTCCCAGAGCCAGCTCACCTAAATGGCAGCTGTGACTCGACCCCTACCCCCGACGTGGCTGGTCCAGCTCTTGGAGGAAACTGTTCTGTGCCCTCCACTGCTCTAGGGTGAACTGCTCTTGTAGGGGTGTGGCTGCCCCTCTGGAGGGAGTGAAGGCTGCACTCTGACCCCAGCCTTGGCATGAGACACCCAGGGCCCAGGGGAGGAAGGCAGATGCCCGGGGCCACCACACAGGGTCTGCAGGGCACAACTGGCCTCTCTGGGATAAGGGACAATGTCTGATATTCCATTGGAAATATATATAAAAGTTGCTGTATTAAACCTTGAAACTTTTTTCTCTGAATTTCCATCTCTGTCTTTGTTTCCCTTTCTGGATGACTTTCTCTGTATCCCACTGATTGAACTGGAAAAAAGTCTCATGTTTTGTGTTTTCTGAATGAATGAATGATAGATAGGTCTTCCATGGCATCCTCTTCCTGTGGCCAAGACCAGCGTCTGTTATTCTCATTGATAACATTAACTTCCCAAGCAAGTTCCCTCTGCTTCATTATTATTTCTATTTCCTCTCAGTTAATTTCTTTTCCTTCCTGTCCTTCCACCTCTGGACTTCCTGCTGGGCACTTGGTGCAGGGCCTGGAGTTCTTGACCCTGACATCTGGCAGCGTGTTCTCTCTGCACAGACGAGGCTTGCTGGCTGGGGGACACCCAGGAGTACAGCCTTCTCTCTGTCATGTACATTTTCCCAGAGACAACTCCCTGCTTGTTGCTGGTGCCAGAAGCCTGGCCGCTGGTGCCCTGAGAGCTGATGGGGAAGGACACTGGCATCTCACCGGTGGGAAGACCTTTCCTCAGTTTCTGTCTGTGGGGTGACTTCACCCCTTCACGCCCATCCAGGCCTCCTGTCCCGCATCCAAGAGTTTACTGTTCACCGTCCTCAGAGATGTAGCTTCCTGCCTCTGTGGAGTGGAGGGCGTCCGCTTCCCAGCTGCGGGGCCCGGGGGAGGGGCCTGGGTCTCAGAACCTCACCAAACCCTTGTCCTCAAAACCCTCCCAACTTCCTTGGGAGACTCAGGTGCCTCTACTTCCTGAGTCTTCTGGTGGTGCTGCGGGGCGGCCTTTCCCGCCCCATGGCACCCAGATCTCACCAGTATCTATTTGCCTACGTCGCTTGCCACTGTCTACCTGCTTCCCATCTTCCTGAGGGGCAACGCTGCCCCCGATCTGCTGTGGGCGCCTTCTCACTCCACGGGTCCTGTGGTGCACATCTGCTCTGTGGTGATGAATTTAACGCCAGGGAGAAGGGTCCAACCTGCTGATGCACATGGAAACTGCCTACTGTGCTGCTGTCAAGCTGTTTCTTCACGTTCTAGTTTGCTCTGTTCCCCAACCCAACCTTTCCCTTTCTTGATGTCTACCTAAGAGGTTTAACTTTGAAAGATTGTCATTTCTTGTTACAAAAATGCTTCCTACCTGGAGAATGTGGAACTCTCTCAATGGAAGCAAACATGAGCTAATAGAATTAAGCTGCGTGTGACTGCTCGTGCACCCATAACTGTGTGCACGCGTGCGCATGAGTGTGTGCGTGGCGGGGCACAGAATGCGAGGGGAGGGGTCCACGTGGAGGGAGACCCAATAAACAGGTTTACAAAATGCCACCAAGGCTGGAGCGGGGATGCTAATTTGCTGCGACGCGTGCATGTCACTGATAGCAAGTTGGGCCCGTGACATTCTGACACCATCTCGGGAAAGAGAAGGGCGCAGAGGAGGCCTGTGTAATTGGAAAGCCAGCTGAGACCTGAGGTGGCTGAGGACGGGGATGAAGCATTCTCTGCACAATGGCGTTGGTTGAAGGTTGTATATAAGGTGGCCTTATTAAAGTGACAAGGCGATTTAATTCCTTTGTGCACGATGATTCTACTTCATTGATTTACAATGGGAAGGATATAATTTTGCTAGTGTTGGCAAAAAGCTCAAATGTCAGCCTTTTCAAATTACCATACTTGCCTTGTTCAGGATGAATAATGAATAAGTCACCTTTTGTCTACAGTTAAATATTCTTGAATAAATACAAAGAACATAAAAGACATAAATGATTGCCTGATTTATATTTAAAATAAAGATCAACATTGTGATAAATGGTTGGAAACGCTGTGGGTGCGGCGATAGGACCGTCCCGATAATTACGTTATCAGTGAGGGAGCAGCCCAGGTGGAGACGGGTTCGGGCACGCACCGCCTACCTGCAAGGCCGCGTCGGGCTGTGCGGGCTGAGGGCCTTTGTGAGGGCAACCTGGGGTCCAGCAGAGGGGCCTGGTCTCCCCAGACCCCCCACGTCGCGCATCCCCAGAGCCCACGAAGGGCCGGGAGCCCGGACCCCATGGCGCTCCGCGTGAGGAGGTGCCGAGGCCTGGACGGCAGCTGATTCGCGTGGGGCCGAGGGTGGCTCTCTGTCACCTTTGGGACGAGTTTGTAAGAAACGCTGGACAAGAGCAGGAGAGCAGGTTGGTGGGAAAACTCAGCAAATGCGCGGCTGGACAACCTCCTTCCCATACGGTCGAATCCTGGAAATGGGCGGGACGGACAGAGCCTCGCCTTCCTCTCACATGAAAGAAGCACGTTCTACGTTGGTATGGAAAGAAAATCTTATTTTCCAACAGAATGCGTGTGTGTGCCTACGGTTAAGTAGACACGTGTGTATGTTACATGCGTGTGTTTGAGAGGCAGATTCAAGGAATTTGCTCACAGGATTGTGAGGCTGCTGAGTCTCAGACACACACGGCAGCCTGGAGATTCCAAAGAGCTGGGGTCGCGGCTCACTTCCGAAGGCCGTCGGGGCACAGCCCCCTCGTCTTGGGGAGAACTCAGTCTTAGCCTTCAAGTGATTGGATGAGGCCCCCCAATTATGGAGTGTAATCTCCTTCACTCAAACTCTACTGAGTTAAATAGTAACCACACCTAAAAAATAATTTCATGGAGATTTCCAGACTGACTGCTGACCAAACATCGGGGCACTGTGGCCTCACCAAACTGACACATAAAATTAACTATCACTATATATGTAAGATTGAAAGAAAATACATCAATGCTTATTTCTGTGTGATTTTTCTTCTCTGTATAATTACATTTCCTAATTGTTTTTTCAATGAACATGCTGTATTTTTCAATGGAGAAGTAATACAACAAAATATATGTTTTTTAAAAAAATTGTTTTAACGTTTATTTATTTTTGAGAGAGAGACAGAGTGTGAGCAGGGGAGGGGCAGAGAGAGAGGGGGAGACACAGAATCGGAAGCAGGGTCCGGGCTCTGAGCTGTCAGCACAGAGGCTGATGTAGGGCTCAAACTCATGAACTCATGGCCTGAGCCGAAGTCAGATGCTTAACTGACTGAGGCCCCCGGGCGCCCCAAATATATGTTCTTTTAAAAAAAACCTTGAGTTCCAAATCTGTGTGAAATCCACCTGATTCTTGATGCTTCCAGGATCATGTTCAGCGGTGATATGTTTGCGTGCTGGACATTTTCCCTTTCGCCGTCGGGGAGCTCCTCCTCTCCCCAGTGCACTTGCTGGAGCATCATTGAGGAGACCACGGAGGCTGCGGAGTCTGGGGGAGGCCGCTCTGCTTCCCCGTCCCAGCTCTGCCACGGAGCGCCACGTGTCCCACCCCTCGACACAGCACATGTCCTCACGCATCAGAGGAGGTTTGAAGAGAGGGGGCGTTTGGGGTCCTGACAATTGTGGGGTGAACCGAAACGGCATTCAGTGGGCCGAGCTCCGTGGGGCCAGGCCCCGGATAGTGTGTGGAGTGTACGAAAACCAGATCTGGTCTGCGTCCCGCCCGCCTTCTGAGTGTCTGCCAGGCGTGCACGTGGGTGGGAGGATGGTGGGTCACGAGCCGAGCCGCAAGCCGTCCTTCTCGCACGCGCACACGGTGCGTGTCCGCACACCGTTAGCATCCGCTTCTTTCCTCCCTGAGAATGCAGCTGCAAAGGGGGTTGAGGAGACGGTGTCCTCGCTTGTGTTTGGGATTTCCCGGGAGCCGTTCGCTGCAGGTCGTGAGCGGGCGGCCGCGTGGGCACCCGCCTCCCTCACGCCTCCTGCGCTCGGGGCCTCGGTGTGCACGTTATCTTTCTGCGCATTACTCTCCTTTCTTGTTTATGTTGTAGCTACTGTTCTCTACATTTTGAAATTTCGACACTTCATCCACACCTTTCATCTTAGGACGGCGAAGGGGCCGCTACCGCGTAGGTCCGTTGGCGGACAACCACCACAGATGGCGTTGCGTTAAGCAGTACGATTCCACAGTTCCGTTTTAGAGCAACTGGAAACAACCTGCACGTTTGTCCTCAGTTTTATTAGGAGACAGTGTGTTGTTACCTCCTTTGCCTGCATTTGCAGTGGAGAAAGGGGGGGGGTCCCCGACAGGCTCTGGGGGCTCCCTGCTTCCTTCCACCCCGCTCCCAGGTCCTGGCCCAGGAGGGCCGCTTCCCTCGCTGGATTGTTGGGACCCCTGGTGGGGTCTGCGTCGCTTGTGCTGCCCCCCCACGCACTCCGCCCCGACCGCAGACACCTGTCCCAGGTGCAGGAATGATCAGCCTGCTCCATCAGGGACCACGAGCCCTGACCCCGAGGTCGGGTCAGGTCCCTCGCACATTTGTGGTTTTCCTTCGTCACACGGATCAGAGGCTGTGCACACATCACCGCTTCTGATGGTTGTTAGTGTCCTGCCACAGCCGTCCCCTGCCGGGCCTCCCTTCCGTCCCCACACCCGGCCTGGGTCCGCCGCACACAGTGTGCGCCAGTCACATGTGAACGCCGTGGGCGCAGGGAAAGAAAGGCTGCTTCACCTTCTCTGTCGGTCACCGTGCCTCCCCTAGGGGACGGGTCATTCCACCTCCTGTGGGAACAAACCTCACGAGGGGGACTGTCCCTCACTGCTCTCGCCACGCCCTCCCTCCATCGCCCTGACGTTGCAGACAGACGCAGAACGTGTTCTCTTCCATGGAGGCCATCCTGCCCTTTACCCTGAGGTGTACGTGAGGAGAGGGTGTGTGCGCCTAAGTGTGTGTGGACGTGGAGGGGTGTGAGCACACATCTGTGTGTGTCCACGAGCATGTGCACGTGTGTGTGAATGTCGGGGCGGGCATGTCTGAGCATGTATGTGAGTGTGTGTGTGTGTGTGCACGAGTGTGAGTGTGAGTCCGGGAGTAGCACATGTCTGTATGAAGGAGTCACCAACGGGGTCAGGAGCACGGAGACACAGGCCACAGGCCCAGACCGGACGCTGCAGAGGGAGGTCTGTGGCCAGCTGGCAGAGAGGCTGGGGGGGCCGTGGGGGGCGCGGACCCGAGGTCTGCTGGGGGCGGGACACCCAGTGAGCCCCTTGAGGCCTTGGGTTCCTTCTCTGCTCGCTCCGGCGCGGGAGACAGTTTCCCAGTGAGAGAGCGGGTTTCTCTGGGAAGCCGGGTCTGCGCACCTGCTCCGGGCGGGCCGGACCCTCCCCCGCCCCGGGCGGACGACAGTGCCCAGTCCGTGTTCCCACGGGAGGCGCGGGAGAGTCACCAGGAGCAGGGCAGGAAACCCGATGTGCCCGCTTCTGCCCACATGAGCCTCCAGCGGTCCCCAGCGCGGCCCCGGCTCCCGCCTCTCCTGTCCTGGACGTCACGTCAGGAGCCGGCGAGGCTTGTGCTCTGTGACGTGTTCCTGGCCGAGCCACGGGCGCGCCGGGCTGGGAAAGCCCGAGAAGCAGCCCGTTCCCTGCAGACGGGGTGGGGGGCCGGGGCTCCCAGGAAGAGGGCGGACGGGGGCTTCAGGCACCCAAGTTGTCCAAGCTGGGGGCAGGGGGCGTGGCCGGCAGCTGCCTTGTCAGGACAGAGAGTACAGAAGGGGGTGCGCTCCAGCCCCCGCGGACACGAGCTCCCCGTGGTGGCTGCACCGGGGGGTCAGGCTCGGCCCCGGCGGGCAGGAAGGGCGGCTCGCGCGGTTCTTGTAGGAGACAGGCTGCCCGGGGCCCAGCGAGGAGCCCCTGTACCCCTGAGAGGCAGCGACAGCCGCGTGAGACAGCCCAGGGGCCGGCGCGGAGCCAGGCAGCTCCGTGGGGACAGGCTGCTGCTTTGTACGGAGACGGGACCGCGTCAGCCCCAGGTCGAGGGAGAAGCCCCATCCCATCTGCTTCCTGGCCGTCCCGGTGCTTTGCTCGGGATGCGCGTGTGTGCAGGAGGGAGAACACCCCCTCCAGGAACGGGTGTGACGGCCCCTCGCTGGTGGACGGCCCGCCCGCGCTGACGGAAGCACAGGTTCCCGGCCGGCGGCGGGCAGGGCGGTGCTGAGGCTGCGACCCCGGGTGCGCCTCCCCGGGCTCCGCGCCGGCCCCAGGACGGTCCCTGGAAAGCAGTGTCACCTTTTCTTTGTACGACCACGCTGACCCATTAAAGCACCGACGAGCAGGTTTTCATTCGAGTGTGACGGCGTCGTCGTTGCCGTGCTGAGCGCCATGGCGGCGGGCGCTCGGCAAACGTGGGTGAACCGTCTCCACTTCCCTCGGGTCCGGGGGCTTTGCCCGGGGGGCTCCAAAGGACGGGGCTTGTTGGAGGCTTGCTCACCCCGCTCGTGGTCTGCTTAGAGCAGCTGCCTTCTGTGCAGAAGGAGTGACCGGCGTCCACAGCCCACAGAACACACGTCCCTGGAGCGGCTCTCCCGCACCTAGACTCTGCGTGCATTAAACATTTTTTTAAAATGTTTATTTTTGACAGAGCACGAGTGGAGGAGGGGCAGAGAGAGAGGAAGACACAGAATCTGGAACAGGCTCCAAGCTCTGAGCCATCAGCACAGAGCCCAACACGAAGCTCGAACCCACGAACTGGTGAGATCGTGACCTGAGTTGAAGTCTGATGCTTAACCGACCGAGCCCCCCAGGCCCCCCAAATCTGCATGCGTTTTCAGAGGCTGCTTGGGCGGAGGCAGAGGTTCTCAAATGGAAGTTGCCTTGCGCTCGGTAAGGCCAGACGCCCGGCCCAGCCCCCACGTGTTCCATCCCTAGAGACCATGGCTGCCGCCTGAACTTTTCCGCCTCTCGGGGGACGAGTTTGCGTAGCCCTGAGTCTGTAACAGGAGACGCCGGGCCTGTGGGTTTCGGGTGTGTGCTGTGTGACATGCTGAAATGTGGCCTTGCCGTGTGAGCCTGTGTGGTGCCGCGGGGTTGCCAAGGTGGGGCGGGTACTCGGACCCCGTGTCGCACCACCCGCCTCTCGGCCAAGAGCTGCTGGCCGGGGGTGGAGGTGGGGGGGCAGGTTCCAGTGCGCGGGACAGGGCCGCCCCATCCCAGACCACAGAAGGCTCATGAGGCTCGAGTCAGGCCTGGGGACGAGGTGGCCACGAAGAGGCTGCCGCTCTCATTGTCGCTGCGGGTTACACCCATCCTGGGGAGCACGCACCCGCCCGTCACACATGGAAACCATCCTGCCTCCGCGCCTCTCTGCCTTCCCCGGGGTCTGGCTGCTGTGCAGACACGTGTCACTCTGGCCCGATCCCTGCGAGGAAAGGTGTTTGGCAGGAGTCACGCTGCCTTCACTGATGGAAAATGTGGGGCGGGAAGTCAGGACGCTCCTCACCTCTGTGGCTGCATCAAGACTGGACACAGGACGGCCAGCGCCCGGCTGCACTGAGCTGTGCCCTGTGCTCCGGGTGCAAAAGAAGCGGAGTAGGGTGGTGACTCCTGATGGATGAGCGGCGAGGTGAGGGGGGGAGGGAAGGGCGGGGAGACGGAAGACCCCATGTGAGCTTCACCGGCTTCCTGGTTGGGAGCTGAGACTGCACCAGCATGGACTCGATGCCAGACCCCTTTGCTGTTTCATGAATCCTCTGACAGGCCCCCGAGAGTGCAGCCGTCGCCGTCCCCTCACGTCCCAGTGTGGACGAGCAGGAACAGACAGGCTGAGACTCGCCCGTGGCCGCCCGCTCCACCGCTCTGCCTGAGATCAGACTGGTCAGAAAGGCACCTCCAGGCGTGTGTCTCTGAGTCCCCCCAGTTGGGGGTCAGGCTGGGGCCTGAGGGGGTGGACACGGTGTTCAGTGGGGAGGCGTGCTGGAGAAACGAAGAAGGGGGTCGGGGCGGAGTCCCCACCCGATGGGGGAGGGTGCCGCACCGGCCATCTGCAGGCAGCCTGAGACCAGCCCTGAGAGCTGACGGGTTTGACTGTATCTGATGATTTTGCAAGAAGGGGGTCAGGACGGGCACTGGTGTCCCGAGGAAACTGGGGATGGTGGGATTGAGAGCGAGTTCGTTGCCGGTCATCCGGTCAAGAATGTGGGCCCAGAGGCGTACCACGACTTCCTCTAAACTGGCTCTGCAGCGTGTCCTTGGCAAGGCTGGAGGACGCGGGCAGCCACGTGTGCTGGCCTGGGGCAGGGTCCCTCCCTGAAGTGCGGGCTCCCCGGCCCAGCGGCTCGTGCTCACTCCCCGTTCCTGGGCGGAACGCCGTCCGACCGCACGTAACCGGCCCACTCGGACCTCGTGACCTCATCTCCTGGAACCAAACGGGAAGGGAAGCCAGGCTGCGCTTGGGGCACTGTGCCCCAGTGAGCCGTGGCTGTATGTTCTGTGCTGCTCGCGGATGCCCCGTCTGAAGTCGCCTGGGAGGCCGGCGGAGAGCCGACGGGAGTGCCTGGGTCCTGCCTGCACCAGCCGGGGCGTTTCCTGGGCTTCGGGACCTTCCCTGGTATTTCGTACTCCGTGCTGCGGTTTGGAGGGGCCGTCGTCTTTCAGGGGGGTCACTAAGACGCTACTAAAGCCCCAGACCTCCGGAGCGCGAACAGGATCCCGGCTGCCCTCGACTTTCCTCTACACGGAATGGTGAGTCTTCGTCATATCAGATGCATTCTAAAATATCTGATCTATTCAGATTTAAAGCAAAAGAGATCAATAGAAGAATTTTTGTTTTATCTAAGGGGAAAATAAATACCAGCTTTGTCTACTGTCAAGAGTTTCTGGTTTTATTAGTTTGGAAAGAAAGCGGTAAAATCCCCTCCTTCTGCCGTAATGGGTTTAATGCACTTGAAGAATAAGCGTGGGGTCCCGAGCCTCCTTTGTGCCTCGCTCAGCCTTTGCTGGCGTGTCCCTTCTGATCTTTTGTGTACCCTGTCCCTTTTTCTATTTAAAAAACCTTCACCCAAATACCCATCAAATGTGACTGCATTAAATATAAATACATCCTCCCTCAATTGTCTACAAAGCTGTGCTCAGCGGCTCTGCCAAGAAAATGCAAAGCCAACCTTTTAAAGCCGCCTCTGAAAACCGGAGGAAAATTACTCCCAGACTCCGCTGACTTCATAAATAAGTGAAAGAAAAAAATAACTTAAATACATAAAACAAAAATCGACCCCACTGGCCTACGCTTCTATTCCTGGGCTACAGGCAAGAATGTCCAGAGGACCAGCCACCCCTTCGCCGCCGCCTCCACCATCGCACAGCGCGAGTCGGGCAGCTCTCCCCACCAGGCCCTGCCCTCCGCCCTCCCTGCAGCCCCGCGCAGGGTAGAGGCTGCGGGGGTCCTTGGTTTACAGCACTTGTGGCAGGTTGAAAAGGGCTCTTCTCCTCCCCCTGCGACCCCTTTCAACCAGAGCCCAACCCCTGCCTCGGGCAGTCACGGCCGCCCTCCCCTCCTGGGACGCCGCTGGCCCTGGGAACAGGCCCAGGCTCGCCCGCTGGAGACTGAGAGGCGGGGCCCTGCCTCGAGCAGCCAACCTGCAGAGGAGAGCTCGCCGGCCGCCTCGCTGTGCAGGGGTGCGTGGGGCCCAGCCTCGCTCGGGCCACGGGCCCACAGAAGCAGAGCCTGAAAGGCAGCTGCCGTGTGGGCCACGAGCTAGGCCGGCGCTGCCGTGCGGCAGGCGCTGACGGTGACGGGCCGCCCTCTGTTTGCCTGGTCTGCCCCGGACTCTGGGCGGGGTACGCTGCCGCCCCCGTGGAGGTGGGTGACGGGCCCCCGCTGCTCTGCCGTCACACCGCCGGGGGCCTCCGGGGGCAGCTGGAAGAATACGAACGGGAGAGCGGGCTCCCAGGCCGCACGCGGTGCCGACGCCTCCCTGCTTTGATTGGTCTCTGCCCTTGTGATGTGTTCTGACCGTTGCTGTGACCGCCGGGCTGGGCCCTCAGCCTCCGGCGCCTCCCAAATGCCATCGCCCCGCTTCTCGAGCCCAGTGGGCACGGGCTCAGCACTTCGCAGAGGCCGGCAAGGGGGGCACGCCCGTCTGTCGAGGCCGTGGCAGTGGGGCTGGGCGGGGTCAGCAGGGGTCCCGACCCCGGGCCGGTCCTGGCTCACACCTGTAGTCTAGTGCGCTGATGACAAGGCACGGTCACCACGCCCTAGAGAAAGCCCCTCAGATGTAGTGGGGCTGGGGGGGGGCGCAGGACAGGGCTTCACGGGACGTCTCTCGGGCCGGGCCTGGGGTTTGGACGTCCTGGTTAGAGTCATGCCGTTGGGTTGCGTGTGGGGGCCGTCAGTTTTCTTGCCCATGAACGGGGGACGATGGTTCAGTGCCTCGTGACTGGGGTGCTGGGCTCAGCCGGCGGGCGGAGGGAGGCCCGGCCGGGACCTGGGCTCAGCCCTGGTGTCCGTGGACGGAGACCGTGAGGTGCGCTGGCCGACCCCTCTGGTGCTCTCCCAGCTGCCCAGGACCGCAGCTGCGGGCGGGCCGCGCCGCGTCCCCTCCGCCACTGCTTTGAGGTCAGACTCCGGGGAAGCCAGACATCGCCTGTCCTTACTCCCGGAGACGCTGTCCCCAGCGCGCACCCACTTCAGACGGTCCCCGACGCAGGCTTCCTGTGAGCCAACTGCCCTTTGCTGTTTTCTTCCATTTTCCCTCTAGAATATTCCTCCCTCTGACAGCGTCTCTTTTCCCTGTGTTGTGAAGAGGCTTCCAAACATCGAATCCTAGCGAGAGCTCTGCCTTCCCGCTGGAAACCCTTCAGCACGATTCGCTTGCCTTGACTTGGGCACACAGAACAGCTCTGGTACTTCCCTCCTGACCGCGTGTGAGGGCATGTGCGCACGTGCGTGTGTGTGCACGTGCATGTGTGTGTGTAATGAAAAAGACACTTTACATGGTGTTCTAGTGATTCTGCACCAGCTAACCCTCAACTTACGGCTTTTCTCCCGCTAAGCCTGGCTTACCAGGGTGGTTTTGACTTTGGGGGGTAACACTTTGGTGTCCGTAAGAGGAAAGATGTTTTCCTTTCGGAGCTGTCGGCTCCTCTGCTTGGGGACTATTCGTGCCACACGTGCATTAAAGGACCAGCACACGCTGTGCTCAGCTGCCCTTGGCTGCTCTCCTCGGCCCTTGGCCGCCAGGAGCCCCTCAGCCTGTATCTGGCCTTTGGGAAGCTCTGGTTCTCTTGCTTTCTGACGCCGACCTTGATTTCCCTTTGCCCTTCTCCTTTCCAACGCCCGTGCTGCTCCTGATGAACTAGCCCAGCGTGCGGAGTGGACTCTATTCAGGTACAAGGAGATTCTGAGCGCAGGTGTGACCCACAAGCCCAGTGGACCCGAGGTGAGTCCGCAGTGGCCCGCCTGCCCCACTCCCCGACCTGGAGGCCCGAGAATCTCCCCCCGTGATCGGGGGCACACGCTGCTGCTTCCACCTGGAGGCGCGAGGCTGTGTGGGAGCCAAGTCCTGGGAGGACTTTGCCGGGGGGAGTGCGAGGTCCCCAGGCCCTTCCATGAAATAATATGAGGAGCACTTAGGGTTCTGGTGTGCGCAGTTCAAATAGGTGTAGACATATAAAGGCGACTTATGTTCCGCCAAGTCCGGAGGGAGCACGGGGCCTGGTGACGGACCTGGTACCTGACTCTGGGCTCCCACGCTTACCAGGAGAGGCCTTGTCAGGGTGGTTAGCTTATCCCGAGGAGGACCCTGGTCCCATCTGTGTGGAGTGACAGCTTCACACACTGGGAGGTCTGGGCAGTGGGGAGCCGGGTCTCCCTCTCACCTCCCTCAGGTGCGTGGAGGCCTCAGGAGTATGGGGAGCACCTCCCTCAGGTGCGTGGAGGCCTCAGGAGTATGGGGAGCACCTCCCTCAGGTGCGTGGAAGCCTCAGAAAGTGTGGGGAGCACCTCCCTCAGGTGCGTGGAGGCCTCAGGAGTATGTGGAGCACCTCCCTCAGGTGCGTGGAGGCCTCAGGAGTATGGGGAGCACCTCCCTCAGGTGCATGGAGGCCTCAGGAGTATGGGGAGCACCTCCCTCAGGTGCGTGGAGGCCTCAGGAGTGCGGGGAGCAGCCTCTTCAGGTGCCTGGAGGCCTCAGGAGTATGGGGAGCACCTCCCTCAGGTGCATGGAGGCCTCAGGAGTATGGGGAGCACCTCCCTCAGGTGCGTGGAGGCCTCAGGAGTGCGGGGAGCACCTCCCTCAGGTGCGTGGAGGCCTCAGAAAGTGTGGGGAGCAGCCTCTTCAGGTGCGTGGAGGCCTCAGGAGTGTCAGGAGCACCTCCCTCAGGTGCATGGAGGCCTCAGGAGTATGGGGAGCACCTCCCTCAGGTGCGTGGAGGCCTCAGGAGTATGGGGAGCATCTCCCTCAGGTATGTGGAGGCCTTAGGAGTGTGGGGAGGTATGGGAAGCAGCCCCTTCAGGTGCTTGGAGGCTTTGGGAATGTGGGGAGCACCTCCCTCAGGTGCCTGGAGGCCTCAGGAGTGCGGGGGGCACCTCACCCGGGTGTGTGGAAGCCTCAGGAGCATGGGGAGCACCTGGAGCATCAGAGGTGCTGGAGGGCACCGTGGGGAAGGGAAGGGAGCGACCTGTCAGAGCTGGGGGTTTCTGAGGCAGAGCCTGTCCCCGGGCAGGTTGTGGGGTGGCTGCCACGTCTCAGCAGCTCCGTGAGCCCTCCGTGCTCTGCCCCCCTTCTCCAAACTGAGGGAAGGGAGCCGAGGGCTCGGACAGGAGCAGCTCCCACAGCACAGGGCGCCCAGATCCCCGGTGGGGGTGCCTGGGGGTGCCCGGGAGGGGGTTTCTGGACGTCCTGCTGAGACGGGAGCCTTGGGCCTGCGCACCGAGCAGCTGTACGGGGTCTGCCTGGAGCAAACAGGATGGCGGCCGGAATCTGTCCGCTGATGGTGGAGCCAGGCCGAGCGTCTCCCCCTGCCTCAGCCCTGCTGCCCCCCAGGCCTCAGGCCTGCACCGCGGGGCTCTCCCGGGGCCCCAGCCTGCAGAAGGTGGGTGGTGGGGCCGCGGCCTCCGCAGTGCTGAGAGCTGAGAGCTCTGACAGGTCTCTCTCCGTCTCTGTCCCGCTGGGCCTGAGGGAACTTGACCAGGGCTCGCTCGGGCTTGCCTCTGCACGCGGTGGGCGCTACCGCTGTGCCTTGGCCCCTGCTCGCCTGCCCGGCCTGGGCCGCCTCACTCCGTGCCGGCCAACGTGTGACAGGAATGAGCACTGCGTGGGGGCCATGCCCGCCAGCGTCTGCGTTCAGAGGGGATCTAGTCTCAGGCGCCGTCCTCGTCACGGAGGCCGGTCATCGTCGCACCACGTGTGGCAGGAGGACGGACGGAGGCGCGCGGCCCGCTCAGCCGTGCTGGGTCCGGAGGTGCCGCCGGGCCGGCGCTGGCGCAGGAGAGGACGGGCGTGAGAAATGGGCCCAGAGCAGAGCGGCGCCTCCCCGGACTCGCCCGCTCGAGCCGCGTCTGCTCCTCCCGCCCTCAGCCTCACGTTCCTGAAGGGCGGGAGGCCGGGCTGGCGGACGTGCCCAGAGAGGGCCGCAGAGTGACCGGCAGGCGGTGCGGGGCTGTGGGCTCCGTGCAGTGACTGTGCGTTGGGTCTGTGCCCCCAGGACCTGGCCCAGAAAGCCCAACGCCCTGGGAATTTCCCCGCGAGATCCTTTATTACTCGTCACGAGCCCTTTCCCACACCTGAGTTTACGAGCTGACTCCTGTCCCCTGGAAACAGCCTCTCTTTCCCCCTAAACTCTGGGAAGGGGCGGGGTTGGACATGGAGGTCAGTCAGTCAAACTCCAGATAGGAAGCCTGGACCCTGAAGCTCTGAGAGCTTCCCGGCGGTGGGCACGTCGATGGTTTGGGAGGGCGGCCTGCCTGGCGACCCACCCTGTCCCCTGACCTTGCCACCGTGGGTACGTTTTCATCTGGCTACTTATCTGTGTCCTTTATAACCCCGCAGTAATCCTAAACAGCGTTTCCCTGAGTTATGGAGCCGTCCTAGCGGGTCACCGAAACTGAACGGACCCCCAGATCGTCCCTGGTGGAGCAGCGGCTGGAGGTCTGGGCAGCCCGACCTTGGGACTGACCTCGGAAGGCGCTGGCCGTCTTTTGGGGCTGAGTCAGCTGGGACGTTAGTGTCGGGAACGGATGGAATGACAAGACGGGGCATCCGGGGTGGGGAACCGTGTGACAACACACAGGGAGACGTCCACCTGCCCCCGGGCTCCCGGACACCGTGAGCTCCTGGTCCCAAAGCCACGTGTGTTCATCATATGGGAACGGGGCCTGCCCTGAGCCCCTGGGCTCGTCCAGCCAGGCGTTAGCTCATGGCAGGGAGGCTCTTGGTGGTGTGAGGGCAGGGGGGTAGTGTCACTTAGTGCCATTCTCTAGCCGGTTTGAATGCATTTTCTGGGGGCAGGTCCAGGGCACATCTGGAGCACGGGTCTTCCTTCAGGCTGCACATGGTGCTGGATCCTATAGCTGTGCGTTGTCCCAAGTACTGCCTGAAGGCTCGGGAAACAGTGCTCCGTCACTGGAGCAGCACCACTGGGCCAGTTCAGGACGTGCTGGTCGAAATCCAGAAGGATTTGAAATAGAAATCTCCTAAGGGAGGAGCTTTATACTTTGGGTTGAGTGTGTCTCATTTCTCACTGCTATGTATGGACCCCAGTTTCCAGATGTGCACTTATTTTAAGAGCCTGTGAGCCAGCTGCAAGGGGCCAGCTTTTCTCTCTCTCTCTCTCTCTCAAGGGAGGAGAATAAAGAAGGGACAGGTACTCAATCAAATCACAGATTTAAAGAGTCAAGGCTGCATTTTGAAACACAGAGATAAAACTGGACAATGAATAAAAAATTGGAAGTGATTTTATCCTGGTGTAATTTTGAGATGTGCAGCTTGAACAGCAGATGAGTAACAAATTTAAAGACAGAGTCACGTGCCTCACAAATGTCTGGTGACTGTTGAGCATCTCGTATCAGTCCTCCAAGGCACCCCGGCTGCTCGGAGGACGGGGCGGGATGCGGTATGTCCTGCTCCAATAACGGCATTAGTGCCTGTCGCTATCGGCAGGGGTGAGGGGCCACACAGGGGTGCACCGCAGGGACTTTACTGCTCGTGCTAACGTGATCACTTCATTTTATTGGCCTCCTTACTTGTAATCTGTTGCTGGGTCTGCTTTTCCGGGGGGAGGGGCTTGATTTGCACAGAGGCTGAAACGTCAGGACAGAAGGGTAGGGCATTCTGAGCCTCCCGATGACCTGATCGCAGTCTGAGGAGTCCGAATTATATGGTTCCTAATTTCAGACAGTTGAAGAACGACTTACGGAATAAAACGTTTTCTTTATTGATGAGTGCTTCTGCTCCTTCATTTCCGGATGCTGAAAGGGAGGCAGAAGTGAGCAGCTGCTTGGCATCTGGGGCGGGAGGGGGAGAAAACACCTCAGGGGACCGAAAGAAGTTCTAAATTGTCTGCAAATGTAAGTGAAACCTCATGGTTTTATTTTATTTTTGAGAGAGAACAAGAGAGCATGAGTGGGGGAGGGACAGAGAAAGAGACACAGAATCCAAAACAGGCTCCAGCTCTGAGCTGTCAGCACAGAGCCTGATGTGGGGCTCGAACCCGCGGACCATGAGATCATGACCTGAGCCAAAGTCAGAGGCTCAACCAACTGATCCACTTAGGCGCCCCAAAACCTCATGTTTTTAAAGGTCCATTTATTTGTTTTCTTTTTTTTTTAAACATAAACAAATTTGGGGCACCTGGGTAGCTCAGTCGGTTAAGCGCCCGACTTTGGCTCAGGTCATGAGCTCATGGTTCATGGGTTTGAGCCCCGCGTCAGGATCTGTGCTGACAGCTCAGAGCCTGGAGTCTGTTTCAGATTCTGTGTCTCCCTCTCTCTCTGACCCTCCGCTGCTCATGGTGTCTCTCTCTCAGAAATAAAGAAAACATTAAAGAAAACAAATTCATAATATTTGCATTCATGCTCATGTTCCCTAATTTTATTAATTTTTGGCACTAGTTAACATATGGTGACACTTTCAGGGTTTTAGCTTTCTTAGATGGCTGGTCTGTCCATGCTGACTGAAGGCAATGCAGGCTAATAGTTTTACTGAGCAACTACTATGTGCCAGGCTCTATAAATCCAGAGACAAGTGAGTGGGGCTCCCGGTCCTGCAGGAGCTCATATTTAACCAAGAGACTCAGCAGAACCACCTACAGGCAAATCCAAGTCCCGCTGAGCCGAACTTTCTGGCTTTGTGGACAGCACAACGGCCTGCATGAAAGCCCCGTCTCCTTTTCAGCTCTCCCTGCACATTTATTTTGAGGGTTGCGTTTCTCACCCGTTTTGTGCGTTCCTATGTCCCCTCAAGCTAAGACTTCATAAAGGCAAGCAGGCCCTTGCCTCTCGGGTGAGCCTGTACCATGCACACCGAGGCAGCTGGGACGGCCCCTGGGCTGCAGCTCAGCCACCGTGGGGGCGGTTGCCGCCGCCAGGTGAGGGACGAGCGGCTGTTCTCCGGCGGGGGGGAGTCACTTCAGGACCCCACAGCTTACCTGGGGCGTGTGGTTTCCGGTCAGTATCTGGCAACTTCTCTAGGCCAGGTGGCTCGTACCCACACAACTGACAGCAGCGCTTTCCAGCGTAAGGAGGACTCGGGCACCGGGGGTGGTGAGGTGGGAGGCAGGTTTCTAGGGCCGCACAGCAAGGTGGACCCAGGACTTGTGCTCATGAGCTCCCCGGGAGACTGTGACGTGAGCAAGGCCCATGCTGCCAACAGTCGGCCCTCTGTTTGGCGGGCGCCCAGGCCCCAGGGTTGGCCGGCTGCCAGCCACACCTGCAGCCTGCTGTCCCCGCCCCTGCTTCGCCAGGCCACCTGCCACCCGGGAGCTGCTGTCCCTCCCGACGCAGCGCCGCCTCCTTCACCGCCTCCCGCGTCAGCTTTCCCGGGGGCACGGGCTCGCGTCCCCACGGGGCGACCCTCGTCTCCGCTCTCTGCGGCCCTCCCGTCAGCGCCCGCCCTGCGCCCTTCAGGTGCCAGGAGTAAGCAGTCGGTGTTCACTCGTGTGTACTGTGAACGTATCGTGTGTACAGACAACGCCACACCTCCGTTCCACTCTGCTTCTGCCGCAGTCAGCGTGGGCCGCAGTGACACCACACGCGGGGCAGCCACGTACCGGACACGAATGCTCATGGTCCTGGACTCTGGACGTCCAAGATCAAGGTGCCAGCAAGGCTGGTGTCTAGTGAGAGCACTACTGGTGGCCTGCACACAGCCTTTCCTTGGCGCACGCTCAGGGACAGAGGCGCTCCTCCTCTTCTGAGGCCGCTAATCCTGGGAGATGAGGACCCTGCCCTTATGACTTCCTTTGACCTCAGTTACCCCCGGAAATCCAGGTCTCCATTTAGAGCCCCCTGCTGGCTGGGGCTTTGATGTGTGCTCTACGGGAGGACACGGGTCTACCCACAGGGCGTCTGGGCACGGCTGCGGGTGCCTTATGTCAGAAAAAGAATAAGGTTGATTCTCACTGCTACCAGATCCTGTATCTGTGAATTCTGCTACTTCCTAAAATTTATTTGTAACCCTGAGGTTTTCACAGTGGGTCGAAAAAACTGAGTCGAGCATTGTGCCCATTCCTAGCTAAGGTGGAACGATGCAAAAGCCCTACTTCTTGTGTTCGTCCTTGTACTTTTTTTAATCTTTTAAAAAAATTTTTTTATTTATGTTTGAGAGGAAAAGCGCATGAGCAGGGAGGAACAGAGAAAGACAGAAACACAGACTCCAAAGCAGGCTCCAGGCTCAGAGCTGTCAGCACGGAGCCTGACGTGGGGCTTGAACTCTGAATTGTGAGATCATGACCTGAGCCGACCTCCGATGCTTAACCGTCTGAGCCATCCAGGCACCTCGGTCCTTGTGCCTTAAAAATGTGCCCTTTTTATGGCCTTAGTGCCATGTTTTCAGCTTTTGTGCTTGTTTGGTGTGGTTTTGCTGTTTTAAGCGGGCCCCACGCAGAGCGCTGAAGCGCTGTCTGGTATTCCTAAGCACAAATGGTGGTGAGCCTCATGGAGAAAATGTGTGGGTCAGAGAAGCCCTGTTCGGTCAAAGTTCTGTGCCATTGGCCAGGAGTTCAGTGTTAACACAACAGTATATATTAAAGCGTCTTTAGATGGAAGCACACATAAAACAAAATTATCAATTGATTGGTTGGGGAGGATGTCATAACCAGATGCTTGTAGGCACCTACCCCTGCATGTCCCGGGGAACGATGGCTCAGTGTTTGCTAACTCAGCGTTCACAGTGACTTTATAAAACGTAACTGCCATCAGTATTTGAAGGATATTCAGTGTGGATATTCACTGTATTTATGAATTGAGCAGGCAGTTTCCAGAATGCTGAGAAGCCCTCAGAAGCGAGCGACATGCTCTAGCTGCCTTATTGTTATGAGCCCAGTGCCGAATGCTTAAGTATAAGGATGTGAACGCTTGCGGGGAGTTTGGCTTTTGAAATATCAGCTTGACATCGTCAACACATGGGGCTGGTGGCTATGAGACAGTGGCTCTGCTCCAGAGCAAAGAGGAGGCACATCATTGGAAGTGACCTATTACGCCCAGACATTTTCCTATTTCCTACTAAACGGTGACACTCTGATTGCCTGACTGACAGAGATGCAAGGAAACACCAACATTTGACGTTGGAATTTGACAGGCTTTAAAACATGTAATGGCCAACCAAGGTACTTTTACCTTTCTTTGGTTTGTTTGTTTTCAAGTATAAATATTGCTTTTCAACTAACGTTGAAGATAACACATTCTTCACTTGTAAATCCCAATGGTGCCACTTGGGTAAGTGAGGAGAGGAAGTGCCCTGCTGACTAATAAGTAGATTTTTAAGGGCATCTTTCCAGAAGTCTTGGTTGGTCCCATGTCGCCTGAGGCATCTACGTGAGCAGGCCATTGGCGGGGCCCCTGGAAAGCCGAGTTATTACACAGTAGACTCTATTTGCATAATATCAAGTGCGGGTTTCTTTGGCAACCCTGCTAGCTTACCCATTCTTGCTCAAATTTTAATGACAAGAGAAGTGCCCTGCATGTGGGGAAAGCCATTTTAGCGACAGCCACCTGTATCATTTAAACATTTACCCCCAAACTGGTTTTGCGAGCGATCTAGTCCTCGCGAACTTAGGGCTCCCTTGGGCAGTCACAGCCAACAGGGACGGGCACACAGCCTCAGGGCGAACCCGGGAGAGCTGGTGCGGGCGCACGGCTAAGGGGCCAGCATCCGGGACACCGGGCCATTGTCTGCAGCTGTGGATTTCCCCACTCCCAGCAGCGTGGGGGGAGATTCTCCTCCACGGAGCCCACGTCAAGCCTGGCCCGCGTGACAATGGCGAGTCAAGCCTGATTATGGGCACCCAAGAGCCCTTGGATCTGGCCATCAGAGGCGTTCGTTCCTGCGTGAACTTTATCCCTGGGTGTTTGTTTTTGGAGCTCGCTGGGGTGACATTCAGCCTCTACATTCATTTTTATGATAATTCCGAGTAAATTGTAGAGCAGTAAGCTCTTCAAGCCTGTCTTTCTTGTGAAAGCCGCGAATCAATCAGCTGTGGGCTTTTTTGGGGGCTTTTCAATGTATAGTGATCATTTAGATTTGACGTGCATTGTGAGACCTTAGCTTGCGCCCTCCCTCCGGTCTGTGATTAATTCCAGCCCTCGCTATTCTGAAGTACAGTGAAGGATGGCGGAGAAATCATTGCCCTCTTCAGCTCTGTTATTGCACAAAATAGCAGCGCAATAATTTTTTGTCAATGTTTTACTCTAAAAGCTTTCTACGTCAGTTTTGAAAAGGAAGCAATAAAGCCCATTCAATGGTATGAATAAAAATCCTTTGAGGGTTAGGGCCGGGCTTCTTTTCTTCAGCTGGTAATCAAATTGGAGCTAAAATGAAATTGAGTTTTCTTATGAAAATAGCCTTTGTTGCTGGGAAGGCTGGTAATTCATAAACAATAACCCGCTCTTTTGTGTGGGTAATAATATATTCATGTTCTTTCAATAGGGTAAAAGCCAGACCTAGTGCATTATGGTACAGTAAAAATAGCTGAAGGGGCTGGCTGGAATGATCTTGAAGAAGAAACGTGGCGTTGGGTGACTTTGGCTTTCAGCATCCCTCTGAAATAGGACTTTGCCTGGATCTATGCACTGGTTTTTGTTGTTGATTTGTCGCTGCCCTACGATATTTGGTTAATTGCAGATGGTCTCAAGCTGTGCTCATCACTGCCACGGCCGCCGCGGCTGCTGGAGACCCAGCCGGCTGCCACAGGACGTTGTAATTCACAGGAGCAGGTTCTCGGCGCCCACGAGGACTGGAGCGTCCCGGAGCGCTGGACCGGACAGGCAGCTGCACGCGGGGCACGGGAGGTAGGCTGCTGGGTCCCCCCTGCAGGGGGAGGGGGAGTCCGTGGTTGATGGGGAGTGGGCTGAGGTGGTGGGGGCACAGCCTCTGGTGCTTTTCTGCCAAGTGGTTGGGGGTCCGCTGGCGGGGAGCGTCTGGTTGTCTGAACTGCAGTGACTTCCAACCGGGTCACAGGCGGACCCCACAGGCGGCTCTGCCCTTGAGCCGGCGCAGGACCCTTTTGAGGGGGCGCGTGTGTGCGGCCACCGGGGCCGTCCTCTAGGACCCGGTGGCACCTGGGTGCAGGGCACTGTGTGGCCCAGAGGCAGAGATGTGTGTTTGCGGAACCGAGCTTGGATGCCTTCTGTGCAGGCGTGATGCCGCTGAGTCGGATGGGGCTGCGTCAGGTGGGGATGCTTCCCCGACTGTCGCTACTTGGGCAAGTGACTTTTGTTCTGTCTCTCAAGTTGGTAAAAAGTTACGTTTTGGTGATTGCAAAAATGTATGCCAGCTCCACCTTCGTGCTGGAGTCTGAAGATAGCTGTGGTGTTCCTGGACCCAGATCTAGGGGCCAGGGCCACTGAGATAAAGGTCACTTTCTGTTACGCTGAACACGGGGCTGAAAGAATAATGAAGCATTAATCTGTCTAGATTATTGAGATGGCAAACATAGAAAGAAGGTTCTTTCTGATAGAATGCTCTAGCTGTTTGGGAATCATTTTTGGTTGCCTTTTAAGTTCCATTTTCTTGGCTCTGAAAACCATTCAATGGGAAAGGAAGGAAGGAAGGAAGGAAGGAAAGGAAGCAAGAAGAGAGGAGGGTGGAGGAAGGAAAACCCTTTTGCTTGCTGAGAGCTCTGGAGGATGGTGTGGGCAATGTTAGCACTGGTCGGGAGAACGTCATTCCTGCTGGATTCTGATTGTTTGGCGGACTCCGTCCTTTCTTCGTCACTGGTAGTTTCACTGGGGGGTACCTTTTTGTGAAGGTCCCATGGAATAATGTTCTTCTGGCTTACGCTCTGGGCTTTGCAAAGCCTGTCCTCGGTTCAGAATTGGAGAATGGAGAACTTGAGATGAAGACCAGGGTGTGCAATTTTAAACCAGCGAACTTTGGCAGTTTCAGAGATGCTGAATCCGTTAATGGCTTGCAAACCCCCACCCCCCACCGTGGATCTGAGAAAGCAGGGGGTGAGGGGGTAGGAGCAGTGTTTACCTGCACCTAGAAGCAGCAGGGGTGTGTGCGAGGCCGATGATGGCTAACAGGTATTTCTGTGTGTTGTTTTGGAATTTTAACAATGAAATTGCATGCTTAACAAAAGAACTTTTAAGGCACAGAGGAAGCTGACAGTTGTGGTATTATATGTCATTATCCAATTAGTTTACACCAGTGTATGTTTTTATGCGTTACTTAACACACCTCTATGTGTTTTCAATGCCAGAGAATATTACTTTCACTGGAGTCTTTCAGAGCTAGGATTCTAATTGTATATATTTTACTCTGCTGCAGTTAGTCTGTGCTTTCAATATCATGAGCACCTCAAATTCTGATTTTAAAATCTATTTCATGTTCATTTTCAGGTGAAAAAAAAAAGCCAGGGTTCTGTTGGCTTTCATTATGTACTTTGTCAGGAAAGCCCCCCACAACTTCTTACTTTTCCCACTGACAGAGTCGCATTGCTGGAGGCTGTATTCTTATGCTAAGGTTGAATCAAGGCGCAAGAAAAGATTGCTCATTGTCAGAGAATCAGCTTTCAACTTCACGTACAGGAAACGGTAAAGCCAAGTTCTGGAGGGTTTTCACCGTGGAAGAAACGGCGGGGAAATGGACCTCGTTCGTTGTGGAGGCCATGGGCAGGGGTCAAGCACACTTCCAGCCAGAAAATGGTCATTTTCTGTAACTCTTTGGTGGTCCCGATGAAAAGTCCTCCTTTTAATAATGCCAGTTTTAGCGCGCAGCGGCGGTGCGTCTCGGCGCCCGGGGTGTGCGGGGCTGCTGCGTGGGGGCGCCGGGCCGGCCCCCTCGGGCGGCAGGTGGGGGGAAGGAGGAGNGTGGAGGTGAAGGAGGGGGACATAGAGAAAAAGGGGTAAAAATCCGGAGAGGAACGCCCCGAAATGTGCCCATGTGACTCGTCTGGCCTTACTCGTCTTGGCAGATGCAAGGTGAAAGACCCTCGGAGTCAGAAGGCGAAGAGAGGAATGTGTGCTAAGACGAATGTAAATGAAGTCAAAGGCTCTTATTTTACAGAACCTCTGCCCTCCATTACAGTCATTTAGGTCGTTTCACCCTGAAAAGATCAAGTGGTCCGTGGTTACCGTGGCTTGACTAGGTTTTCTTCAGGACAGGGAAGTACATTAAGTATGTAACAGGGATGCTTGAATGCATAGTGTTTTGCTTTTTAGGGAATCAGAATGTAGATGAAAACTACGGACATTTTGATCATTAGAAAAAGGTTCGATATAAAAATTAGACACAAAATAGGGAGTTTTTAAAATACGAACAGCCAAGGTCAACAACTGCAAAGGACGTTATGCAGATAATTATCTGTCAGAAATTGGCTCACTGTGTTTCTGGGTTTATTTCTGTTTTCACCCGTACCACTTGACTGACTCTTCTGAAACTTCGGGGGTCAGGTTAAATGCTTTTCTACTGCTGTGTGCAGACCGAATCTCCAAAGTGCAGAGATCCGGTTCAAAGCCTGGCACGACTTTGACCACCTCCATGGCCCTTGAGCCGCTGAAATTAAGTTTATTTATAGAAGGTTGCTTCCTTCACCTGCCAGCCCGTAAGGTTGAAAATCTCACTTTATCTTGTATTTCACCCCAGGCACACAATTCATAAACCTAATTGCCAAATCTTCCTTCAACTGTTTCTGAAAAATTACAGGTTACTGAAACTCAAGCTGGAAAACACATAATGATATATTATACCTCAGTTTTACTTTTGTGTTAGTGTATATTAGTAATGCCATCTATCAGGTAGCTGGGATGTTTTATCTCAAAAAGTGAAAAAAAATTACACGAGCATTCTTTGGGAGTATTGGTTAAATTCTCAAAGTATCATTTCTTTTTGAAAGGTTAAAATGATGTTTTAGGATGTAACTGTGACATCGAAATTCCTGTCCCCAGGAGAAGGGATTTAGTTGTGGGATTGCTGTCATTCTAGAAACAGTGTGTATTTTCAACATGGAGAATATTTGTTTCCTACAGCCTGGTTCTGAATATCCCTTAGAATTGATGTTTAAGGATTTAAAAGTGTGTTATTTCTGGAGAGAATGGTTCAAATTATTCTTAGAGTTAATTTTCATTCTTTTCTGAACATTGGCTGGTACCACAGGCATCTTTAATTTTAGAGAAAGTGTACAATAGAGGCACAATTTATAATACGTTTAAAAACAATTAGTTTTAATAATTGTAGTTGAGTTCTTCTAGAAAACTTATTATTGCTATTATCCTTAGATTTGAAGCAAAGATTTGAAAACAGAAATTTAAAGGAAAAGTAATCAACTAAGGAAACCCGAGCAGTGCCCACAAAAACAGCACGGAGCATTAAAAACTATAAAGTGCAGTGTGCACGAATGGTTCTCTCTTCCCCTGGGTCATTTTAAATCTGTAAAAATGGCTTATCACCTTTTCATAGAAATGTCTGATTTTGTCTTCTTTTGGGTTTGTTGCTTATTTGAAATCACTCATTTATTTCTGTTCCCGATACTCCTCCTCCTCTTGGCCTTGAGTCCTTCAGCTGAGAAGAAAGGGGTTCTCCGTGCTGGCTCCTCGGGTCTACTTACATTCTTACGTTCTCATTTTCAAGGAACACACACCCAGCACACAAACAGCCAGACTCCAACGCATGCCGGGCTGGATCCTTATCTCCAAGACCTGTAGGCTCCAGGCAAGAGAGAAATGGAGGCCCGCATGTCTGGTCTCAATGTCAGACACAGACCAGCAAAAAACATAGGCTCTGCCTCTTACCTTGACTCAAGCCTTCACGATAACTCAAGGGCCTGAATGTCGAATTCCACCTTCTGAGACTTGGCACAGGCTATGTCTGCCCCTATAAGCAGCTGCCTCTGAATCCCTCACTGGGAAGAGGAGTTTGGGAAATGGTCCATGCAGGTCCAGGAAGGGGGCTTGTGTCCACATGCGCGGGGAATTCAGAGGTCCTGGCACCTCTGGTGTGGTGTGGGGGTGCGATCTGAGCGAGCACGTCTTCTAGGTTACTGTCTGGTGGGTGGGGTGTGGCGGAGGGCAGAGTGGGAACTAGCCTCTGCCCCTGGTCTGTGGACAGAGTAATCAGTGGTCTCTGGTTGTGCAATTTTCCAGAAAATGGCTCAGATGATAGAAACCGTGGGCTGCATCTCTCCTGGGCAATGAGCTCTTAATATTGTAGTGTATTCACTCAACTCTTGGCAAGTACTACTCTCATTAAAGGCTATTTGTCTTTAAAATGGCATTTGTTTCATTTAGCAGACAATTGGACTTTGTTCAAGCTTAACTAGATGCTGGAATTCGAGCATGAACACTGCCCTGGAGAGTGACGTCCCTTCAGTTGGCAGCAGGGCTAATGGACAGGGGCACCTGGAGCCCAGCTGCCTGGGTCTCTCCTGGCTCTACCACCTTCACCTCTGAGCTTGGCTTCCCACATGTGTGCAGTTGGGAGAGTAGTAAGATCTATCGCACAGGGCTGTGCTGGGTGGGGGTGGTGAGACGAGGAGGGACGGAGGGGGGAATGAGACGAGACCTGCAAACTACTTGGCATCACAGCACGCAATAAGCCTCAACAAATGTGGGCTATTGTCATGGTTGTAGCTCATCGATTCTACATTTTAATTTCTTTGCACTTGGGATCTCTCTACTGTAGTAGCTTAGGTAGTCCAGCAATCGGATGGACTCTTCAACGATGAACGACTTCCTTAGTCTGAGAAGGGAAGGATATCTGAATCAGTTATTGTTGAAAGTCTGTCTTCTGGAATCCATTTCCCTGAATTGCTCAGGTAGAGAGGAACCACAGAGTTAATGCCGAGATTTACAATGGTCAGTCTTTAGAGCTGAGACGTAGAACAAACAGTCTCTGAAAGCATTAAGCCACACAATCACCACCAGGACATTTGATGTTCAAAATGACACAAATTGCTCTATTTTGAAAGGGACAAATCGTTTTGTCTTACATTCTGGGCACAAACAGACTTTACAGAAGAAGATAATTGACTTGGAATCTTGCACCCTTCCCTCGGAAGGAGGTCAGCTGTATTCTGATCTGGATCAGAAGCATCTCTTTTCTAGTTAGTTTTTTGTAAGAGGCCTTGTGTCCCGAGTCACTTCCAAACACACCAACAGCCCAGGCCACACCCGCAGGCAGCCTTTCATGTGCACTTCATCTTGTCTGAGGGCTCCCCAGCTCCCCTGACGTGCTCCCCAAATGCTAAACCCTTCAAAGCAGCGCTCCCACGGCCCGCAGGCTCTCCCTCGGTGTGACCAGAGGAGCCGTGTTCACACCTGGCACAGCCCATGTGGTGTCTGTTCCTGCTTCCCTGGCACCGCCCTGGGAGCCTGGTTCCTTCCCTCCAAAGGGCCAGGTTCTGTACTGACGAGGCTCCAAAAGATGGTTTTAGCGGAAAATGATGAATGGGTGCTCTGTGACCAGTACCTGAGAAAAGAGAGCGGGGCCACCTTACCGATATGGGGGGAAGACTCCGTGGGGCCTGGGACGCCGGCCAGACCGCAGGACTGCTGCTCGCTCCGCTGGGGCAGTGTCCCATGTGAAAGGTGGGGGCTGGGGACACCCAGGGCTCTCGGATGTTGGGAAGGTCGCCTGGAGGGCGTGGGGAGACTGCCTACTTCTCCAGTGCTCCCCTGCAGCCCAGGCTGTGTGCTCTCCTGTTCTTTCTTACTTCCACGTACTTAGAAAGCTTTCGGGGTCGCTTGGACAGGAAACCCTCCGAGGGGCACTTACATTAATACAGCAGGAGAAGGATTTGCATGCTCTCCCGACATATGTATCTTTATCTTATAAATAGCTCAGGTATTGCTCTTCTAATGGACGGCGCACATTTAGACGTCAGGGTCCCGGCAGGAAACGCGCAGCACATTCAAAAGGGGCAGGTGAGAGATTTTAGGAAAAGAATTTTCTAGACAGCGGTGGGCAGTGCCGAGGGGGTCTGAGGAGTGAGGGGAAGGCACCCCCAGGGCTGGTGGCACTTAGGATGTTCTGCCCCCGCAGACTTGCGGGCCACAGCATGGGAGTAGCAGTTGTGGGCTGCCAGAAACCGTGGTCTTCATAAATTCTGGAATATTCCAATTTGCTACGAATGTCTCTCAGGGGCAAGAATCAGCAGCAACAAGAGAACCAGGTGGTGGAGTGTATGGACAGGGGTTTCCCTGGGGGCCCAGACAGAGGGGAGAGGACTCGGGTGCAGATGGAGGGGCAGGCTGAGGACACCCAGCATGGGGCTCATTAAAAACAACCCTTCAAAACAGGTAACAAAAGATGAAGTAAAGTGAATTCAAATAGAATAGATTTAGGGCTTAATAAACTGCGTCTGAGGCCAGCTCAGTGAGCACAGAAAGGGCCAGGCCCTTTTCTCTCTCTGCACTGCAGGGCACTCTGGGGGCCGTATGGTTGCGAATGGCTGGGGGTGGGGGCTGGAGGCGTTCTGAGAGCCTCCCCCCCCCAACCTGGCGATTCTATCCAATACAGAATCAAATGTAGACAGGGTCTGTCACCTGCAGCTGATGACATTCTGAAAGTTCCCGTTAGATCTTCTCAAATACATAATTAACTGACCTCTATGGAAAAGGGTATTTGTTCAAACTGAATTACCAATGTAACAAGAAAATAATGTAGGTGGAGGCCCAAGCAAAAAAAGTAAAATCAGTAGAGTTTCGTTGTGATGGTCTGTCTTTTAAGTTAGCTATTACCGTACTGTTTCTATATGCGTTGAAATTGCCATTAAAACTTTTGTTGCTCGTATAAAATCCACCTTGTAATTATTAAATGTCAAATGTTTCGTCTTCTTTATAAAAGTAATATAAGCTCATCAGAATAGATGTAAAAACACTAGGAAAATAAAAATCACCCAAAGGCAACTGTTTTCACTTTATAGGTAGATTTATAGCCATTTGAATCGACCTGCTTTTGTCTTTAAAATTGCTTTTTAAAACACTTTTAGTTGAAGTACAGTAACATAACATATTAGTTTCAGGTGCGCAGCACAGTGAGGCGGTAATCGTACACATCATGAAATTTCACCGGTGTGGTTCCCAGCTGTCCCCGCTGTGCTACTGTGACAGTCGTGACCGTATTTCCCGGGCCTTCTCTCTGTCCCCTGACTTACCTGCCTTGTCCCTGCAAATCTGTAGCCTACCTCCCTTCACCTGTGTCGCCCTCCGCCCCAGCCGCGGCCACCGTTCTGAGTGTGTCCGTGGGTTAGATGCCACCTGCGGCGCAGCCCCAAGGCGTTTCCGTTTCCGACCCGGTTCACTCCGAGTAACGGCCCCACTGTCAACCCGGGCCATCTCCGTGCCCTGCTCTCCGCTGTGAGCTGCTCGCATCTACGGGACAGTTGTGACCCCGAGTCTCTGCGCGCGCTGCAGAAAAACAGGGAAAACGCCCCCACCCAGCAGATACCGGCTTTGGATGTCCTTCCGCCCTCATGTTTTGGGGCGCTGGTGTGCGACGCGCGGGGGGCCGTCTTGCACCCGCGTTCTGTCCCTGGCGGGCGCTTCTGACGCAGGGCCCCATCCCGGAGCGTCCTGGTGGCAGGCGCAAGCCCAGCGGCGGAAACGCGTGCCTCTCGCCTCTTAGCCGAGCTGAAATTCCACGCTTAGAGCTTTACTCCTTTGGCACAACACTGCCACTACAGCTCCGAGTGACTAGGGCTTGTGTTTGCCTTGTGACGCTCACCTGCTCACGGCGGAGCGGCCTTCAGGTAAGGGGCGAGCGAGCAGAGAGTGGGGGAACCTGCGGCCGGCGGGGGGTGGAGGTCACCGAGAGGTCGTGACCCCGGCTGACCCAGGAGCTGCCTCAGCCAGAAGCCGCTCACCTGTCTGCCCCTCCCACCTGGGCGCCCTGTTCAAGGACAGCCTCTCAGAGTCCCTCCGTCCCACCTCGGGCCTCTGCAGCGGGTGTGGGGCTGAGGGCCTGACAGTAAGGGGAAACTGGTGTGAGGAGGGGGTGTGAGGGCGTGAGGGAGGGGCCGTGAGAGACTGAGGGCAGTGTGAGGTGTGAGGTGGCGGGCGTGAGGAAGCCAGCGTGAGCGTGATGGGGNGGTCACCGAGAGAGAAGTTCTGAGGACCTAGCAGGGAAGGAGCCGAGGTTCGGCTTTTCCCACGAGAGCGGGCGGGCCGCCTGGGGGGCTCGGTCTTGAGCGCAGACTCTGGACCTTGGCCCAGGTCCTGATCTCGGCAAGTCAAGGGGACACTTGGTTTTCACCACACGGTGGCTCTAAACAGAAAGACCCGTAACCGATGCTTACGGATGATGTCCTGATGAAAGTGCTGTGACCAGAGGGCCTCAGGAGCCCAGCCGCGTACTTCCCCGGGTCGTGGCACAGCGTTCACTCGTGCAGTTGTCAGGGCAGCTTCTAGAACGCGGCTACCTTGGGGCGCCTGGGGGGCTCAGTCGGTTAAGCCTTCGACTGCAGCCCAGGTCATGATCTCGCGGTGTGAGGGTTCAGCCCCGCGTCGGGATCCGTGTGACAGCTCGGAGCCTGGATCCTGCTTCGGATTCTGTGTCTCCCTCTCTCTGCTCCTCCCCCGCTAGGGCTCTGTCTCTCTCTCAAATATAAATAAACGTTAAATGCACACGTGCGCGGGCGCACACACGCACATACGCACAGCTACCGCAAATGACAGCACCTGACCTGTGGGTAGACCCTCCAAAGATTTCTTTATGTTCCATTATTTGTCTGATTTTACAGAAATAAACTTGTAGAATCAAATTAAATTCCGAGGGGAGAAGAGCTGGGAAAAGAAGGAAAAGGAAAAGAAAAGTTGAAACAACCGTTATTCTGCTTCCACATCTCCTGATCTTGGCAGTTACCCCCAGTCAGTCTAGCTGGGCACCATTTCACACAGGGTTTTGTGTAGTTTTATGGATCTAGAGCAGTGCTATCTGATAGAACTTTCTGTGATGATGAAGGTGTTCTTATACCTGCTGACTGCTGTCTGGTGCTGGCTGTTAAGTACTATAATGCGTCTGGTGTGACCCAGGAGCTGAATGTTTAATTGTAATTAATTCAATTTAACTTGCCACACCTGGCTGGTGGCTGCCATATTGGAAAGGCCTAGTCCTTGGCAAAGGTCCACTGTGTGCTGCGGACCCCAACCTCTCATCTCAAACCTCCCAAGACGGAGTTAACGCAAACGGTGGGTTATGGACTCAGAACAAGCGGGAGCCGGGCGGGACTCCTCTCAGATGGGAGAGTGAGGCGGAACTTTCAGTCTGTGAGGAGTGTCCATGATTGTTCTTCAATTCTCTCTCTCTTTTTTTTTTTTAATTTTTTTATTTATTTCTAGGAGAGATAGAGAGAGTGTGAGCAGGGGAGGGTCAGAGAGAGAGGGAGTCACAGACTGAAACAGGCTCCAGGCTCTGAGCTGGCAGTCAGCACAGAGCCCGATGTGGGGCTCGAACCCACAAACCGCGAGATCATGACCTAAGCGCAAGTCGGACGCTTAACCGACTAAGCCACCCAGGCGCCCCATGTTCTTCAATTCTCTTGACACCCAACGACTCCTTTCCATGGTTCCCAAGGATGCTCAGGCCTCTGAATGTCCGTGGTGCCCGCTGATGGGCATTTTCTTCTGGGTCCTCCCCCCCAAGTCCTGCAGCCCCAGGTCCACGTCCTCCTGCCCCAGGACGACCACTCGCAGAGCCCACAGGTACCTCGCGCCCTACAGTGACATTTGAAAATGAACTCATTTACCCCAAATAGAACCTCTGTTGTTAAGATCGGGGAGTTTTTGACCAGGGGAAGTAGAGACTCTGTCAGAGGTGGGCGTTGCAGGGTAGACAGGCTTCTGGTTGCTGTGGGGCACATCACCCCGCCCCGCGGTGCCGCGGTCAGTAAGGGACCGACAGCTGTGTGAGCGCTCTTGCCCAGTGTATGAAAGAAGATGGCTAACGTTTACTGAGTGTTTCACGTGTACCTAGCATCTTGCTAAATTCTGTTCCCTTCAGTGTGTAGAAATGACCAGGGAAGAAAGTGCTCTTGTCACCTTGTTTTGTGGATGAGGACATGCCGGCTGAGGGAGACCCCGAAGTTGGTTGCAGTCCCACCGTCAGGTGTGACACAGGGTCCCACGGGGTCTTCTGATCGAAGTGAGTGTGGTATGCTCCTGCCAGCGGCTCCCCTTCGGGCTCCAAATTCATACTTTCCAAAAGCCTGGATGTCCCCCACCCTCATAGGAAGGAGACATTTGGAAAACAAGTTTTTTCAACTTCAGACTTTCTCTTCCATCGTCTGCGGGAAAGTGTACGTGAGAAGACCCCGTGACATGTGACCCGTGGGTGCCGGAGGCGGGGCTCAGAGAACCGTCCAAGGACATCTGCGTTGTTGGAGGGCGAACCTGCTCGGATTGGAGAAGGCCTTAGAACAGCCCTCGGGTTCTCTAAGGCTGGTAATGCCCGGAAACTTCCAGCTCGGACCCTGCAGCCCTTGGCCTCCCTTCACCCCCGGCCTTTCATTCCCGTCCAGCATTCGTACAGAGTTCGCCATGCCGCCGTTCCTGTCATAAATTTCCCCCGCCCCGGTGACTGTCTCAGCCTGCTCAGGGCCTCTGTGGTGTCTGTAGCAGAAAGTGGCAGAATTTACTGCCCTGTGGGGCATGGGGACCCGGCAGTGTGTTCATATGACAGTAGCAAGATTTCTCATTTGTGGCCGGCAAAATAAGGGGGCAGGTGATAAATGGAGTCACAGAATTACAGGGAGTTAAAGTGGAAATCGATGCTAGACTAAGGACTCCCCCTGCTCCCCAAGTGTCCACTCCACCTGAGGCCACCAGGCGCTCCTGGCTGAACATGGCCTCGCTGTGGAAAGGGGGTCCTCCACGCCCCCTTCCGTTGCCTGTGCCTGCGGGTGCCCAGTCAGGAAGGCAGCCACTGCGATGTGTGATTCTTCACACAGAGGTGCTTTGTGTGTTGTGGGCGCCTTTATAACCTGCTGTGCTGGGGCCTGAAGGAGGCGTTGGAGAACGGAGTCTTTCGGGCAGGTCTCAGTGACGGTCTGCTCTCCGCATCTGCCTGAGGACACGTGAACGCAGAGGCGCTAATGACAGATTTGTCCTTTCCTCTCTGAGCTCTGGCCAAGATAACCTCAGGGAGAGGACTCTGAGAATCATCCTTGTGTTCAGACCTTGCGGCCACCTGAGTCCACTGGGTCAGCAGAGTCCTGCTTTGTGTCTGTGAACTTATAACGAACCAAACCTTTGCCGAGTTATTTGGACTTTGCTGTATAGAGAAGAGGTCCTTTGGTCTTTGCCTTCGGCATCCAGTTGTACCTTACACGATGGGTTGGCAGTCTAAAATTTTAACAACCATTAAGGCCTGGGCACGCACTGGCCAGGAGGGATGACCACGGTGAGCATCTGCATGGGTCATTGCCAGCTTTGTGGCCAGTGTTCACTGAATTGAGCTGAAAGTGCAAGAAGGGCTTTATTTTTGCTTAGAGTCCCTGGTATCTTACATTCTACATTAAACCGTTTTTTGGTATATATTATAGTTCAGTATTCTCCATTGAAAGCTAATGATTCTCTTTCCAGAACAAGCACATCCAGTAGCTTACAAATTGAAAGGCCCTTAGACTCACTGGGGTTCTTCCGGACCATAGAGCACTTGATCTTCAGTGCCGAGAAACGCAAAGGCACATTCTGTTACCTCCCTGCAGGCATTGGAATCCCTGTTAGCCG
Organism: Crocuta crocuta; assembly: GCF_008692635.1. Lineage (NCBI taxonomy): Eukaryota > Metazoa > Chordata > Mammalia > Carnivora > Hyaenidae > Crocuta > Crocuta crocuta. Next base: position 13,389,600 of record NW_027528362.1, read on the forward strand.
GGTCAGAGAGCATTCGGCTGTGATGATTGGGAAGAACTGTAGAAGGGGTGAATTTTACTTTTAAATAATTTTGGCCAATTTAGATAAAATTGCAGACTTAAAACCTGCACTAGTCCAGTAACCCTCCATAGGCTCTAGCTTACGTTTTGCACCACTTATCGTTTTCTCGCCACACACACGCATGCGCTATTGGAACCACTTGAGGTTGAGTCAAGCCCTCTACCCTGGTGTGCATACTAAGAACAAGGTATTCCTTCACTCACGTACGCTGCTCTTGGCAACACTGGGAAGCCTCACATTTACCCAGTCATATTATGAGTCAGTGGGTCGCCGAGTGAGCTCCCTGGGTCAGCAGCATCAGCATCTCCTGGGAACAGGTTGGAAATGCCTATTGTCACCCACACCTCAGACCCGCGGAGTCAGAAACCTGGGAGAGGGGACTGGTCAGCAGGCTTTGACAAGCCTTCCCAGGATTCAGACACAGGAGGGATTTAGTGTCATTGATCTAATGCCCAGGCAACGTTCAGATGCTACCACTTGGCCCAGTAACATCAAATACAGCCATTCTTTTATCCAGCCCTGGCCCACGGTCAGCAAGTGCATTTAGGAGTCTTGTTTCTTTCGTGCTCTTCGATCTGGAACAGTTCCTTAGATTTTCCCAGACTTTCTTTTCCTTGATGTTTTAGAAGAGGGCCCGTTATTTGAGTGTGTCAGGTGTTTCTGCCCATGGGGTACGGCTGTTGTCAGAGCATCCTGTGTCTCCCTCTGTGAGGCCTGAGGTTGGTCGCTCTAACCCTGGGCATGTTGGCTCTAAGCACTTGGTTGAGGTGGTGTCTCTCAGGCTTTACTGTGCAGTTACATTTTACCATATTAGTAATTTGTCGGGACATATATATGGACATACTCTGTCTCTCATTCAACTTTATTCACAATTTTAGCACCTTTTGGTGATTTTGTAACCCCCTCATTTTCTTCTATGTCTGTTACTTAGGTATTTATTATTTAAAAATGTTTTTAATGTTTATTTTTGAGAGAGAGAGAGAGAGAGGAGGGGAGAGGAGGGGCAGAGAGAGCTGGAGACACAATTGGAAGCAGGCTCCAGGCTCTGAGCTGTCAGCACAGAGCCCGATGCGGGGCTCGAACTCACGAACCACGAGATCATGACATGAGCCAAAGTTGGACACTCAACCGAGCCCCCCAGGCACCCCAGTTAGGTGTTTATTATTGATGTAATGTGACATAACACAATGTAACAANGCAGAAAGAAAGGGAGACAATTGGAAGCAGGCTCCAGGCTCTGAGCTGTCAGCACAGAGCCCGATGCGGGGCTCGAACTCACGAACCACGAGATCATGACATGAGCCAAAGTTGGACACTCAACCGAGCCCCCCAGGCACCCCAGTTAGGTGTTTATTATTGATGTAATGTGACATAACACAATGTAACAAAAGCTATATCTTGTAAACACGAACATGGGCATTGCGCTGTAAGGAAGAGCTTTCTCTGCCCTATCCCTGTTTATTATTTATTTACATCTCTACAGATTTTTAAATTCTTATTTATTCAGTGGGTTATAACCCATCATCATCATTACTTATTTTGTTCAAAATGACGTTCCAGATTTGGCTAGTGGGGGAGGGCATGAAACTTACATTATTGCTGTATGACCTTGTGGTCATGCGAGGCTGAGGTTCTAAGAGTTCTAATCACCTCCACAGAAGCCTGGAACTTGACATCAGGAAAGGATATTTTGGTGGCTAAAACTGTAGGTGTGTTACTGTGGTCACAAACGCCCCTCAACTGCCACACCCGATGGAGACTTTCCATTTCTCATGCTTGTGCCCTTCTAGAGCATTCAACCCTGTTGACAACACCCTCCTCGAAACTCACCCCACCCCCTTGGCCTCTGTGGGGCCACTTCCTCTGGTGCTTTCCCACTCACCTTAGAGACATCCCTTGAACATCCCTGTGTATGGTCCTGGATGCGTGAGTCCTCTCTGTTCCCACAGTGCCTGCACCCAGCTCCCTCGCTAACTTCCATGGCTCTGGTCACTGCTGTGAGGTTCATATCTTCCAAAGAGTTGTAAGCATAATTTCCCCAACTCCAGGCTGGATGTCGGAGTGGCTTACCTACCTCCACCGCAGTGTCCATGAGCACCTGACCTGATTGTTCGTGGCCCAACTTAACGTCCTCTTCCGCCTGCTCTCGCAGATAGTGCTGGTGCCATTTGCCTGTTACCCAAGCCAGAGTCATCCAAGGTGCTTTCCTCCCCTTCGGCTGTTGTATAATATTATGGATATAATGTCAAGAGTCCCAGAATCTTTAGTGCAGTGCTGACTAGAAATTATAATTCTCATTTGAAGTTTGAAACAACAGAAAACCATTGCTCTGAGCGAACAGATCTGGGGATAGCCATTGGGTCTTGTTAGGGAGATGAGGAGTAAGCCAGTGAATATTTACATGCCAATTACTTTAAAAATTCAAATTAAAACTGTATACATTGCATATCTTTTGCCACAAAGTTGAGTTTCTAACTGTGTTTAGGGAGAGGATCAAGTATTTTCCTACAGTTATTGAAAGTCCTGTTTTACTAGTTATAAAATGCCAAAGCATAACCTTAAGAAAAATGTTTCATTTAGAAATCTATTTTTCTTAAAATCGGTGTTGTAGAAATAGAGATATTCTAATTCGAGACTACCCTTTGTGAGAGCTAGATTTTACTGATCTACGTTGTGACAATGAACGCAATATTTTTGGCTCCCTCAAGCCTCTCTGTTCCTCCTCTTTTGTGTATCGTGATCTTGTCTCTCCCTATCCTTAAGCCTCTTTGCAACAACCCTTGTGGCTTTTGCAGACTGGTTCTGTTACAAACCAAAGTCACATTTAGCTGCACTCCATCAATTCGCTGTGTTGTGACTGTGTTTTACAGCTGTCCCCTTCCCGTGGGAAGAGCTGCCCTCTAGCCGGGGAGGTCCACTGGTTTCCTAAGTTGTATCCCTGCGGCTGGTGTCGGCCCTCACTGGCCCTAGTGTGACTGTAGCCAACGTACACCTGCCTACTCTGCTCCTCTCTAGGGACTGTTTAGTGCCTTCCCACATGGTGCGTGCTGGCTTGACTGGGCTGACGTCTGCGGCTCCCCACCAGCGCCCCCAGCCCCATCGCTTTTGCTCTTTCAAACAAACGTCCCTATGATCTGTCCACCTTCTAGTACTTACTGCCCCCCATGTAGCACACCCTCCCCGCTTACCACTAATTTCTTTCAGGCTGCCGTCCAGGGCTACCCCTCCCCTTCTGCCTGGCATTCCTATTGTCCAGCAGCCACTTCTAGGCCAAGCTTTTCCTTTCTGTGAACCAGTCACTGCTTTCTGCCCTTTCTGCCTTCTCCCCAAACCTTTGGCTACATTTTGATTCTCACCTCTGTTAGGTCTTGCATCTCTCGAGGCAGAGACTATTTATCCTCACCCTTTGCCAAGAGCAATACCACACATTTCAACGTCACATTATAGTCAGGATGTACAAGTGAGTTCTGCTTCGGGAATGTCAAAAAAGAAAAAGCTTGTAGCTGGTGTTCTCTTTATTGTGATCCTGAGTGAGATTTTGTGTAAGAGAACATCTGGCACAGATGGAACTGCTTTTATTTGTCTTCTGTCTCCTCTTAACAGCTGCATCTTCGGACGGTGCCTTGTGTCATGATCAGGGAAGCTTCTAAAGCTGGTGAAAAATGGGTGGGGAAAGACTTCTGAACTTCCTCCTTGTATATATGCTGTCACTCCACGAACATGCACTATATGCCAGTCTACATGTTGACAACTGTCGTGTGTACACTCATTGTAACAAACTGTCCCTTATTAGGAAGAGCAGTGTAGATGTTTGGAATTACATAAATACGGTTTAGGTAGCTCAGTTAAAAGTGATACAACATCCTGAGTTTAACATTCAAGGACGTCTTCAATCTGACCTTGAGATTTCTTTCCCTCTCTCCCTTTCTTGCCTTTTGCTGACCAGCTCCTTACGCACACCCGTGCCCTGCACGAGCACCATGTCCCCTGCTCTTTCCCTCCTCTGGTTCACAGTGTTGTTGGAGAATGTTCATCCTCCTAGGCACTGGTGACTCCTGAGATGGATGCCAAGCCAGACACCTCTCTTGAGGCCCAGAACCTACGTCCCACACCTACTAGGCATCTTTACCTGGGAGTTTTCCTGGCACTCAGACCTGACGTAGGAGAGCTGCCCTTGTGCTCTCCCTCCCACCTTGCCCTGGTTGTTTCCATCTGCTGGTGCCTTTTCATCTCCTCTCCCACCCGGTGGCAGCGCATTGCCCTTGATTCCACCAGCTTTGCCCTCCCCTCCCACATCCCTGTGTCTTTGTGTCTCTAAATCAGATGGCGCGTCAGCCCTGTGCTAGCTCCTCACCATGGTCACCACTGTGGGCCACTGGTCTCCCTGCAAAACCCTCCTCTTTCCAGTTCCTTCTTCATGGCTCTTCTGGCCCCCAGTTGTGTGTGGGGAGAAGCCAGTGGGCGAAGACCCTTCACTCAGATACCTACCATTTGTGGGCTTGCCTCCCTCGGCTCCACCCAGGTGCCTTTCCCTCCAGCTGTGCACTTTTACTCTGTCTCCCACCACGCTGCCCTTTCAAGGGTCTCCACTTTTCCCATGCCTTTTTAGGGCCTGGAATACCTTTTTATTTTTTTCTTATTTTAGCAACTCATTCCCATGAGAAGTGCATTGTGCACTGGAGTTTGTCAGAGGGTGCGTTTTATTTAATTACTTACAAGGTAAGTTTGGGTCAGTTTCTTGACTTTTCCAAGCCAGTTCCACCTCTGGAAGGTGACAGTGATAACAGTATGTAGGTGAGTACTCATCGTGTGCACTGATGCCTATATTCCAGGCAGGAGTTGTGCCAGGTCTGTTCTGGAAGGACTCAAGTTAGCAGAAGGGAGATGCAGATTAAAAACAGATAAAACATCTGTAGTGCGAGAGGGTCTGTGGCAGGGGTGTGAATAGATACTACGGAAGACCATCTTGTGGGGTTGGGAAAGGTTTCATGAGATGAGATATTTGGTTTCATGAAGGAACTCAAAGGACTATTACTATAGCTGTCAGATTTGAACATTCACGTAACAGGATCTGTGCTGAGTGTTTGACAGGCATAATCTCATTTAATGCCCACAAAAATGCTGTGAGGTTGACACTATTATTGCTCTAGACTTGGAGAGGGGTGGGAAAGGGTGGGTATTCTCCAATAAAGTCACAACTTGGCTAAGACCTGAAAGCTGACTTAGAAGGGCCTAGAGTGGTCAAGACAGCACCTTATGACAGGTTGTTCTCAGCACTGGGCGGAAGTGAGAGACTTGGAGCATGACCTGCTTGAGAATGAGATGATCTCCTTGTACGGAGCTTGGACAGCATGGAGGGATAGCAAGAAATGATAGTAGGCAGTAAGCAAGAAGTGACAGTGAAGGACCTTGTCTATCACTTTGAGAAGTTTTTATTTTATGATCAGTGAGGAGCCATTTTAGGAAAAGATTAACAAGACTTCTCATTAGGTGGTGCACAGTGACTAGTGTGACCATCAGATGGAAGGGTCGGTGGATGGGTAGGTGGGTGTGTGGATAGGGAGATGGATGGGTGGGTGGGTGGATAGGTGAATGGACTGAGGGATAGGTAGATTGATGGAAAAGTGGATGGGTGGGTGGATGTATGGATATATGTATGGATGTATGAGTAGATGGATCGTGGATGGATGGATGGGTGTGTGGATAGGTGAGTGGATGGATGGATGGGTGGGTGATGGCTGGATGATAGACAGATGGGGGAATAGATGGATGAAGGGATGGGTGGGTAGATGGAGAGGCTGGTGGTTGGGTGGCTGGAGGGATGGGTGGGTATATGGGCAAGTAGGTGGATAGGAGCATGGGTGGATGCATACTTGGATGGAGGGACAGGGAGCTGGGATACGGTGCCTCCAGGATGGAAGAGAAGATGAGTGAGGAATCTTCTGCAGAATCACATGAGGTATGTTGGTCATCTGATGTGGGGAAACAGTTGGGATGGGGAAAAGTGATATTTGGGAATGTTTAGGAACCAAAATTGACAGGATGTGGTGATTGGCTGAGTGTGGGGAGACTGAGTGACTTGAGGCAGAGTCATGAGCAGCTTCCTCAGCCAGGCAGAGCACGAGGAGTGAGAACATGAGGCAATGTGTAGCAAGCTCCATGGACACCAGTGCAGAGGTGGGAGGTGGCGGGAGAGCAGCCAGAGCTGAAGAGACATATAAAGTGTTAAATGCTGTCAGGAGCCAGGCTAGGTCTGTAGAGAGGCTGCTGGATGTAACAGCAAGGGGACTGTTGGTGGCTCTATGACTTTTATGAGACATCTAATATTTGTGGCAGGGAGTTAATAGGTTGGAGATCTCCCTTTTTCTTAAATGCTTAGACATCATTGTGACCTCATTTTCCATGCTGGGGCTCTTCCCCTAACTTCTAGCACATGAGGACTACTGATCACCATGTGGACATGGCTGTGAGCTTGGTGTCACTTTCTGTCCAGTTACAGGTGAGCTTGGTGGTTGCCTTTGTGCCTTCTCTCTGTTTGCTTGGAAGTCTTTATCTTTTTCAGGGATTCCAGAGGAGATGTTACAAGCATAATATACCATTGCTTTTTTTAAAAAAATGTAATCCTAGATTCTAAAAGTTCTTGTTTTAAAGGTGACAGTATGGTACTGGCACAAAAGCAGACACATGGATCAATGGAACAGAATAGAGAACTCAGGAAAGGACCCACAAATATATGGCTAACTAATCTTTGATAAAGCAGGAAAGAGTATGCGATGGAAAAAAGATAGTCTCTTTCAGCAAATGGTGCTGGGAAAACTGGACAGCAACATGCAGAATGAAACTGGACCACTTTTTTACACCACACACAAAAATAAATTCAAAAGAGGTGAAAGACCTAAATGTGAGACAGGAAATCATCAAAATCCTATAGGAGAAAACAGGAAGCAACCTCTTTGACCTCGGCTATAGCAACTTCTTCCTAGACCCATCTCCAGAGGCAGGGGAAACAAAAACAAAAGCAAAAATGAACTGTTGGGACTCATCAAGATAAAAAGCTTCTGCACAGCAGAGAAAACTATCAAAACTAAAAGGCAACCGATGGAATGGGAGAAGATATTTGGAAATAACATATTGCATAAAGAGTTATTATCCAAAATCTATAAAGAATTTCTCAATCTCAACAGCCCAAAACCAAATCCAGTTAAGAAATGAGCAGAAGACATGAGTAGACACTTTTCCACAGAAGACATCCAGATGGCCAACAGACACATGAAAAGATGCTCAACATCACTCATCATCAGGGAAATACGAATCAAAACCACAATGAGATACCTCACACCTGTTAGAATGGTGAAAATTAACAACTCAGGCAACAACAGATGTTGGCAAGGATGCAAAGAAAGGAGAACACTTTTGCACTGTTGGTGGGAATGCAAACTGGTGCAGCCACTCTAGAAAACAGTATGGAGGTTCCTCAAAAAATTAAAAATAGAAAACTACCATATGACCCAACAATTACACTACTAGGTATTTATCCAAATGATAAAAAAAATGCTGATTTGAAGGGGCATATGCACCCCAGTGTTTATAGCTGTGCTATCAACAATAGCCAAATTATGTAAAGAGCCTAAATGTTCATTGACTGATGAATGGATAAGGAAGATGTGGTATGTACACACACACACACACACACACACACACACACACACACACACACACTGGAATATTAGTTGGTGATTAAAAGGGATGAGATCTTGCCATTTACAACAATGTGGTTGGAACTAGAGTGTATTATGCTAAAAGAAGTAAGTCAGTTGGAGAAAGAGAAATATATGATTTCACTCGTGGAATTTAAGAAACAAAATGAGCATAAGGAAAGGGAAGGAAAAATAGGATAAAAACAGAGAGGGAGGTAAGCCGTAAGAGACTCTTAAATACAGAGAACAAACTGAAGGTTGCTGGAGGGGAGGTGGGTGGGGGATGGGCTAAAAGGGTGATGGGCACTAAGGAGGTCACTTGTTGGGATCAGCACTGGGTGTTACATGTAAGTGATGAATCACTGGGTTCTACTTTGGAAACCAGTACTACACAGTATGTTAGTTAACTCGAATTTAAATAAACTTAAAAAAGAAGAAAAAATAAAGATGACAATTTGCCTTCCTCTCATTAATGTTTGTTTCAAAATATGGGATTTGAGCAGGAAAAATGCCATTTCTCTATTACTGCCAACATAAGGATCTGTATTACAAAGAGAGCACAGGTTAGGTTATTTAGGGACCAGTTGACCTTGGGTGGGACTGTGGCCAGCTCTGAAACAAGCATTTACATTCTGTCTTCAGCCTTCTTCATTTTTTCTTTACATTTTTGTGTCTTCATCTACAATTTATATCTTAGTTCACCCTGAATCCTTTAATACCAGACATGCTTCTTTGCTATGCTTAGATCTGTGTTCCTACTGTCTGCTGGCTGTTCAGCAGAACATTCTGAAACCCGCAGTCTGAACTGAGTGTGACTTAATTTCATTCTTTGATGCCCTGGTTCCTCCGAAGCCTGTTCTTGCGACACGAATGGAGGGGGGCCATGGTGCCACCTGCTGGAGGTGGTTGCTTTCTAGGTAGGGGAGGCTCAGAGACTGGCCAGACCATGTCTCCTTCATCTTCTAAAGGTGGGAACTGCAGGCCGTGTCTGTAGGGCTGTTGAGCAGATGGTAAGGTGGGTACGTGAGGGGGATCACCAGGTGCTTGGTGCAGTCAGCCCAGAGTGAAGGCTACGTGCTGTTGACGTCTGTGTGGACAGCCTGTGCAGGCACCTGTGCAGGTGTGTTTGGGACACCTGCAGGCGTTAGTCAGTTGAACCAGTGACTTTAATAAACTTGACACCATGAGAGGTGGTTTGCAGAAAATGACAACGCTCACCTGCAGCCCACGGTGCCTCTCATGTAATTACCTGTCTGTGGTCTTGTGATTCCAAGCCTGTTTGCCCCCTTCACGTGGTGTCACTGTGTGGGCTCTGTGGGCTGTTGCCGCAAGCGGAGTGGTGGATGCTTCTGTCCTGGGCTGAGCGCTGGCTCTGGGAGGGCTGCCGAACTGTTGGCCGAAGTCACGATAATGTGTGCCCATCCCGCTCTCCTGTCCTCTGTCCCTAAGATGGCAGGGCCCTAACGTGGTGTGTGTGATGTGCACCTCTCGTGACATCCTGCTCTGTGGGACATGAACCAGCAGCCTCAAATTAACCCAATTACAGTCATTAAAAGCAATCCTGGTCTCCTCCTAACTCTTGGATTAGCATAATGAGCTTGTATTAATTGCTGATTATAAACAAATTCCCCATTTATTCATATTTCTCTAAAGCATATGTCCTCTCTTGGTGACAAGTTGTTCTTGAGAGAAGGGTTCTCTTTACACATTTTGTTTTCTCCTTTCTTCCATTATTCAGTCTCCTTCCAACCTGGGGGAGGAATTGGCTGCATTTTTTATTCTTTCCACGTGCTTAGAGGCCGTGCAGTTCTGTCTGAAGCTCTGACATTTAGGAGAGGTCACTGGGAGAGATGCGTGTCTTCGCTCGGACGCAGGTCCTGTCAGCAAAGGGCGTCTTCTGGGTCCCCCTGCGCGGGGTACAGGGCTCCACTGGTGTGAGAGCTGGATTCCTGAGACGCTTGCTCTCCTACCTCCACGTGAGAGGCCCGCGGCTCCTCTTCATCCGGCACAGAGAGCGTGCCGGCCGACAGCGGGTGTAGGCATTGAGTCCGCTGGGCAGCGTGGCCTCATTTTCCTTTCCCTCCGGCTGCCGTAAGAGGAACCAGTCGAGTGTCCAAAGCTCTGTCTCCAAAACTTGACGTGCCTGGTGGTGGCGCCTTTGCTCGGGCGGGGTCGGTGGATCCGGGTGGGCCCCTCCCTCCCCTCCTCCTTTAGAAGCCGCCGACCGGCAGTAGCACGAATTCCAGGCTGCTGGGCTCCAGGCCCGGTGGTTCTTGGAAGGCAGCAGGCAGCCAGTTGATGGAAGGGGTTAAGGAGGCAGGAGGTGGGGAGAGGGACTGGTCTTCAAAACCCCGGTGCCTGAGGCCGGGCGTCTGCAGCCCGCCACTGCCCTGGAGCACACAGGGGGAGCACGGAGGAGGAGAGCGGGCAGGAAGGACGTGCGGACTCGGAAGCAGGGAGTCATCAGTTCCTGTTGCCCAGGAGCCCCGGATCGGGGTGCTGAGAAATCCCGCAGCTCGTAGAAGTAAAAGACCCTTCCATGGTGTTCAAACATCAACACGTGGCAGCCACCCCTGGGCCCAGACACCCTCTTTCTGCTTGTGTTCTTGAAGCTGGGGTGCCGCAGGGCACAGTCTGTGATGCCTGATTCCACCTCCCTGCCAATGACTCAGGAAGCCCAGCCCCTTCATGACCCACAGCTGGCGCGGTCCGCTGCTGGCTGCTGGTGCCACTCGGATGTTTGTGGACGTCTTCGCTCCTCTTGTCCAAACAGAATGCCTGATTTCCTCCCCAGACCTGCCCCCCACGCTTAAACCTGACTGAGCCTCTGGTCTTCCAGTCACTAAGCCTCAGCCCCACGCTCACCTGAGTCCTGGCTGGCTCGCGCTGAGGACATGTTCAGAGTCTGTCTGCCTCCACCTCCCCCATTGTCACCACCCTGCCCTCAGCCCCCGTTCTGTCTTCGCCTTTGCCTCTCCCTCCTGGGGTCTTTATTAATCCCAGAGCTGGAGGGATCTGCCCACCATGTCACTCAGGGAACAACCCTCGTCTGCTCAAAACTCACCGGTGCCCTCCCTCCCGTTTCAGGGAGAGCAGATACGGGAGCCCAGCCAGCACAGGCACCTGTAACAACCGAGACTGGGGAGGCTTAGCACACCCGGCGTTCACCTTTCACGGTTTTCCTCTGCAGCTGGAGGTAGGAGGTCTGGTGTGGGCAGTTTGGTCCCCTCTGAGGCCGTGTGGTGGAATCCGTCCGTCTCCCCACACGGGGTTTGCCGGCCATGCCTGGTGCTCTTTCCCTGGTAGGGGCGCCCCCTTCTCTGCCTCCGTCTCCGCGCGGGGTCCTCCTGTCTGTATCTGTGTCACGTGTATTGTGGTAACGGTACAGTCAGCGAAGTCAGCACACTTACTTTGATTTGACAATATGACCTGGTACGTAGTGTGTATCCACAAGTTGTCAGTTGTCCCCATCATGCTTTCTGTGGATTTTTCTTTTTCTTCTCAGAGTTCTCTCCATAGATCTGAAATAGTGCTTTAAACTTTTTTTGATATTTTTGAAGAATACCTCAGTTTGGGTTTGTCTGATGTTTCCTCACGATTAGGTTCCTCATGCGTTTTGGGCAGTGGTGCAGCAGAGTGCCGGGTCCTTCTCGGTACGTCATTGTCAGGAGGCACAAAACATCCGTTTGCTCCCGCGTTGGGGAGGATGGCTTTGATGGACTGGATAGGGGGGATCTGCCAGGTTTCTCCCTGTGAACTTACTCCCCCCCGACCAGGGAGCACTAGGCAGTGAGGTGGGTTAGGTCTGCATTGGACCCTGGTGGGAAGCAGTGATGTCAGGGAGTCCAATGCCGGGGAGCCCCTCACCTGTGTCACTCCTCATCGCTGAAAACGTAGGGCCAGGGGACGAGGTGATATGCAGCCGAAACCGAGGCGGGCAAAGGGCAAAGCTGTTTTGGGGGTTCCCACTGAGCTCGGTCTGCAAAGTGCCGTTTTAGAATTCATCGCCGGCACACGTCAGCCTGAGTTTTCGTCCTGCCTGTGACACATGCAGTAGAGAGCAGGATGTTGCTGGTCACACAGACATGTTAGGCTGTGTGTGTGTGTGCACGAGTGTGTGTGAGTGTGCAGGAATCGATGCACGTGTGTGTAGGAGTCTGTATATATGTATGTGTGTATGTGCACACACGTGCATGGGTGTGTGTGCACGCGTGTCTTTCCCAGATCCTTCGTTAACGATGGTTTCACAAAGTCCAAGAGGTTAGTGATGTTGGAGGTGGTTTGCTTCCCCCGCCCCCCGTT
>NW_027528362.1:13401754-13413395 GCF_008692635.1 Crocuta crocuta
GCCTTGTCCCCAGTCCCTCTGGTCCCTGGGAAGGCTGCCCTGAATTTGTGTTTGGAGACCACAAGAATAAGTTAAGAACACCTTTAAAATTTTAACTTTCTAATTGCGGTCAAATACACATAACAGAGAGTTTGCCATTTTAGCCATTTTTAGGTGTACAGTTCAGTGGCATTAAGTTCATTCCCAGCGTTGTGAAAGCATCACCGCCGTCCGTCTCCGGAGATTTTCACTCTCCCCAGCACTGCTAATCCCCTTGCCACCTCCCTGGCTCCACGCTACATTCAGTCTCTGTGAACTTGACTGAGAACCTCGTGTAAGCGGACTCATACAGTACATATTCTGCGTCTGGCTTATCTCACTCAGCGTAACGTTCTCAAGTTTCCTCTGTGTTGTAACACACACAGATCAGGATTTCCGTCCTTGTGAAGGCTCAGTAGTGCGGCGCTGTACACGCACACCACACTGTGTCCGTCCGTTCGTCGGTGGCCACCGTCCGTGTCCAGCTCTGGCTGTGTGCACAGGGTGCTGTGAACATGGACCCGCAGCTATCTGTTCAAGCTCCTGCTTTTGGGTCTTTTGCGGATACTCTCAGAATTGGGATCGCTGGATCTTCTGGTGGTTCTGGGTTTAATTCTTTGAGGAGCCTCCATGCTGCTTTGTGCCGTGGCTGCACTCCCACTGCTGGTGTACCGTGATCCCCGTGTGTCCGCACCTTTGTCAGCTCTTGCTGTTTTCTGTGTGCTCGATAGGGTGGTAGCCTTCCTCAATGGGTGTGGAGTGGGATCTCCTGTGGTTTTGATTTGTGATTATCGGTTAATGATTAGTGATATCGAGATCTTTTCGTGTGCACACCCCGTTTTTAAGAACATAAATTTACATTTTTTTTGGTGAGTGGGAGTATGTAGAACCTTTTTCATATATCCAGTCGCTGTTATGATTTTTTAATGTTTATTTGTTTTTGAAAGAGAGAGACAGAGCATGAGCAGGGGAGGGGCAGAGAGAGCTGGTGACACGGAATTGGAAGCAGGTCCCAGGCTCTGAGCTGTCAGGGGCTCAGAGCTCATGAACTATGAGATCATGACCTGAGGTGAATTCGGACCCTTAACCGACTGAGCCACCCAGGCGCCCCAAGGTAAGTCACTGTTTTAAAAGTGACTGTGGGGGCGTCTTGTGGCTCTGCTGGTTAGGCATCTGACTTTTGCTCAGGTCATGATCTCATGGTTCATGAGATTGAGCCCCTCTGAGATTGAGCTGTCAGTGCAGAGCCTGCTTTAGATCCTCTGTCTGCCACTCTCTCTGCTCCTCCCCTACCTATGCTTTCTATCTGTCTGTCTCTCTCTCAAAAAATAAACTTAAAAAAAGTAACTGTGAAAATGCACAGCTGTCTGTGGAGGCGACTTGCTGGAGACTTCTCGTCCCCCACCTGCTCATCCCTTCCCTTCCTTAAATGTGGAGAAAAATGAAGGTTCCTGAGTACTGCCTGCCAGACTTCTCTGCCCCACGCCTCGTCCCTGTGCTTGAGGCCAAGCCACGAGCCACAAAGCTAGCCCTGTGCCAGCTTTCCTGTGGTCAGGTGTTGGCAGATACCAAGCCTGATCTGTAACCAAACCCCAGGGAGGCTGGAGAGCCGATTCTAAAAGGAGGAAAGAGTAATACATCTCTATCCTGCTAAAACGGGTATAAAAATTAGAATAAAAATAAAAACCCAGATAAAACAATACAAAATGTGAAAGAAACTAAATAAAAATGAGTGAAAAATAGAATGTCAGCTGGGCGAGGACAAAAATAAAGTGACTGAGGAAACATTCTGAGTAAATAGTGCTGATCATCATCAGGAAGGCATTGGGTTAGAGATAACTGAAACAGCAGTGTGAATTTTAATCTTTGAAAATGTAGAGCAGGTGCTGGCAAAGTTTATTCTGGGAGAGAAGACATCACTACTTTGCAGCTGAACTTTGCGGGTCCGTGCACTCCGATCACAGTGTCCGAAGTAGGTTGCTAGTATACTTAGTTTTTCTGTTTAGGTGACATCATTCCTGTAAGGCCTCGCTCCCACAAACAAACTTTCTGCCAGTAATTCCTGATAGAGGATGAGGGCGCTCGGCTGAAGCCCTGGCTTACCGTGTGGGTGACGTTCACATGGGTGTATGCCAGGACAGGTGCCTTCATTGAAGGAGACAGACTCTGGGTCCAGAGAAACATGGGCTGAAATCCAGGTTTTCCATTCACTGTACATGCAACAGCGTGTGAAACATTTAGCCCTGCTGAACTTTAGGACTGTAATCCACAAACGGAAGGTAGTGCTTTACGGGACATTGTCAAGGTTATATGTGATAAATATTATACATCACGTGGCTCAGTTCCAGGAACTGAATCCATGACACTCAGTAAATGGTAGTTCCTGCTCTGAGGGTCACAGTACTGCACCGCTGACTAGGAAATTGGAAAGAGGCGACATAAGAGAGTATAAGAACACTGAGCAATTAAATATAGGATGCAAAGTGGCTTTGGGATATCTCCTAATTTTGATAGGTTTATTTTGAGTTTGGATACTTTGTTAATTCCTTATTATAAAGGTATTTTTTTTTTTTTTTGCTGTGGTTGATGGATTCTTTTGGATTTCTAAGCCTATAATCATATTAATATCAGAAAATAATATTTTAACATGGTTATCTTTTCTTTCAGTGCCAAGTATCACTGCATTGGATAAAAGAATGGATTTCTGGGGTGAATAATCTGGGGAGTTTGCTGAGGAGATAGCCTATTTTAAGGAACATTTGATTACAATGTCATGTAAAATATTCTAGACCATAGGACAAGGTAGAAAGCTCTCCAATTCCTGTTTCATCAGCTTTTTTCTTTTATGCAGTCAAACTAATACTTTAAAAAATCTCTTATTTTGGGGCACCTGGCTGGCTCAGTTGGTTAAGCGTCCAATTTTGGCTCAGGTCATGATGTTGGGGTTAGTGGGTTTGAGCCCCTGTGCTAGGCTCTGTGCTCACAGCGCGGGGCCTGGAGCCTGCTTCGGATTCTGTGTCTCCCTCTCTCTGCCCCTTTCCCACTCTCTCTCTCTCTCTCTGAAAAATAAACATGAAAAAAATAAAAAAATCTTTTATTTTATCTTGTTATGTTGCATGTATATATCTGTGATTATTTTTATCTTTCAATTTTTCTAAGCCGCCTCCTATAAATCCACATTTTTTGATTAAAAGAATAAAACATTATATCTTGGCTCCCTGCCTGTATCAGATGCCCCCTTCCCCACTTACCACATCATATTTCCTTTGGTTATACAACCTGTGGTTTGAGGCTGAGATTATTGTTGTCGATTGATAACCCTATTAAAACGTGGCCCAAGTGGTCCAGTCTCATAGAAGCTTGAGGTCAAAGGAGAACATCTCACCAATGAAAAACTCATTAAAACACAACTGAGATTCTTACTGATACTTTCACACACCATGTTGAGGCTGTAGTTAACCCACCTACATGGAGAGACAGAGAGGAGAGGGGGAGGGAGCGAGGTTTATTTCAAAGAATTGGCTCATGTGATTTTGGGGACTGGCAAGGCCCAAGTCCATAAGACAGGCCAGCAGCCTGGAGAGCCAGGCAGGATTGCTGTGTTGCAGTCTTGAGAGTTTCAGAAACCAAAGCTCATGTTGACTCTTGTGATATTCCAAACTGTGAAGTATCACAGGCAGACTTGGAATTCATCATGGGACGGGGCTAGAATGCCTGGTGCGCCCAAGGCTTCTTGTGCTTCCGTGGCTGCCCCGAAGCTGGGGTTGGGTGTTCGCACCAAGTTGGTGGGAGGCAGACTCAGGGGCTGGCACCCTTCACGGTTTTATGCAGGAGCCTCTTTGTTAGTGAAGGTGAGACTGCATTCACACACCTCTCCTTGGTCTTTTATTCTGTTTTAATCTGGGAATAGGATCTGAAGGAGATGTGATGGCTCTCTGTGGCCCAGAAGAACAAATTTAATTTCTCTGTGTCTACTTAGCAGGCATGGGTAATATCCGAGTCATTTGTCTAGAAATGACAGAAGGCTGCTTTTGTACATTCTGCCTCCATCCCAGACATTAACTAACCCGTGTGCAAACAGAAAGAACTCTTCTATTGTTGAATCAGAAACAACAAAGGTCTCTGCCAGCAGACGCCCAGCGATGGATCCAGAAGTCGCTTGGATTCTGTATTTTCTGGCATAAAAAACAACATCACACACTCAGGCTTTGTTCTCTCTGGGCTTCATTTCCAGAATGTTTTGTGTCTCGGCAATAATTGTGCATTCAACAGCTGAGGAGCCCTTTGCCAATCTGTTCCTCCCTCTGTGATCTTTAAAACGTGCAGTGGCTTCTCCAATGGCCAGTACTTGACGTTGGTTGCCTTGTGCAGTGGCCAAGAACTGTAAGATTCTGACCGTGAAGGATTTGGGGCTGGGTTTTCCCAGAGACATGTTCTAGCACAGAACCTGAAAGGTCTCCTCTTTCACCTCCAGTCTTGGGCCCTCCCCAGACGGTGCTGCCTGGGTTTCCTGGAGCAAATCTTCCTTGAGCTGCCATGAGCAAGGCAGGTTCAGGGTTTGGGAACGGAAGCCTGCAGGAGAACACCGGTGAGTTCTGTGGTTCATGAAGGCAGTGTGTCCAACCTCATAGCTGCCCACTCTCCCAGCCTCTCATTGTGGACACTGCGCTGGGTCCTGTGGTCTCATCAGGCCTTTGCATGGTAGCCATGGCCTCCTTCTCAGCATGAGGATTGCGCTCGGATTTTGTCTTCCTCTGATCCGTTGCTGAATCCTGGAGCTGTTTGAGCAGAGGCTGGGCAACCAATTGCCAGGTCAGCTATGAAGAGGCAATGTCTTCCTCTGAAGGGAGGCTGGACAAGATGGCCTCTTAGTGTAACGCCGACGCCATGTGCTTATCTCATCAGGCCTAAGTCGGGAGTGAGAAATACGACACGGGCAGAGCACCTGGCATGGGACCTAGACCGGAGCAGTGCCAGCACGATAGTATTGTTACTCTCCTACTTCATTCACGGAAACTAGTCCAGACATTTATCATGGACATGTGAGCCTCTGTCTTCCCTTCTGTAGTTGTGGAGGCCTTTCTCTGATTTCCAGCTTCCAAATAATAAATTCTGAGAGGAAAGGGATCGTATCTTATCTTGCATCCCCCATAGTGTGGTTCTCAAGTATGTATTGAAAAAATACATATGTGTGCCTCTTGCACACATAAGTAGCAAATAATTTTTAAGGAACGACTTTGTGGCTGGGCCTCTTAGAAAGCCTTCTATCAAAAGCATGGTCTATGCCCAGGGACAGGGCCACGGGTGATGTTTCAGACAGATTTGAATCTGGGCACTGCGGCCTGATGGCTGTATGAATCCAGCAGTTTACTCCATGTAGCATTTGCGCGGGTGTCAGGTGGGGCTTCAGCAGCAGCTGAAGGGGGTTGAGCAGCAAGTGGTCACTGCCCGCAGGGTGCCAGCACTCCGCGTGTGGGAAGTCCACCCCAAGACCTCATTCTCGCAGCATCAACACACAGCCTAACTTCCAGCAGAAAGCCTGCAGTGACTAAACTAATGTCTTTAACTTTGGGTTTAAAAGGAAAAGAAAACCCTGGATACAGAGGGATTTTTTTGTTTGTTTTTTTCTGTCCAGGCACGTCACGGCAACTAACGGGGATGGGCATTTTTTCCGGGTGTAAATGACACGCTGGCGTTGTATGCAAGTCCTGTGCTGACCACTTGGGGCCTGTGTGGTGAGGGTTCCCTGGGAACCATTCACCCTTTGGTGAACCGTGTTTTCAGTTCTAGAAAAACCATAGGTTAGGTCAAGTTGTCTGTGCAGCAGAGGCTTGTATGTATTGTGACCATGGCTCTGCTAGAAACACTTTCAGACCAGGGCCGTCAGAAACGCAAGATAGTTGTATTTTTCTGTTCCCCTCCAGGCTCCTTCCACCACAGACTCAGAGCTGGAAAGGAGCTCCGTGTGGTTCCTTGTCCAGTAAGGCAGCCCTCCCCCGGACGCCCGTGAGGAAGGACTCGGGACATTGCCGGGGACAGGGCACTCACTGTTCTGTGAGGAGGCCCCTTACATTTCCAGAGGCTTCTTCCTTCTCCACCTTCTATCTGTGAGCTTTTATGTTGGTCTCTGATCATCACAGACCAGTCTAATCTCCTTTATATGGACACACACATCTGAAGCCATTGCCAGGGTGTCCGGAGCCCCTTTCCATGTTAAACATGTGGGGCTCCTTCCACCCCTGTTTGTTTAATTCATCCACCTTGTTCCAAGAGTAACCTCCCTGCCATTGTCTGTCTCTTGCTCAGATCTCTCCCACACTGAGGCCTGGCTGGGGCCACGGGGACCACTATACCCAATGTGGCATAGACCCCAACATAATTATTTTCATATGTTTGGCTTGTGGCCAGTGAGACTTACTACGTCTGTTTGATAAGAAAATAATGGTAATAGGTAAGATATTACTTATGCTGAACTTATGGAGTAGAGTTTTTTAACATGACATTAGGATTTTGTTTGTTTGTAAAGAATTTCACCTCTTTTATTTTGAATCATCACTCTTGTGTGACAAAGGGGATTTTGAATCATGGATTTGCATGCAGAATTTTATCTGTGTCATAATGATAGGAAGTCAGAATGTTTTGAAGCAAGTCTCCTATGTCATGGTCAAGTCACTCATAGACATGGGATGGGAAAGTCCAGGAGACAGTGTCCTTCCTGACTGATCCCAGTCAGTATATTCTCTGTATCATCAAGTCTTTCAGATAGTTGTGGATGCACCGAACACTGTCCCTCAGCCCATCTTTCTCTCTGGCGTGGATTTCTGGGGTGAACTGTCTTCCTGTTCCCTCCTCCTCATGCCCTAAGGGAGGTGACAGTCCTGGTAGACCTCTGTTTCCCTCTTGTTGTCTCTTGCATTCTCATCTGTAACCCCATGTATTAGGATCAGGGGAAAATATAGTTCCTATTTAGCAAAGTTTTTTTTTTTTGTTTTTTTGTTTAAATAACTTACTTTTGAGGTTTAAGACATAATAAACTACATGTTTAAAGTGTGTAATTAGGGACGCCTGGGTGGCTCAGTCGGTTAAGCATCTGACTTCGGCTCAGGTCATGATCTTGCGGTTTGTGAGTTCAAGCCCCACATCAGGTTCTGTGCTGACAGCTTGGAGCCTGGATCCTGCTTCAGATTCTGTGTCTCCTTCTCTCTCTGCCTCTCTCCCATTCACAAACTGTCTCTCTCAAAAATAGACGTTTAAAAAATAAAGTGTATAATTAGTAAGATTTGACACATATGTATAAATGGGAAACCATTACCCACAAAGAGAAGAATGACCTTATTCTTACCCCCAAGAGTTTGCCGGTTGCCCTTTGTAACCTCCTCCCACTCCCCAGCCCTGATAATACTTGGTCACTATAGATTAGATACATTTTCTACAGGTTTATATGAGAAAGAAAAATATAGTATATGGTCCCTGTGGTCTGGCTTCTTTCACTGAGATTCCAGTCAATAAAAACTAGTTCTAGCTACTAGAACTAATCCATGAATTCAGCAAGGCTGTGGGATACAGGACCAATATGGAAAAATATATTGATTTCTATATCCTAGAAAGTAACACACAGAAATTGAAAAAAAAAAAAAACCCTATTGCCAAAAGCATGAAATAATATGAACTATTTAGGGATAAATCTGACAAAGGTGTGCAAGCCTTGTTTACTGAAAACCGTATTTGCTGAGACTAAGAAGTAATGAAAGATATGTTCATGAGTCAGAAGATTTAAGATGTCAGTTTTCCCTAAATTGACCTGAAGATTCAATATGATACCAATCAAAACTTGAGCAGACTTTTTTGGGTGTAAATTTTGTTAGAAATTGACAAGGAGATTCTGAAAATTCTATGGAAATGAGAGGGACCTAGAATATCCAAAACAACTTGGAAAAAGAGGAACAAAGTCGGAGGACTAACACAATGTGGCTTCAAGACTAATTGTAAAGCTGCTGCGGTGAAGATGGTGATTTTAGTGTCCGGGAGACAACTCGGTAGCACTGCACAGAAATAGACCCACGCATACATGGATAAATGGTTTTCAACAGAGGTGCAAAGGCAACGGAATAGAGGAAAGGTAGATTCAAAGAACTGATGCTGGAGAAGTTGGATGTCCCTGTGCAGAAGGGGAACTTTAATCTCTATCTCATCCCCCAAACATGAACTCAAAGTAGATCATATATCCAAACGTAGAACCCCAAATTATAAAACTACGAAAAGCAAACATAAGATTAAAAGCTTCACGATCTTCCATTAGGCCAAGGTTTCTTAGCTACATCATCAAAAGCACGGTTATAAAAGGAAAGAATTGATAAACTGAGCTTCATCGATGTTGAGAACTTGTTTTTCAAAAGGTGCCTTTCAGGAAATAAAAAGTTAAATCATAGTCTGGGAGAAAAACACGTATCTGATAAAGAGCTCCCATCCAAAATATAAAAAGAACTCTTAAAGAAGATGTGAACGTGGAAAACAGTTTGGTAGTTTCTCAAAAGGTTAAACATACATGTACCATATAGACTAGCCATTCCACTTATTGGTATTTATAGAAAAAATTGTATGTGAAAATACTTAGACATGAATGTTCATAGCATTTGTAATAATCAGGCGGTGGAAACAACCTAAGTGTCCGTCAGCAGGTGACTGGCTGAACAAACTGTTACCTACCTATACGACGGAGCACTGCTCAGCAGTGACCAGAGGAGACACCAGTACACACACCTGGCTGAACCACAAAGCCATTAGGCTGAGTAGAAAAAAGCCGGGTGAAGAAGACATCCTTTATGATGTTGTTCATACGAGATTCTGGAAAATGGAAGCCCCTCCCCCATGACAGAGCTGAGCCGTGGTCACCTTGGGCCAGGGTGGGTTGGGAAGGGTTGCAAAGGGGCATCTGATTGTGGTGATGGCTTCATGGGTATGTATTTATGTCAAAACTCCCCAGATTGTCACTTTAAATACGTACAGTTCATTGTATGTCAGTTACACTTGGAGAAGCACATCATTCACCCTCCAAAACCCCCAGCTCTGTGGAGCGAAGTACATGTAGGCAGAACCGAAGCCTGTGCATTTTGCGCATCTAGTGCACCGCCTCGTTCACCAGCCGTGTGCCCTCAGTGAGTGTGCCCTCCGCTTTCATGCCCTGCACACCACGGAAACTTGGGTTCCTGTACCCACGGGAGCTGCTTCTGTCTGGGTGAGAGAGGGCAGATCTTTGCAGAAAGACACTAATGTGTCTGACAAGGAGGTAATACTGATGTGTGGGGTATTTATTAGGACCTGCTCCACAGAAAAGGAGCAGAAAGGGCCACCTGCCTGCTGACTGGCCTCTCTGCGTCTGCTGTCGGGGGAGCCTGCCCTCTGCCTTCCCAGGGGCCCGGGCTCACCTGCGTGTGGTGCTCCGGTTGCCGTCTCCTTGTTGGTTGTCTCTAGGCAGCGTGGCCTTGAAGGACACATGCATTTCCTGCCTGATTTGCACGTACCTTCCCTTGGCAGCGCCTGCTGTGTGAGCCGTGCTGGGGAGGCTCCGGGGGGGGGGGGGCATCGGGAGTCCTCCTACCTCCCTCTTCACAGGGCGGTGCGGACGCGAGGCATGGTGTGGACGCGGGCCTGTCATGTGGTACCTGCACTGGGGGACTTTCCAGTTCTGACTGTGCCCTGGGCATTTGCCCACAGATGCCACTGCTGGGCGGGGCCTGCCACACGGCCTCACGGGGACCAGTTTTCCCTGAGACCGTGACCAAAGCCAGGGCATAGAGCACCTCTTGCGGTGGGTCCCCCACCTCCCCGTTGGAGTCACACAAATGCGATTACACCTCTGAAAACCTGGGCACATTTGAAAAACACAGGAATTTCAGTGTTTAACTATATGGCCATCTGATAACCATGCCTTGCTCCCAATAATGTGAAAGCATTTGAAGATTTTAGGATTGCATGATCTTTAGTGTCTTTCTGCAGATACCTGCCCTACCATAATCTGGACAGGAGAAAGTTCGAGTATGTGATCTAGCTGGTTGTACACTAATCTGAATTTTTATGCTTGTCTGTGCCATCATTTTCTTATCCCATCAGCGTAGGGCTGAGGTGTGGCTGTCTGATGGTGCGGGCGGGTACCTGATTTCATCAGATAATGAATGAAGCTCATGAATGAAATGTCAGCAGTTTAAAGCTTGGCTGATGTCTCAAGATTGTCTACCTTTAATGGGCAGAAAGGGCTCTCGTTTGTCTTCCCAGAAAACACAGTGAATAACTTCAGGAAGCTCGTGACTGCTAACCTTGCCCCTGGACACACATCCTTTACCAGCCAGGGATGTGGTGCATCAGAGTTGATTCAGGACTCTTGTATGGAGTTAATTCTGCAATCGTGAGAGCTCACCACCCTTCAGTGACTGTTAACGACATAGAGGTCATAGTTCCATAAAAGTACTTGTTAGAGCTGCTCTCATTTTCTTTGAAGAAACACCTACAGAACAAACTAGAGACACTGGTCTGGGATCCTGGGGCTATTTACATGCAGTAAATACAGCAGTTTAACTGAGTCCGGTCAAGAACTCTTCCAGTATTAATGGAATCTCCTGTTAATCACACTGTCATCTGTTGGGTTAATGGCTCCTAAATAGTGCTTTAGGTCGCTCCTCTTTCTGACCATCTGACACAGAAAACGTCCATGCCGTGAGTGCCGGTTAGGTGGGGTGCTGTTCTTCTGTAGGGGGTTTCTTGGACCTAAATATGCACAGCAAGGCCTTGGATTTTCTCCCATTTCATATTGTGGGTGGATCCCGAAGGGTCTGCGGTCCGCTGGTAATCGCTGGGGTTCCTCAATGCCCTGTGGTTCAGGAGAGGCTCTGTCCGGCGTGGGGAATGCATCCGGGCCGCTCCGAAGGACGATGGCAGGGCAGGCTGAGTCTGGTAGGGAGGCATGTGGCAGTCCCAGCGATGTCTGTCACCAGCATGTGACCGGGGATGTGTTAACCATGCCTTCCTAGTTTTTGTGCTGTATTTCAAAGGCTTGGACATCGAGGCTCCACTGAGTGGGGAGGGATGGCCCCTTCTGGGGTTAGAGAGCAAACACCTCCCCTCTGAGCATGCCTTTCAATACAGACGGACAAATCCAGAGCCCACACCCCAGCCCCTCCTCCGTGGGGCTCTTACGCTCCCGTTCTCCCTGCCCTAATCCCTCAGGACAGGTGCCGGACCCCTAGGGGCAGCCCCTTTCCCCGGAGTTCACTAGGGTTATTCACACCAGCCGGTCTCAGCCTGCCCATCCTGCCTCACACGTTCCTTCTGCGGAAACCTCGGACAAGGCTCTCGGCGGTGTTTCCCCTCTCCCTCTGCCCCCTGATCAGTCCTGGTGCCTCCTGGGGTGGCCTGCAGGTGTGAACAGGATAAGCCTCTTCCTTCGTGACCGTCACTGCCACGTCTGCATGTCTCACACGCCCGAGGGAGACAAATCCTGGGTCCCCGTACAGCCTGGGGTAAGCGCGCTGACCTGTCCCCGTGTCAGTTTCCTGGAGTGTGAGGTGGGAGAGCGCTGGTGAGGCCCCTTGAGTTCGGAGAGGGTTAGGTGAGCGGTGCACCCGAGCGG
>NW_027528362.1:13413410-13436588 GCF_008692635.1 Crocuta crocuta
CCCCGAGTGTGTGCAACCGGGGGCTGCATCCGGATTGTCGTGCTCCTGCCCCTTTGTCTACAAATCTGGGTACAAAGAGGTATTTAAATATACCTCGCCCACCATTGTAGTGTTCCGCCAGGACGCTGGCATCCTGCTTAACCAGGATCGGGGCAGTGCGAGGAACGAAATACCCCGGGTCACACCTCACAGCGGGCCTCTCCCGCCGCCCACCCTGCACACCGCACCTGCCACTCAGAGGAGCGGCCGGCCCGGCTCCCTGCTGCAGCCTGCGCACGGGGGCCATCACCACGGTGGCTTCTGGGATGAATGCTACTTACGTAATAGTTTCAGTTACCAACCGTAATCGCCACTCCCAGTGCTGACGGACACTCCGTATAGAGGTGACGTCATACTATTCCACAGCGTGGCGTGGACCACTAGGAATTTCAAGTTTTGTGATTTCTTTGGAGAAAAAAATGCTTAATTTACATATGAGGTGATAGACAAAGAGTTAGAGGGAACAGTAAAAAGAATGACACCTGGCGTTGGCTATTTTCTCTGTGTGTGCCTGAGTGAGGTAACTCAGGAACGCTTTAGGGGGAAGGGAGGAATCGGGCAGTGTGTGATGGGGAGGGAGAGAGGGAGACATACTAATGATTGATAGGGGCTCACTTAGGAAATTCAGCTCTGTATTACAGGTGAAAATGAGCTGCCTACCACACTGCCCACGCCGATCGCTTTAAATTCAGATCTCAGATCTTGCCACCTCTTGGGACCCTTCTGCTGAGTGAGCTGGGCTGGGACGGAGGGAGGGAGGCTTCTGCCGTAATAAATTTGGTTTTCTTCGCTGTGCTTAGCTAGAAAATCGTTTGAAATAATACATTTCCCTTTGTGAGGCAGGCAGAACAGTGGTCTGCGCCATGGCACGAGGGAGACGCTGACTTCCAGGTCTGAGTGTCCCACTCTGCATTTAGGGTCCGTGTGCAGGTGGCTGCGTAGGGACAGCTGGCGAGGAGGGTCGGAGCCCTCAGGACAGAATGCACCCCTGGATGTGTTTCCTCCTGAAACCCGATGGGAGGCGGCTGGCTGGCTGATTGGGAATCTGTGAGGGTCACTGCCACCTAGTGACGAGATGCTGGAAGGCATTCCCAGTGGCCGACGGACCATGGATGTGCCCTTGTCTTCATTCTCAGACTTCTGTGTCCTCCCCAGACAGAACTGAAGCGCAAGGCCCGGTGCCATACTCCGTCTTGTGCCCTCTGCCGCACAGCAGAAGTGAAGAGTTGGGACCCTTGTCGCCCTGTTAAGAATATGCATTTCCGTGGGACACTGGCGAGTCTCCACAGGCAGCTTTTCCTTGCCCTTTTAGAGAGGAACACACACACACACACACACTTTTGAGCACAAATAAGGTTGGGAATACATTTGAAGATCAGTGGGCATGTGACTGTCAAGGTCACAAGGAAAGGTGATACTCTGGGCAGACTCCTGGGAGAGGCTGGCGCCAGTCCATCCACCCCGCCTGTGAGCCTTGAGGGTGGCACTGCGGCGGGAAGGAGAGGATCCAGGCACATTCATCCTTGGGGGCTGTAGGCTGTAGGGCAGCTGGGAGAAGAAAAGTGCAGAGACTGCACGTCCCTGAACCCAGGGCATGAGGTCTCAGGGCGGAAGGTGCCACTGGGCCCGGTTCCTCTCATCCCTGTTGCCTCTCTGGGCCCCACAGGGCCCACCAGCCATGGGGAAGAGGGGGGCACAGGAGGCAGCGCTTCTGCGCCAGGAGGCTCAGGCTGAGCAAGGTCAGTGGGCGGCCGGGACTGTGCGTGTGGCCGCGCCGCGCCGGCTGCCTGTCTCCTGGCTGCTGCTGGGAAAGCACAGCGCTACCCGAACACGCTCTGCCTCGGTTCAGCGGTCGCCTGTGCAGGCCTTGTTTCCTCTCTGTCCGTTCTGTGTATCTCTCCCTGTTCACTCACCTGTCATCTGTTCTCTGCCCACCTATTATCTGTCTGTGGATTTGTCTGTCTACCTAACATCTGTCTGTCTGTTTATCCACATGATAGTAATTTTGGGCCTTCAGACCTTTCATCTCCACCTGCTTTAGCATCTCCTCATGAGCTCATTCTCCACGTAACCCAGTCCCATGATCATTCTTAAGAAAATTACTGATAATTTCCCAGTATCATCTAAGAACATGGGCTGCGGCCTTCAGTACCTGCATTTGTGACTGTTTTTCTATCTCCACGTGTATCAGCACCAGAGTCCCCCTCACACCCAGCAGGGGGCTACTATAAAAATCCCGAGGACCCAAGCACTGGCAGGGGTGTGGAGAACTGGGAACCCTGTGCACTGTTAGTAGAAATATAGTGTGCAGCCACTGTGCAAAACAATATGGCTTCCTTGAAAAAGCAAAAATAAAACTACCACATAATCCAGCAATTCCACGTCTGGACGTAGATCCCAAAGAATTGGAATCTGTTGCTCCCAGTGATCGCCGTGTTCCCACGGCCATGGCGGCCCTCTTCACAACTGCCAAGATGTGAAAACAGCACGATGCCCATCGATGGGTACACGGATTAAGAAAATGTGGTCCGTGCATGGAAGGGGGCGTTACTCTACCTCGCAGAGGAAGGCGGTTCTGACACAGGCTCCAGCATGGACGGACCTTGAGGGGGTTTGAGGGGGTGAGATAAGCCAGTCACACAAGGACAGATGCTGTATGATCCCACTTAGGTGAGGTCCTGAGAGTAGTCAGTAGCCAGACGGAAGGTAGAATGGTGGGTGCTGTGGGGCAGGGGGTTGGGGAATTGTTTAACTCGGCATAGAATACGGTTTGTAAGATGGAAAAAATTCTATGATGGGAATATAATTAGTACTGTTGCACTGGGTACTTAGAAATGGTTCAGGTGGTAAATTTTATGTTATGTGTATTTTTAAAAATTTTTTCCCACAATTAAAAAAAAGAAAGCGGGGCGCCTGGGTGGCTTAGTCGGTTAAGCGTCCGACTTTTGCTTAGGTCATGATCTCGCGGTTCATGGGTTCGAGCCCCACGTCGGGCTCTGTGCTGACTGCCAGCTCAGAGCCTGGAGCCTGTTTCAGAGTCTGTGTCTCCCTCTCTCTCTGACCCTCCCCTGCTCATGCTGTCTCTCTCTCTCCTAGAAATAAATAAAAATATTAAAAAAAAAAAATAAAGCCCACTTTGGGATCTGGAGGCCTACTTGCCTGGAACATTAAAGCTGCCTCTGATATCTGGAAGTTCACATGCCTGGTCTCAGTTTTCTTAAATGAGCATAAAAGGCTCTGTCTTGTGCACATAGAGTCACTGGCGTGGACTGAATAATAATGTGAGAGAATGTTCTCTGTTTGGAGCCGTGTACAGATTTCAGGTGTGTGACTTTGTGACTACATGCACTCTTTCTGACCTTCCGTGTGAGGGAGTGTGTGTACTCCCGGGCTTTTAACAAGGCTCCCTCCTCTCTTACCTAGCGATGGCAGTTTAGCATTACATGGTATCTTTTCAGATGCTGGAGTCTAGAAAAACCCCATTTAAAAAATTCCAGTTGAGTGTCTGTGTGCATCAGACTCCAGAGAAAGGGGATGCCAGTCCGAGTCCAAGCTGAGGAAAGCTTCAGCACTCTGGAAACAACTAAGCAACAGTTTGAATGAATGGTTTTACCTCGAGCATCATAATGCATCACTCACCAGTGCTAGGCAATCCCTGGGGTTGCTAATTCCAAAGGAGCACTTCCGAGAGCTGTCTGCGGCCGAGCTCCCCTCCCGAGTCCATTGCAGACTCAGCCTGGAAGGGGTTCAGGCCACCCAGACTCCACAGGTCTGACTCTGAGAGATAGTCTGTTTACTCGCCATGATGGTGAAGGATGCAGGATAGAATTATTGCAATTCTGCGTTTGTCTTTGTTTTTAGAACGTGCAAGCAAGGCTAACCAGCATAGAGTGATTTCCTTTCCACAGATCTTGATGTATCAGTGGATAGCCTGATGTACAGTGCTTTCTGTCTTTGGTTTCCCAAAGCTAGATGGAAGTGGATATTTTAGTTCGATGTGGATGGATATTGGGGATATAGTCTTCCAGAATGGCTGCATTTTAGACATCTGCCCTCCAAGCAGAAGAACTTCATGGACCTTTTGCAAATGGGGTCTCTTTCTTAGCTGGCTGCTCTTCCGTTTCCCCTGCAGGTCACCAGCCTGTCTAAATGTCATGTTAGAGAGGCTTTTCTTCCTCGAAGCACTCAAGGTTTCTGAAATATTCTCCCCTGGAGTTTCATTTCTGTCTGTCTATCTTTGGATTCCTCTCTGTGCTTCCATTCTGTGTCCAGATGTGCCCCCAAATCATCTGTGTATTCATTTCCTAACTTAAAGTACTGTGCTTTAAGTAATTTACTATGGTTAATTGTTTATAATGAGAAATTTATTTATACACTTAGAACTATACTTATTGAAGTTTATAGAGTATCCTACAAAAATTTCTAGGGTCAGAATAAGGCTGATCAGCTTATTCAGCTCATTTCAAAATTGCTGATTTCTAAGCGTGGCTGGACCTCCAGGAACTGTGTTGGCGTGTTGAGGATGCCACGGTCTCCCCCCCAGCCTGATAGGGAGGCTTTCTCTAGGCAGAAGGTGGTGACGGGCCCTCGGAAAGTCCATGTTCAGCGATAGGGCTTAATAAAGCTCTCTTGCTGTGTCATATTTGAAATCATGGCCGTGGGCATTTCAGGTGTTATGATCTCTACTTTTTATTCTTACGGTTTTTGGCTTATTACAACTTAAAACCTGGTGGAGACTTTATCAGTAAAAGCATTGTAGAAGATTAGATTTTTAATTTATTTTTTAAACATTTATTCATTTTTGAGACAGAGACAGAGTATGGGCGGGAGAGGAAAAGAGAGAGAAGGAGACACAAAATCCGAAGCAAGCTCCAGGCTCTGAGCTGTCAGCACAGAGCCTGACTGACAGGGGGCTCGAATTCACCATTAGATCATGACCTGAGCTGAAGTCCGATGCTCAACTGACTGAGCCACCCAGGTGCCCCTAGAAGATTAGATTTTAAATAGAATTGTTTGGGAGGAAGGAAACTGGAAAATAATTCTCCAGAGTTCTTGTGGCCTGGAATGTGGCCGTGTCTTTCTCTGGGTGGTTGGGATAGCGGGGGAATAGCTGCTTGTGTGGAGGCAAAATATTAACTGCTCAGCGTACTTGGAAAAACTGTGGTTTGGTTTATGTTTAGTGAACTTTTAATTATTTTGTCTCTGCCGTCTCCAGACTTTTCCTGTTACTTATGGCCTGGTAATGATGTGTGTGTATTTTATGAGTAAATAGGCTTTATTAGAGAATTTTTATCTGGTCTCTTTTGTTCCTTTGCAATCATGTTTTAAAAACACAGAAGAGTGGCCTGAGATCAAAAACTAAGCTTTCTCCACGATTCGAGCCTCACGCGTTGTCCTCTCCCCAGAGCTAGTGAAGCCTGATGACTTCTTTAAATCCTTCCAGAACTTCCCATTGAAAACATGAGCACAGACACGGGTGTAGACGCAGGTATAGTCGGATGACACGCACGCACACACACGCTTTATCCCCTGCACGGCCGGGGCCACACTGCCCCACGTAGCTTGCACTGGGCGGGCGTGATTGCCGGGAAGGGAGTCCGCCGTAGCCCNCTGCCTTCATCCAGCAGGCGCACGGCGGGCAGGCCGAGCGGGCATGTGGGCCGCCGGCCGCAGAGAGTCTGCTGGGGGTGGGGGGCGGTGGATGGCAGCAGCTCTGCCACATGAGTCCGGGGAGGTTCCAGGATGCTCCGGAGTCTGTGCGGGGAGGGCGGTGTTGTTGGGTGTGGGCACGGGCAC
Organism: Crocuta crocuta; assembly: GCF_008692635.1. Taxonomy (NCBI): domain Eukaryota; kingdom Metazoa; phylum Chordata; class Mammalia; order Carnivora; family Hyaenidae; genus Crocuta; species Crocuta crocuta. The sequence goes on from NW_027528362.1 coordinate 13,419,246, forward strand.
GGGAAAGTGTTTGACCACGGCTCAATAGAGGCTTTAGGGCAGGAAGAAGGGTCACACAGGGGAGGAGCCCCAGGGGGCAGGGGAAAGGGTGGGTGTGGAGTGTGGGGCATGACTGGACCCACACCATGACCACGCGAGGGGTCAGGATCTGGTCCCAGGAGTAGCTAATGAGTGCAGGTGTGTGCACGTGTGTGTTGGGGGCATATGTATGTGTGGTGTGAGTGTGTGTGCACACATGTGGGCACGCATGTGTCTGTGTCTGCACGCACATGCATGTGGACAGAAGAATGCTTCCCCGCACATCCGTGGACATGGTATGGGCATGTTTAATCAGGCGGCCTAGCTGGGGGAGGGTGGACGTGGGCTCTGGTGGTGCCTGGTGGGCACTGAGCCTGATCTGAGGTGGGTGCGGAGGGGAGAATGGGCCAGAGAGCTGAGGTTCTCACCCTCTGGCTCTTTTGTGCCTTGCCGATCCCCATCTGGTCCTTGGCTCAGCTGCTGGGTCCCCTCCTGGTCCCCAGCTGGTTTCTGGCCACGGGAGCAGCCTCTGGCGCCACCTATTGGCCGGGTGTGCTGGGACCCCAGAGCTCAGCCGCGTGGTTCTGAGAAGCCCTTCCAAACCCAGATGCACTGGATCACTTTCTGGTCTTGCTGCTGCAGAAAAACTTCTGCATTTTCAAGTTCCATTTCAGATAAAACCAATTGTACTCAATTATGCTGTCCTGGGTCCTTTATCTTCTCCACGCTTAATGTGTTTTCTGTGTAGGAGCGGTGGTGTCTCTGCTCGATGGATGTATTCATGTGTAAAGCATTTAATCACTTAATTAAACAATAGGACTCTGGCCGTCAGTGTCTGCCCCTCAAAGGCTGCCAAGACGTGAGGCTAAAGGCTCAGCAACCTCAATCATCCAGGAAATGCATTAACGCTTCCTAATGGGCTCTCTGAACGCCTTCCATTGTCCTGTGTGTGTGTGTGTGTGTGTGTGTGTGTGTATTTTCCACTTGGAGATGCTTTACATTTTCTCCCTCTTTTGGAAATTAAACAGTACATTTGCATGCAGTTGCAGATCACGTCTCCCAGGACGAGCTTCTAGAGAGGAAAGGAGAAGAGTGAAGGCCTCGGTTCTCCCCAATGCTTTAGTCCCTTGTTAACCCTCTCCCCGCTGCTGAGACCCCAGGATCCAGGCAGCCAGCCTGCAGGTCACCATTTCTGGTGTTTGTAGGGGTGGGCATCCCTTCTAAGTGACTGGCTGCCCCGAGTGTCTGGCGGGAGGGTCCAGCAGGGCTCCCAATTTTTTCAGCTGCTATCGTGTTGTTCGAAACCTCATCCTCCTCGAAGACCGCCCACGCAGACGCCTGGGTTCACATGCTGTCCCTCCCACTTCCTGCTGGTGTGACCCTCCTGCTTGAACATCCTAAGGAAATACAGAGTGTCTCTCTGTCTCTGTAGAGACAAGGGACTGGGAAGGACCCCAGAGTTATGGTCTGCAGAGGGCTCGGCGTCACCTGGTCTAGTGCTGCCATTTCCCAGATGAGGAAATGAGCTCAGAGAGGTAAAGGAACTTTCCTGGAGTCCTACAGCTCATCAGAGGCAGAAGTGAGTTTGCCAAAGAGTCCGGGAAGGGAAGCAGGGCACCTCCTGAGCCACCCATGGTAAGGACTCAAGTGCCTGGCTGCTAGCTGTTGTCCTGGATTGGCCAGTGTGCCTCAGTTTCCCACTCCGGCAGGTGAGGATGGTCCTAACCTAGACCTGGGCAGTGGCTTTGGGCTGGAAGTGTGTGGGGACTTCCCCGCGGCAGGGGGAAGCTGATTAGGCCTGTGGTATGAGATGCTGTGGTTCAGGGATGGCATGGCTCCTCCCCGGGAGGGGGTGGGGGTCTGGGGGCGTGGTCTCCGTCCTGAGCACTGTGGTCCCGGCCACAGCGACACTGGGGGTGAGGGCTTTGCCCATCCACTCAGCTCCTGTGATCCACGTGCTTCTCTGGCTGGTGTGCAGTGCTCCCCGGAGCCAGGTCAGGGAGTAGGACTCATCTTGCTTGCACGGTCCCAGAAATGGGCTCAGAGAGAGCAGGTAATTTGCCTGAGGTCAAAGATGGGGGCCATCCCAGTGCGCTGAGTTCAGAATCCACACTGTTACCCTGATTTTGTGTTTACTTGCCCGGGCCTTTGGCCATCTGGTTGACCCCAGCTGTGCTATCAGGTTTGACTCCGGTATTTTTTTCCAAACCCCTTCTTAAATTTTAGGAGAAGTTTAACTTCAGTTCTTTGGAGAAAAAAATACACTCTTCATGCACACATCCCTTACTTCACTCACTCGAAAGTACACTTTCGTGTTGAGGCCATGTGTAAAATAGTAAATATACTACTACTGGGAATATATGAACTTGAAGTATATCATCTGAAATATTAAAAAAAAGAAGTAAAAAAATTTTTAATATTTATTAATTTTTGAGAAAGAGACAGAGAAACAGAACGTGAGTGAGGGAGGGGCACAGAGAGAGGGAGACAACAGTATCCAAAGCAGGCTCCAGGCTCCGAGCTGTCGGCACAGAGCCCAACACAGGGCTGGACCCCATGTGAAATTATGACCTGACCCAAAGTTGGACGTTCAACCAACTGAGCCACCCAGGTGCTCCCCCCGTAAGTTTTTAATTGTTATGGTTTGAATGGGTAAATTAAGCCACTACCAAGGGAAATCCACTGAATTTTATAGAAAGGTTTGGATCTGCAAATTAGGTCTGTTTATCCCTATGGGGTCTGTGAAAATCCCAGCCGATGTAGGATGAAGCAGTGACCTTGCTTGCTCCCAGACCCCCAGGGAACACCCACACCACCTACACCCAGTGCAGACCTGTGAACAGTCAGGCCCTAACACACAAGTCACCCACGTGAGCCCCGAGTTAGCCTCTCTGCATCTGCACGGTGCTAGCTACTACCACCCCTGGGGAAGTGAGAAGTGAGTCACTTCGATCATTTTCTGGGTTCTGTGGTTCAGATGAGGCGCCTCATGAAGAGGGGTGACCAGAAGCTTGCCATCGCCTACCCCACAGTTCCCACACTGTGCACACTTCACATTGCCTGGAGAAAGCCTGGCACCGTGTGGTTGATGACAAACCCCGCGGCTTGTTGAGAAGGGGGCGTGAGGATCCTCATGTTCTGGCCGACTAGGGTGGCGAGGTTACGCGTCTGCTCTACGGCACTAGGTAAATCCCCCTTCGTCCTATCCCGGTGTGTGTGTGTGTGTGTGTGTGTGTGTGTGTGTACACGTATCAATGTGTCCTAGATCCTCATCTGTGTTTGTATTTCTGTATCTGCGCATGGACCCTAACTCTGTGTACGTACCTGCCTGTGTATACTTGGACCAGGACCCTGTCCATATAGATACCTGCATGTATATACTTGGACCAAGACCGTGTCTGTGCATATATCTGTACACATATATGTGGACAGGACCCTGTGTACATACCTGTTTACACATGGACCAAGACTCTGTGTAGGTACCTGTACATGTATATGTGGACAGAACCCTGTGTACATACCTGTACATGTACATGTGGATCAGCACCCTGTCCATGTACATACTTGTACATTTACACGTGGACAAGGACCCTGTCTTTGTATGTACCTGTACATGTATGTGTGGACAGAACCCTGTCTGTGTACATACCTGTACATGTACATGTGGATCAGGACCCTGTCCATGTACATACTTGTACATTTACACGTGGACAAGGACCCTGTCTTTGTATGTACCTGTACCTGTATATGTGGACAGAACCCTGTCTGTATACATATCTGTACATGTACATGTGGATCAGGACCCTGTCCATGTACATACTTGTACATTTACACGTGGACAAGGACCCTGTCTTTGTATGTACCTGTACCTGTATATGTGGACAGAACCCTGTCTGTGTACATACTTGTACATGTGGACCAGGACGCTGTCTGTGTTTGTCCCTGTACCTCAAGATGTGGACCAGGACTCCATTCATGTATGTACCACTCACTACCTGTATATGTGGACCAGGTCCCCATTTGTATGTTACCATGACATGTAAATGTGGACCAGGATCCCATCTGTGTATGTATTGCTACGTGTATACATGGATCAGTACCCCACCCATGTACAGACCACTACATGTGTATGTGGACCAAATCCTTGTCTGCGTGTGCACCTGTACATGTATGTGTGGACCGATTCTTGTCTGTATGTGTGTACAGCTTCTGAGCGGTGCTGAGGGCATAGAGAGCAGGGGATATTTCTGAAGCGCTTCCTGGTATTTCCAGTCATTCCCACTGTTCGGTGGTATCACAGCTCTGGTGCTGGGCTGGGCCCTGCAGATGGATGAGGGAGGTGCCTGGAGCCCAGAGTCGAAGGAGGAGTCACTTGGGGTCCGGCAGGCACAGTGTGCGAGCCCGAGAGTGGCCCCTCCCTGAACTTCACTCCCTGGTGACCAGCTTCTCACTGTTGTCTGTGTGAATCTATGGTGAATCCAGCTCAAAACAAAGAGGGTTGTGTACTGAATCTTTAGCTGTAATTGTTAAATTCCACGGCAGAGGCAGTCTGTAAAGTAAGCTCTCCAAGCCATTGCTTTTCAAGAGCCAGAGTGTTGAGAGAGAAGGATGTGGGGACATTCTGCTGACTCGGCTTTGCCCACTAAAGGGCAGAGGCTGGAGAGGCTGAAGGACGCCAGGAGCCACAGGGCTCTGGAATATATGGGTAGCACAGGGAGAGGTGCCTGGAGGGGTCTGGCCAGAGCTTAGGTGAGAGGCTCCCGAAGGTGAGTCGTGTGTTCAGAGCTATGTGGGCTGCTGTCCTGGGGAGGAGCTGCTAGAAAGCAGCCTCCCGGAGAGAGAGGTCACTCTGGCTCAGCCCTAAGGACACAGAGAAGGGATGACAGAGGGAGGGGCAGAGGACAGCCTGCCAACCTAGGTTCTGGAGCTGTGAGGGGTGGTGCAAGGGCCACGCAGGCCACAGACCCAAAGGACTTAGTCAGGCTGAGAAGGACCTGGGAGACTGTCACGGACCTCAGGCACAGAAGGCGAGAGCCATCAGCATGGGGCATCTGTGGCTGGGGGCGGCAGAGGCCCGCGGAAGAGCCGGGCCAGCTCGGGACCGGCTTTGGACAGCATGGAAGGACGTGAAGATCTCGAAGCCCAGGTCACCTACTGGAAAAGGAGATAAGCTCCAGTGACCACAGAAGTCTGGGAAGGCTCAGGTGGTCTTTAATTGGCAAAATTAAGATTTCTCTTATTTAGGCAAATGCAGGCGAGTGTGATATGTTATTTTCAGTCATGGAGAAATAGAATCTGTGCACTTCCACACATCTCAGAGGCCACGCCTGTGATAGTTTTTGGCCCGCTACACTTTGCAAAGAGTTTGGGCAGATGGTTTTCTCATCTGCTCCTTGCCTAACACCCTGTCAGAAATGGAAGGGGCCGTTCGTGGGGCAGCTGGGTGTGTGGATTCCCACTGTTAAACTCACATGTGGCTTCCGGTGGGGCTTGGGTGCAGACCCTTGGTTGGAGCAGGAAGCCCCCGGCCTTGGATTTGTTCTCCAGGGAACTTGGCTGCCAGAGAGTGAGCTCCTGGTGGAGGGAGCAGTGGCTGGGGGAAGGCCTGGGGCCAGGAGCGGGATGCCTGGCGGCTGGGCGCTGGCACGGGCAAGGCCCCGGGGGTGTGGAGGGTGGTGGAGGGGAGGGGACACATTCCCCAAGGGGCTGTCTGGCCTGGAGACCCCTTTCACAGCCCTGAGAACACCAGTGCCCATTGAGGCCCAGCATCCGTTGTGTGTCTGTTTGTCCCTTACACATCCGTGCACAGAATGCCTGCCCGGCATCCCTGTTGGTGCTGAGACGCTGGCACTGCCCCTGGTGTGGACGAGGCCTTGCTGGCAGTCACGGGTAGGGGCTGAGGCCGCACAGGCCACCAGCCAGCTTGTGCTGTGCCCAGGGTCTGCGGGACCAGATGAGGGGCCGCATGCATTGCCGGAGCTAGGGTAGTGGCGCCAACGGTGAGCAGGGGCTTTCAGGCCGCTTTACATTTTTGAAAATGTTTATTTTGAGGGAGAGAGAGTGAGAGCATGAGCAGGAGAGAGGCAGAGAGAGAGAGCAAGAGAGAGCAAGAGGGTTCCAAGCAGGCTTTGTGATGTCACCGCAGAGCCTGATATGGGGCTTGAACTTACCAACCGTGAGATCATGACCTGAGCTGAAATCAAGAGTCGGGCACTTAACTGACTGAGCCACCCAGGTGCCCACAAGTAAACTTTGTTTTTTTTCTTGAGAGAGCGAGCGCGCGAGAGAGTCCCAAGCAGGCTTCATGCTGTCAGTGCGGAGCCCAATCTCAAAAAATCGTGAGATCATGACCTGAGCTGAAATCAAGAGTCAGATGCTAAACTGACTGAGCCACCCAGGCGCCCCCAGTCCACCTTACAAGTTTGGGGAGCCAAAGCACAGTTCTTTTTTTAAAAAATTTTAATGTTTTATTTACTTCTGAGAGAGGGACAGACAGACAGAGACAGAGACAGACAGACAGCATGAGCAGGGGAGGGTCAGAGAGAGAGGGAGACACAGAATCCAAAATAGGCTCCAGGCTCTGAGCTGGCTGTCAGCACAGAGCCTGACGTGGGGCTCGAACCCACAAACCGTGAGATCATGACCTGAGCTGAAGTCGGACGCTCAACCGACTGAGCCCCCCAGGCCACCTTACGAGTTTGGGGAGCCGAAGCACAGTGCTACGTGTTGGCTCCGCTGTGGTCGGACAGGGAAGGGAGGTGATAAATGTGCATTTCCCTGTGCGAGCTCCAAGGAGGACGGGGCCCTGGTTGGAAGAGTGAGGCCAGGGAGGGCTGTCCCCGCAGCACAGGAGCGGGCTGAAGCCGGGCATGTACAGGGCTGTGGTTTTCTGGTTTTGTTCTGATGTAAAGTCCCATCTCGTCACTGTGGGTAATTCGGAAACGGTGTGCACACAGACGGAGCGTGTCTGCTGGTGTGTGTGGATGTCTTGCAGTCCGTGTGGACACGTCTGTGAACGGCTGTGTCTATACCATACACTGTGTTGTCCCATTTGTCGGTTAAAAAGTAAATCTTTCACTTGGGGCTGAAAATCCAAACTTTTATCCTTCGTCCCACAAAGAACCAGGCTGAATTTATTAGGGGAGATGCCAGTTGGTGAGTTAGCTACACCAGGTCCCGAGGCCTGGTCACCTTTTTAAAGCGAAGCATTGAGAAGCAGGCGGCCCCTGAGAATTCCTTACGGCTACTCACACACTTGCATCTCATGCCGTCTTGCTGTGGCACGTGTAAGAATGGGGTCTGCGGGGTTTCCCAGTGCCCGGCGCTCACGCTTGCTCTGTGCGGTCACCTGCTCATTCCCCGTGACTTTGTGGCGAGGCGGTAAAGACGTGACCCTGCGTGGGCGCACCAGCCGCCCCAGAGCAGCCGGGAGACCTCGCCAGAGGAGGGTGGGGGAGGCCGAGGGAGCGCAGCGCACAGCTCCGGGGAGCCAGGCCCAGGCAGTGGCTCTTCCAGGGGCTCCCGTCCTTCGCAGTGGAGTCGCCCTCTCTCCTGGATTGCGCACACGTTGTGTGTGTGTGTTCAGAACCGTACTCCTGACTCCTCAGTTATGGTCTGGCCCCCAGGACGTGGTGTCTGGAGAATAGGGAGGAAGTTCGGCTTCATTTCACATCCTCAGCTGACTGTCACAAGACAGAGCCTTGAACTCTGTGTCCGGGTAGGAGCAGCATGGTGGTCAAAGTCAGGGTCTAGTGCTTCTAATTGGCCACAGCCTTACACCTTCTTACCCCTGGTTTCCCCCTAGAGTCAGAGCCGTGACCTGCAATGTGGGCAGATCAATCTGCTCTCCCATTTTTCTACAACGTGAGTTTTCTCATATTGCCACCAGATGTCAGTAACGTCCCTCCGAAAATAAATGTGNCGTGTCCGGGTAGGAGCAGCATGGTGGTCAGTCAGGGTCTAGTGCTTCTAATTGGCCACAGCCTTTCACCTTCTTACCCCTGGTTTCCCCCTAGAGTCAGAGCCGTGACCTGCAATGTGGGCAGATCAATCTGCTCTCCCATTTTTCTACAACGTGAGTTTTCTCATATTGCCACCAGATGTCAGTAACGTCCCTCCGAAAATAAATGTGCAGCCAACAGGCTGACTCGGGAGAAGGAAGTGGTGGCATCCAGAAGTCTGTCCTCATCCTCCATGGACGAGGCACAGAGAAGGCCTGGGCTGCGTGTTTGTACCTGGGCCGGGGAGGGGGGTGGCTGACGGGTGAGGGCCCGCCCCCTGGCTGGCCCACCTTCTTATTCATGAAGCCACAGTGTTGGGCAACGGAGAGTCCTGGTGAGGTGTGGCCCCCACCCTGGTGACACCCTGCCACCAGCATCCAGAGCCTGCTTCTGGAAGCCTGCAGCCCACAGGTCTAGAGCTTGTGCTGGTGCAGTGAGAGGCAGTGTGGGTCTGTCTGAGGCCCACCCGCTGGTTATTACAACCGAGGAGGCCACGTGGAGTCCATACAGGGACCCCGTCACTGTGGCTCTGCGCTGGATGGGGACGTGCCGGGAAGGACGAGGGGACTGACGTTGGTGGAGGAGGCCGATGGAGCCATAGTCACAGTGTGTGTTCTGTCCCTGGGCCTTGGAAGTAAGGCGCTGAGCAACGCTGGACGGCTCTTCACTGCTTTCCAGGCGCCTCCGCACACCCAGCTCCCGCTGCTCCACCAGAAGCGTGTGAGTGGGAATGATTCATGGACGTGCTAATACGACTGTGTTGAAGGCTGGTGTCCAAATTGGCTACAGGTCAGCTGGCCTGTGTCGGTCCCAGGGTGGGAGCAGCATGGTGGTCAAAGCCACGGTCTAGTGCTCCTAATTGGCCCCCTGGGAGGTTTCCTCAATTACCCTTCTGCATGTCTGCCATGGCGGCAGTCATACCCCTGTCATACGGTTTGAGCACTAAGTGGGGTAAAGTGATTATTCCAGCAAAAAGAGGCAGTGAGGGCGGAGGAGGATGTGACGCAGCTGCAGTGAGAACCCAAGAAAGGAGGCGGCTGACCAGGCGCCCAGAGCCAGCCGGGGGCCACCAGCGCTGTGGACAGCCAGGCATCTCTGTGGCCCTAGGGCTTGGTGAAGACCTGTTGATGGAGGCGGCCGTACATTTATAAAGAACAGGCTCATTGGGACTGGGTCATCCTGGACCAGAGGCTCTGGGGAAGGCGCAGCAGGGTGTGTACACATTTTTGGGGCCTCTGCCCATGTCCTTACGTGAGGTCCACTTCCAGGCCTGGATTCCCCTGGGGAGAATAATTCACATTTCTTTCCTTCGGTGATGGTGACGCATTCCCAGGAGACCAGAAGAGATCTTCTCTTACAGTTTTCTGTGATGCTTCAGAGTCTTGCCAGTGGGTCTTTGGTTTCCCAGCCCCAGCTGTGCCCTGGGATCCCATCCAGACCTTCTGTCTGGAGGTGAGGCCCAGGCATTGGTGTTCGCAGGTGCTCCTGGATGACCGGTGTGTGGCTGGCCAAGGCTGCTGTTCTGGAGCAGTCCCTGACCACATGTGGCAGAGGGGGACTGTCCCTAGAAAGGACAGCAGAAAGCAGCAGGCAGTCAGTCAAGGTGGCCCTGGGTGCAGGAAGACATTAGCATTTGAGACTGAAGGTGAGCACGCTCCACTGGTGTGCTGGCTCTGGGTCCATCCGTGCCACCTCCTTGTCCTTGAAAAGGTAAAGAAGTACTCCATGACCAATAGCTTCCAGAATTCTCTCTGACACTTCCTATTTTCTAATGCAAGAATGATCCATTTGGGATCCCACAGGGACTGGGATGTCTCTTCAGCCTCAAATGTGGCTCCTATAATAAGCCAAGGCTGTTTGCCACTTACATTCCAGAAAGGGGTGCCGTGGGTGCCAGCATATCAGTTGTTTTACAGAGAGGTTTATTCTAGATTCAGATTTAGAAAACAAAACCAAAAACCACTCCTTGTCATTTTCTGAAAACCTTTTTCCCCATTCTTAACTTACTTTATGATACACACTGTTTATTTTCCCTATTGAAAATTCAGGTTTTACAAAAGGAGAAGTGCAGAAGTTAAAATTCGCTCCTCTAGCAAATCCTGGGCCATCTCTTAAGACTTTTCTCTTTGTGCATAGTATGCTTTTTCCTAATGGTATACTTACTAGCCTTTTAAGATCACAGTGATAAAGATTTACAGTAAGAAGAATGAAGCAAGGTCCACATGTAGTTTTTCATTTTCCGTAAGAAGTAAATGGGAGTAGATTAAAAACACATGGACCCAAACAGGCTGGCACCTTCTTACATGATTAAACATAGAGCTACCATTTGACTCAGCGGTTCCACTCAGGGCTACACCCAGGAGAAGAGAAATTACGTGTCCACACTCGTACCTGCCTGTGAACGTTCGCAGCAGCAGGATGTATGATTGTCAAAAGGCAAGAACCATCCCAGGGTCCCCCGATCTGATGAATGGATGGATACACACCCCCACACGATGGAGTGTTGTTCAGCCATGACAATGAATGCAGCCCTGACAGTGGTCCTGTGTCCTATGTGGACGAGCCCAGAGAACATTACGCCAAGTGGAAGAATCAAGTCACAAAGACCACATATGCGATTCTGTTTCTACAAAATTTCTAGGAAATCTGTAGCGATAGAATGTAGACTGGTGATTGCTTAGGGCTTGGAGAGGAGGGGCAGACGGGGATGGAAGGTGGTAAGCTAAAGTGTATGGAGTTTTTCTCATGATGATGAAATAGTCTAAAATAGGCCATAGTGCTGTTTGCACGTATCTGTGGATCTATTAGAAACCATTGGATTGTACAATTTGAATTACGCAGTATGTGAACTATATTGTAATAACACTGTTATGGAGAAACATATGCAAGAATAGACCAGAGAGCCTGGGGGTCTTCAATACTCTCTCGGCGAGAACCCTTGTGCCCGACCAGACAACAGTTCTGGCAGCCTGTACCCTCCCCCGATGAGACACATGGAAGTGATGCATGAGGTATGATGGTTTTAATGCATCAATTCAAAAAAGAAAGTGGGAGAAGTCCCAAAAGGCGCAGGCGCAGAGAAGGAACTGGAGATCAGAGTGTCTGAACTAGTGGCTGCACCGGGAGCTCTGGACGTAGAGGGGTCGGGCCGGCTGTCACTGCCGGTCTCTTCACATCCTGTATTTTAATGCATCCGTGAGACTCAGGAGATGGGCCTGTGTGACATGGAATGTTGGATGTCATGTTACTTTTCTCATGCATGTGAAGCCAGGACCCTTGCCAGGAGCTCCATTCTTGGTAAAACGGTATTCTAGAAAGCACCCCCCGCCCTGGCCCAGTACTAGATGAGAAGGAAACTGGGCCAGTGGGGGGAGAGCGATGTGAGTTAGAGCAGGCGCCTGCCCCAGGCCGGACACGGGCTCTGCTGCTGGCCCTTAGTGGCCCCTGCAGACGTCTGCGCTGCACCCCTGGGGGCTCCCATGAGGGACGCAGAGAAGCTGCAGAGAAACCTCCGAGAGGCGCTCCGGGTTACTTCTCATCACAGCCTCCCGAAATGAGGCGAGGTGCTCTCCACACTCTGGAGAGGGAGTTTTTCTGGTAGCAAATGAAGTGACCCATCACATTTGTGGAGTTTGAGCAAAACAGTGCAGTAATGTAAGAGCACACTGCTTCGTCTCAAACGTGGAGAAAATGCTGGGGACACGTTTCATTCCGGATCCACCGCCGCCTTTGCCTTGTCCCGCATCTCAGGGCTGCTCCCCAGGCCACCTCCTTCTGTTTTACACCTGCGTCCCACACTCCCACTCCCTGCCTGGCTTTTCCAGCATCGCTGTGGGGACTCCGTGGCGAGGGCGCTGCCTTCTCTGCACACTTTTGGGTCAGGTGGCACCCATGGAGAGAGCTGCAGAAGTGGGGCTGCTCTGGGGACAGGGCACACGGGCTCTGACGCGCGCCTGGTGATGGGGTCTGCACGCACCGCCACCCCAGGACAGGGCCAGGCGGGGCCGCTGAGCAAACATGCACTGGGGACGTTGCTGGCGCTGAACGTCCCGGGAGGAGGCGGGGTAAATACGGTGGCCACACAGTCACATAGGATTACTCTTCTGCCTGCCTGGGACCTGGGAACACTGTCAGGTCACTCTCAGCCGGTGTGGGTGGGCTCGCGGGCAGACCCGTACACGGGTCAGCGCAGCCAGGGCGGGATTGGGAAGGTACAAATCCCACTTGGTTGGTGGTGTTGGTGTGGCTGTTTAAGCCTCAAGTAGTGAGGGTGAGAGAGACTTTCCAAGTGACCCCCCCCAGCCCCCCACACCGGAGGCCCTTCCTGGTGTCCTGAGTAGGGGCACGTGTGTCAGCTTGCCACGAGCGTATCGGCATGGATCCAGGACCATGTGCAGGGCTATTTTATTATGTTTTTGCCTTTTTTTTTTTAGATGTGTGGGAACTTAGGTGCCATAAGAGACTATATACCCAGACTTCCTTCCTAAAGATTTGGAGTGTCTTTCTAAGATCTCCTGCAATGCACCCCATCATTTTGCTGGGGTCAAGCAAAGGTTATCATAGGACACTCTAAATATCTTAATTCTCAGCCGTCTTTAATATCGCATGCGTCACCGGTGAGAGCTTGCTGGGAGCACGCTGGTCACAACGGGAGCCTGACTCAGCCGTGGCAGTGTGGTTCCCACAGGTGTCGGGAGGGATGGGAGCCACCCCACCGCTCAGAGAGACCTTGGGTAAATCTCATAACGTGCACAGACCCAGTTTCCTGAGAGGAGGGGGTGAGAAGGGGCAGCAGCCGCCCCACAGAGTACGGTAGGAGAGTTAGGGGGTACTGCCAGGAGAGAGCGTGCTGGTGCACCTTGTGCTTAGGAGAGGAGTTGAACCCGCAGTTCATTACAGGGGAGCCGCACCACGGGGCTGCAGGGGCTGCGCGTGATGCTGGCCCTTGGTGTCCACATGTACCAAGGGGCTTCTGGCAGCAGCTGCGGGGGCGGGGAAGCTCCGGTGTCTCTTACAGGGGCACCAAACCCGTCGTCATGGGGCCCCACCCTCATGACCCCATCTGAACCTCATCACCTCCAAACACAGCCCCGTGGGGTTAGGGCCTCAGCACATGGATTTTGGGAGGACACAGTTCAGCCCCCCGCGGAGCCCCCAGCGTCTGTGCTGCTGCAGTCCCCGGGGCGGGGAGGGTGTGAGTGACAGTGGTGGATGCAGATGTGGATGGTGGTTTAGGCCAGTTGTGGTTAAGATGTCCCACTTTTCCAGACTTTAGGGAACGCGTGTACATCTAGCCGGGCCCCTGCCTGTGTGTTCTTGCCACAGGACATATCTCCACGGTGGTCTTCCCACGCTTACCTTCGGACCACAGACCAAGTAGTGGGGGCGCTCTCTGGCCCTGTCCCTACAAGTCCCCGTACTCCGCTAAGGATCTCCACCAGCAGGCTCCCGTCTTGAGCAGCCATGGGCTTTGAGGGTCAGGTGTGGGGCAGGGATGAAGCCTTCTTGGTGCCAGCGATTGCTGGTCGTAGGTTCTAGAACACGGGAGAGATGGGTATCCAGTATGTCTGATCTGCCAAGGGACCTCCCTAGAACCAGCCTCTCTCCTTCTCCCGGGGTGAATGTTATTGCTGAGCAAAGGGGATGAACAGGTGCCGAAGAAGGTGTGTGTGCAGGGCATTGGGGGTGATGGTGGGTCGTCACTGTCCTTGTGTGCCTGGGCGGTCCTCCGCTCCATGGCCACTTGGAAAGCCTCTGTTTGTCCTCCTAGCCGTGAGGAACTCACATGAATCTTATTTTTCTTTGATTCTCTTGCCTTCCAGCTGTGCTTGGCGAGGAAAGCCATGTCGTCGGCTGTTTCTCTTGCTCCTGGCCGCATCCGGCCTGTGAGAGCTCCACTTGCCGTTGGTGGGGGTGCAAGTTCTCCTTTGGCTCTTGTTTGGTTCACCCTACTGCTGACAAAGACCTGAGGTGCTTTAGGGACACATTTTCCATTTTCATGATTCTCTTTCAGACGATTGTGGTGTAAGTGGCTGCATGTCTTACCTGATCTCGGCAGTAGGTAGGATGGGTCTCGGTGTCACCCAGGCAGTGGGGACAGAGCCAAGGCAGGAAAGGCAGCATGAATACTGGCTGGCCTTTCTCTCAAGGGTGTTCAGAGCTCTAGCATGATGCTTTAGGGACACCCATCGGCTTGGCCATAATGCAGCCTGCAGACTCCTCTGCAACCACATGGTGCTGGCGCAGCAGCTGGGTGACCCGTGCCCATCTACCCTCTGGAGTTCAGAAAGGGGGGGGACATGCAGGGCTCACAGAGGCGAGTGTGAGCACGCAGCTCCCTATGCACTGGGCTGCGGCGCTCGGCGTGGGGGGCAGCAGGGGTATGCTCAGTGGTCTGGAGTGTGGCCTCCATGCCTCGTGTGGTACAGAAGGGATTCAAAGCGTGACACTGCGGACATGGCTGGGCGAGGTGGAAGAGAGCCGGCCTGTTGCTCAGGTGACGTTACCTGTCACATGGTGTCCCCTGGAAGATGGTGACCTGACTTGGAAATGGGGCCTCTGTAGCTGATCAAGGCAGGAGGAAGCATCAGGACAGCCCTGGTCTAGTGACTCTGGTGCCCTTAGAAGGTGAGGACATTTGGGCATAGAGACCGGCATGACAGAGGAGAGGAGGAATGCCTGAGGCCCCAGGAAGAGCCAGTCCACCCTGATGTTGGACTTCGGGCCTCCAGAACTGTGGGAGAATAGATTCTATTGGGTAAGCCACCCCGTTGGTGGGACACTAGTCAGGGGACACTGACACCTTCTGTGCAAGTGCTACTGCAGCTGTTGTCGGGCCTCCAGATGCGGGCCTCATCTGAGACTCGGACAGGTGCGGCCCAAGGACGTTCCTGGGCCTCTGCCGCACGGGGAAGGTCAGGCATGATGGGGACTTGCTCTGCGCTCTGCTCCCTGCGGTGTGACAGCCGCCTATGAGGACAGCTTCCCACGTCCAGACACAAAGTGCGGCACACAGTAGGAGCTCAGCTGGAAGAGCGCCTCTTGAGGGCAACATGTCACTGGTGAGAAAGTTGTTAGTGAGATATTTTATGTTATTTTTCCCAGAAGTCTTCAAAGTCTGATGTGTTTTGCCTATTTTACTAGCATGTTCGTGAGCCCTGGTGCTGGTGGCTCCGTACCCTGGAGTTCAGATCCTGACCTTGCTGCTCAATGTGCTCAGTGGCTCGATGAGCGTGAAGCCCCATGGTGATGAGACAGCCGTCCCCTCCCTTCTGTGTTACAGACAGACGAGGACGGACAGCTGCCCTCTCCAGCCCATGAGAGGTCAGTGGGCCTGCCTTTTGTGTAGGCCCTGTGACACTCCTCTAGAGGATGTTCTGTGGCAGCCACTCTGGTGGCCACAGGAAGTAAACCTGGTCCCTACTGGGGATTTCAGGGTTTAGTTGAGAAAGTGATAGAAGCTACAGGGTTTAAAGAAGGAAGGGATTCCTTCTGCCCCAAATCTGGAGGAGGGTGTGGGAAAGCGCAAGAGGGTGAAGGATGAGATGCAGGGTCTCGTGGGGCCCCCTGGAGGAGCTGGCCACCGCCTGACATCACAGTCCCCGGTTCGGCCTTGGCCTTGGCTGTGCTGCCGTGCGCGGGTCTGAGAGAGCCGACTGTTGGGGAGACACTCTGTCCTGCCTAAACTCAAGGCCAGGAAGGGTGGTGAACAAAGCCAGGCCTGAGCCGCCTCCCCCCTCCGTGCCCAGGAGTGACTGCCCGGAACGTGGAAGGCACTCAGCAGACATCTGCTGAGGGGATGCGCTTACGTATGGTGCCTGCTGGGTGCAGACGCAAGTGCCGGCTCCCGGCTTGCCGGGACTGCTTCCCTGGGCTCCGGCAGCTCAGGCGGAGGCCTGGCTCTCCCCACTGCCTGCTAGCTCGGGCCAGCTTCGTGTGTGAGCAGATCTGGGACCAGTTCTCAGTGGCTCCGGCTGATGGCACTACTCCCCTTCTCGTTCCCTAGAGATGCTGAGAATCTCAAGCCCCGGGCATGCCTGTGGTTGTGTTGAAATTGCGCTCTGCCCTGACCTGGCCAGTGCTGTCTACTGGTGCAAGAGGCATCTTTGTTGCCCGGGAGGGTGTTCCCCCACTTTCTGGGCCACGCTGCTCAGTGGGTGGTGGCCTGGTGGAGCTGAAGTCCTGGTCACCACTCCAGAGCAGAAGGGCTGTTTGCCACAAGTTGTCCAGCAGGACCAATGAGCTGTTCTTCTGCGGGGTCACCACCTGCCTTTGCATCGTGCTACAGCTATTTACATGGCCTGGTGATAAGTGACAGTGAGCTTATTAGTTGGATTCTGAACTCAGTTTTCTAAATCCAGATTTTCAAGATCCCATGTTGAGAGGCACAGAGCACGTATATTGCGCTCAGCACCTCCTGGTTCTGAATGCAGTGGGGAAATGCATGGAGGCGTGTTCCCAGGGCTCTGCCTCCGGAATCCAAATCCAGCAGATGTAGGCAGAGGTCAGCCTCCTCTGTGGGGCGTGTCCGTCCCCTGTGGGGGTGACTGTGGCCTGAAGGACACGCTGAGGTGGCGTGATCCGCGCACACAGTCGCTTTCCTGTCTTAGTGCCTCTGAGGACCTACTGCGCACTTGGGTACACCTGCCATGGGACCGTGTTAACACTCGCCTCCTCTTGTAAATCAGATTATGCATTCATTTTGAGAGTTTATCATTTATAAAAGAAACCGGTAGTAATTCTTTTTGCGTAATGAATACTCTTCTCCTAATGATCTGATTTCAAAGTTTACATTTTTTAACAGGTTGGGTATTCGTTTCAGTGTCAGCTCTTCCCCAAGCCCCACGGACATTCTAACAAAAGGCATTATTTTCAGAATCTAAACATAAATACATAATAACGCAATGACTTGAAGCAGCATGAACAATGGAGGTAGGAAGTGAAGCAGGCTTTCACAGAAACATGAACTCATTTTCATGGCTCCCGGTATTTCTCATTACAAGTTAAACTATTTAAAATGATGGCTTAATAGGCACCACCTGAGATGTGGGCGGGATAATGAGTGTGAGATGCTGAACTACTGCGTTTCCTGACTTCTTTGTGTGGAAATTAGTAAATGCACCATCCTAGGAAAAATGGCTTTGCGAGTCTAATTTTCATTTTTCCTACGCCCTCTACCCAAGTGATAGATGGGGGAGAGATGCATTCTTAGGAGGCCTGTTTTGGAGTAGCTATGGTCGCTTCAGGGTAAAGTCTGTGTGGACCGAGGGCGGGGCGTGTGTGTGTGTGTGTGTGTGTGTGTGTGTGTGTGTGTGTGTGCCCCCGC
>NW_027528362.1:13437033-13438346 GCF_008692635.1 Crocuta crocuta
TGTGCCCCCGAGGGCGTGGCCTGGAGGGTGGGGATGACCCTGAAGGCGTGGTCTGGGATTGTGGATGACCCTGACTGAGGGTGTGGCCTGAGGCTGTGTGTGGATGATCCCCAGGTGAGGTCAAGCCTGAGGGAAGACTCTGGCCCCAGCACCCACCTTCGGGGATTGGCTGCCAGAGGAGGAGCTTGAAATCTGCCTTGAGCTGTAGACCTGGAGGAAGGCAGACAGGGTGATCGGGGGCTTGGGGGCGGCCTGGGCACTGCGGGAAGCCGAATCCGCAAGAGGAAGGGTGCCTGCTCCCAGACCGCCCTCTGGGGTGGCCTCTCCGAGGCTGGGGCTGCACGTTAGGATGACTTGGGTTTACAGGATAGCAGAGCCTGGGGGCAGAGGAGAGCGTAGCCGTGGATTTGCAGAGTGCCCACTACTTTTACTGGTTTGGTCACTGTGTTTCCTTAAAGAAAAATTGTCCCAGGTCTGACCTCCCTCATCCATGTCCTGAGGGCCTTTTTCTGGAATAGTTGAAATGGCTTTCCGGTACGTCTGCTTCTGTGTGGTCAGTGGGGGCCTTCCCCACTCAGGCCCTGGTGGTGGCTCACACTCGGGAGACCCTGGGCAGCTCAGCTTCCAGAAACTGCCCCTCTGTTCTCCCGTCATGTGGGCACCCAGTGTCATGCTCTGGCTTCCTCACTGGCCGCAGGCCTGCTGTGCCCACTAGGGCCTCCTGACCCATCTAAGTCCGTCAGAATCTCTACCCATCCTACCTGTGACCCAGCTGAAGGCCCAGCTCAGATCCGACGTCTCCCCGTTTCCTCATCAGCATCCCCCGTGGCTGTGGGTCCCGAGCCTGTGTCGGCAGCCCGTCTCGGCTAGTTGTTTGTGGTGGATCCTTGGACTGTGGAAGACTGGCTCTTTGCCAGGGAGACAGGGCGCTAACAGCTGTTAGCGGCCTCTTGTAGTCATTTAGCAGCTCAAACCTGGGGAGCACCTGCTGTGCGCCAGACACCCTCCCGGAAGCTGGGGCTGCCACAGTGAACAAATGGAAGAGAATTGCAATGCGGTGATGAGACTTCTTCAAGGGGTGTTCATTTCTATTTTATTATGGCTCCTGTCCCCATACCATGCTCTGCTCCCCAGCCACGGGGCCTGACTGGGGGACCAGCGTCCCTAAGACTGTCTGGTTGGAAAGGTGCCTGGGAACGCAGGCCGTGCTCTGCATTCGCAGAAGATGATTTTACTGGTAAAGGCAGCATCTCAAGGAGCTGTTCCCCATCACTAGTCCTGCTCCGGATCGCGCTGCTTTTGTCAGAGGTGTG
>NW_027528362.1:13438417-13517207 GCF_008692635.1 Crocuta crocuta
AACTGGCCTTTTTTTTTTTTTTAATGTTTATTTTTTGAGGGAGAAAGAGAGACAGAGCGTGAGTGGTGGAGGGGCAGAGATAATCCACAGAATCCACAGAATCCGAAGGAGGGTCCAGGCTCTGAGCTGTCCGCAGAGAGCCCAGTGCGGGGCTTGAACCCATGAACCACGAGATCATGACCTGAGCCAAAGTCAGATGCTCAACCAACTGAGCCACCCAGGTGCCCCAACTGACCTGGTTTTTAAACACAGCACAGTAGCTTAGTAAAAGGATTGTTCCCGGTGTATAATATTGGGTGGGGCCCAGGACATGGTGGCAGGCATCGCACTCTGGTATGCATGGGATAAAAATCAAGTGTTCTAAAGTCAGAAATTAGGGAAACACATTCTCATTGCATGGTTGTCTACTTATATTCAGTAACTGCACTTGTTTTTAAGCCTTTTATAAAACAAAAAATTTAAAAGAAATGTTAATATATTATGTTATTCCCTTCCTTCCTTCTTTCCCTCCTTCCTTCCTTCTTCCCTTCCTTCATCCCTTCCTCCCTTCCCTCCTTCTTGCTATAGGAGGAAATGCAACTTTTTTTTTTAACTTCTTGGATTTTATGTGCCTGACTCTTCAAACTTTGCATTAATATACATTTTTCTTTATATTTAATTTCTGTGACAGCCAAATTACATGCCCTTAATTGAATTAACACAAATTAGATCTGAAAGGAATTGAGGAATAAAAATTTGGGATGTTTCTTGAAAGCTTTCTTATTGCTTGAAGCTCTCTGAAAAAAAAATCTCTCTTCCTTAGAACGACACCAATTAAAGACATATTAGAGTTAATGCCGGTAACGTCTTTCCATAGCGGGGGTGATTCATAACCACTTCTGATCCTATTATTTCAAAACTCAAATGTCAAGCATCTAAAAGCAAGGTGGGCTTCAGGGAGGAGCCTGCATCCTCCCACGTGAGCCTCTGGTGAGCTGAGAGTCGGCCAGTCCTTGGGATCTACCAAGGAGCTTTACCCGACAACACGCAGCAGGAGAGGGTGTGGAGACTGTAAAATCAGGGGTTCTCAGGGGTGGGAAGACCTTCCAGGGTGCTGGGCTCACATCCGCCCCCCTCCCAGCGCCCGGGCTGCTTTCTTCCTCGCGTGTGCACACGGCTGGCCGAACGTGTCCCCTGGGTGTTCCCTCCACCTGCTGAGAGCCCAGGCCGCCTCTGGCAGCCTGATGTGGCAGGAAACAGTTGCTTGGACGAACGGGTCTATGCGGCCCTGTGCCCGGCCTGTTGGCCGCTGCCCCACCCCGGAAAGGCCGGGTCGCACCCCCGCGCCTGCGGCCTGCGTGTTGAAGGCAGCCGCCCCTTGGTTGCCCTCGCCCCTGGGCTGGCGCTCCTTCCCCTTCCGCGGTCTGTCCCGCTGTCGCACTGGGAGACACAGGGATGTTCGGAAGGTGCTGGTCTCCGAGTGGGCCCTCGGGCCAGCAGTGTCAGCACCCAGGAACTTACTAGAAATGCAAACTGTCTACCCTCTGGCAGACCTACTGAATCAGAAACCAAGGGCTGGGGTGGCTTCAGCGGTCTGTGTTTTAACAGGCTTTCCAGATGATTCTGACGCCTCCTGAAGCTTGAGCACCGCTGGTCCCGTTTCCTAACTGGTCTGACACAAACGCATCACATGTGGCCCAAAGTTCTGTCCTCCTCTGCGTGCGGAGAGGGGACTCAGGGGCCCCGTCTGGCCTGCAGCCGTGCCTTCTCATTCTGGACGCTGAAGGGTGGTTCGCTGTGCACGCTCGGTGTTGGGGAGCCCGGCAGGCGGGGGCCCATGGCATCTGTCTCCCGAGTGTCCCCCCCGCAGGCAGTCCGCCCTGTGCTGTCTGGCTCGCTGCGCCCCCTTTTGTCCTCCACCTCCGCCTGCCAGCAGTGACCTCCGGCGGCTCCGCGTGGGCTTCCAGAACCAGGGAGCGCGCCGTGCGTCTCTTGCTTAGAGCCCACGTGGCAAGAGAAGAAGCGCGTGTGTCCTTCCGTGAGGAGTGGGAGGCGGCGGCAGCCTCCCACCTTCTCGCGGGCGTTTCTGAGCCGTCGCGGCAGCCGAGCGGCTCCTGTGGACGCGTGTGCGGCCCCAGCCGGCTGCAGCCCGGGAGGGTTGTGCGGGACCCTGGCGGCAGGGGGGCCCACCCTGGCGGAGGGGCGAGTGTCAAGGCACCCGGCCCTGGCAGCGCACGGAGGAAATCGGACAGAGTGCAGCAACGGGACGGCTCCCCGGGGAGAGCGCGCGCCGTGTGCACAGGGCGCCGTGTGCACCGCACGTCTCAGAGGGGACGCCCCGCCGGGCTTCCTGCTGCCGGGGGCCACCTGCGGGCACGTTGCCGTGACGCTTCCTTCCTGAGGTTGGAATTGCCGTTCAGGTCCCATCAAAAATCAGTTCTCTGTTTTTTATGTTTTTGGAGGAGGCGAAGATTGAGGGGAGGCGGCGGCTGCAGGGTCTCAGCCGGCGTGCTGGCCGCACTGCGAGGATGAAGGGGAGAAAGCTTGGAAGTGCGGGGCTTCTGGACACATAAATAAGGGAGCCTGGGACTCTGAGAAAGGACAGAATAGAACGCTCTTCTTCCTCTTGTCCTGTAGAGGGTACGTTGGGTGAGTGGTCTCTTCTTATGCATCAAGAGGTACTGCAGCAAGCAGCTGCATTTGCACCGCCGGCTGGCTTCTGGCGGGCCAGCGGCCTGCGGAATCATCTCACCCGGTGCCGGTGAGAAGACCCAACTGGAGCCACTGGCTGCCTCCCAACGGTGGCCAATCTCTGTGACAGGTGTCTCTGAACACACCTGCCACACTGTGTTAGAGGTGCCGTCGGATTCTCTTCTGCAAAAACGTGTTGACTGAAACGTGGGGATGGCTCCGCCCTCGAGCGTGTTGGGGTTCCGTCCTCCGGGTCTGCGGTGGCCGCCCTGCCTGCTCCCCGGCGGNCAGCGCACGGAGGAAATCGGACAAAGTGCAGCAACGGGACGGCTCCCCGGGGAGAGCGCGCGCCGTGGGCACAGGGCGCCGTGTGCACCGCACGTCTCAGAGGGGACGCCCCGCCGGGCTTCCTGCTGCCGGGGGCCACCTGCGGGCACGTTGCCGTGACGCTTCCTTCCTGAGGTTGGAATTGCCGTTCAGGTCCCATCAAAAATCAGTTCTCTGTTTTTTATGTTTTTGGAGGAGGCGAAGATTGAGGGGAGGCGGCGGCTGCAGGGTCTCAGCCGGCGTGCTGGCCGCACTGCGAGGATGAAGGGGAGAAAGCTTGGAAGTGCGGGGCTTCTGGACACAAATAAGGGAGCCCGGGACTCTGAGAAAGGACAGAATAGAACGCTCTTCTTCCTCTTGTCCTGTAGAGGGTACGTTGGGTAAGTGGTCTCTTCTTATGCATCAAGAGGTACTACAGCAAGCAGCTGCATTTGCACCGCCGGCTGGCTTCTGGCGGGCCAGCGGCCTGCGGAATCATCTCACCCGGTGCCGGTGAGAAGACCCAACTGGAGCCACTGGCTGCCTCCCAACGGTGGCCAATCTCTGTGACAGGTGTCTCTGAACACACCTGCCACACTGTGTTAGAGGTGCCGTCGGATTCTCTTCTGCAAAAACGTGTTGACTGAAACGTGGGGATGGCTCCGCCCTCGAGCGTGTTGGGGTTCCGTCCTCCGGGTCTGCGGTGGCCGCCCTGCCTGCTCCCCGGCGATGCCGCAAGGCCACCAGCCTCCTCTCGCTGCTCTGCCGGGGGCGGCCGACCGCCTCTTCAGGGGTATGTTGGGGGAGGCTCCTCCCGCTGCCTTCTGCCTTTCCTCATGCAGGCAGCATTCATCTCTCCCCGGCCACCGCCCCCCGGGTGTTTGCTAGACCGCGGGGTCACCTGCTCTGTCTCCCGGAGCACCGCCAGCGCCTCTGACGATGACGACCGAAGACCTGGGCCGCACGCAGAGCCTGGCATGTGGCCAGCACCCACGGAAAGAGCGAGAACCAGGGCCGGTGGGCATCATTTCTGCACCGCTGAGAGAGCCAGACCTGGGGACGTCACATTCAGTTAATTCCTCTGCTTTCAGAGGATGCCTTTTCCCAAAGTCTCTGCTGTGTAGATACAGAGGGGAGCGGCTGTGCCCTCCGCCCCCGCTTCGCCAACCCGGGAGCCTGCTGCGGGGCGGGAGCTGCCCTCCTCCCGCGGGAGAGCCTGGCTCCAGGCGCTGGAGCGGATGGCAGAGAGCCAGCAGGAGCCTCGGCAGGACAGCCCGGTGGGGTGATTTTTCATGGGTCCAAGGGACTGTCAAAATCCCTGGTCCTGAGAGAGTGTCTTTCTCACTGTCACGGGTGAGATAAACTCTCCCAAATGCAGCCACGACCAAGCTGCCAACTCCACATTTACGTTTAGTAGTTTACTTACAAACGACACACGTTGCCAGAATGCTTTATTTTGGTTCAGGAAGGTAAATTGTAGTAATTATTTTGGGACACAGAAATGCATACTTAGACTTGAAGACAAATCCCGTTGCCAGAGCTGGAATCTGTCACTCAGAGGACTTGACTGTGTGCACCGCGCCGAAGGGGGTGTACTGGCAAACTGCACCGGCTCTCTTAAGATGAATGTGCTGACCGGCACCTGGGCGGCTCGGTGGAGCATCCAACTTCAGCTCTGACTTGATCTCATGGTTTGTAGGTTTGAGCCCTGCATCAGGCTCTCTGCTCTCAGCACAGAGCCTGCCTCAGATCCTGTCTCCCTCTCTCTCTGCCCCTCCCCAGCTTGTGTGCTTACTCTCTCTCTTTCAAAAATAAACAAATGTTAAAAAAATTAAAATGGAAAAAGATGAACATGCTGACATGAACCAGCTTATCATTGATAGGACGTTTTTGTGGAGCGTCCGGAGGATGGTGGGAGACCTTTCCCACGTAGTAATGAAATGTGAGAAAACCACGGAAGGTCCTGCAGGCCTTTCTAGGGGTGTTACTGAGTGTTACCAAGTCTGCACCAGACGGAATGCAGGCTGTGTGATGGCTCCACATTCACCCCAACAGTCGATACTGGGACAAAGGGCCCCGCGCTGGGCTTTGTCTAGTTACTGTTCAATAAAAGTGCTTTGCTCGGAGAATAAAGTGCAGCTCCCAGTTTTGAGGGCTTGATATATGTAGATATTAAAGTCCTCATCAGAACTCCATGCACACTGTCTCTGTTGAAGAGGTGGTGAGGTAATTGGAAAGCCTTGGCTGGGGTCCGTTGTGCTGTGGCACCATAAATCTCGAGGGGGTGACGGGCGTACAATGGTCACACTCTTTCACTATCAGGGTGGCCCGTGTCTGAACTATTTATTAACTGAAACATGA
This sequence comes from Crocuta crocuta, assembly GCF_008692635.1. Classification (NCBI taxonomy): domain Eukaryota; kingdom Metazoa; phylum Chordata; class Mammalia; order Carnivora; family Hyaenidae; genus Crocuta; species Crocuta crocuta. Next base: position 13,443,755 of record NW_027528362.1, read on the forward strand.
ATGGGCGAATGAAGGGCCAATTTATATGTTACACGGGGAGATGTATTACGACTGCCTTAAACATTGATTTCCTTCCTTAGTGTATTCTAGGTTGGGATATAGATGCAGAGGAGGGCAGTAATGGGGGTGTCCTTATCAGATGTTGGATATTTCCCCAGACTGTCTGCAACCATTAACCTTCATATTATCTGACTTTAGTGATTAGTACAAGGCACGTAAAACCGTATTGATGGCTAGTCTTGGATGAGAAGGACGAGCTGAGTTATGGGGGCTGGGTTCTGCTGACTCTGTGATACCACGATAGCATTAATGCTGCTGCTGTGGAATTGCTAATTTGTCATTTCTTTCATGGTGTCGTCCGAGATGCGGACTAATAAATGAAGCAATAATTGTGTGGTGCGGCTTTCCTGGGAGTGCGCTCGGGGGAGAAAGGTGTCAAGATGCTCTGTTACCAGTGCATACTTCCAGAACTGCGCCGGTGGCCATGAGGCCCATCACTCAAGAATACCAGCTCTGCCTTCGTTCCTTTGGCTCTCTTTGCTGTCTCCGCTGGGCACACCAGTGGGCTTGCATCTTAATCAGGAAGACCCAGATTCATGTACGCTTCATGTGTGGTCCTTCTGAGCCACCGGCCACTCAGGCCTCTAGACCCCCTTCAGAGCAGGCTCTCCAAGCTTGTTCATAAAAGGGAGCCTGAAACAGTGGTACATCACCTAAAAGAGACATGAGCCCACGTCAACAGCTGCTACCCAAACCTGCATCCTTATGATCAGGACCAAACTGCCAGCCTGCGTATGGCGTCAGCCTGGAGCAAACTTAGAATTATGGCACTTTTCTTATCTATCTATCTATCTATCTATCTATCTATCTATCTATCTATCTATCTAAGAGAGAAAGTTTGAGTGGGGAAGGGATAGAGAGAGAGAGGGAGACACAGAATCTGAAGCAGGATCCTGGCTCTGAGCTCTCAGCACAGAGCTCGACATGGGGCTTGAACTCATGAACCACAAGATGGTGACCTGAGCCTAAGCCGGTTGCACGGATGACTAAGCCCCCCAGGGACCCCAGAATTATAGTACTTTCCAAGGTGGAAAGGGCCAGGATGATTGTCTTGCCCACAAAAGCCCAAAGCAGGTGCTATACACAGCAAGGTGACTGCTTTGGGCTTTATTCACAGATCGCATTTGCTCAGACACTGCTGGAGTTGGCTGGCTTCTCCCTGGTAGGGGCCTATAGATGTTGGTAGGTGCCACCAGAGGAAGGCAGTGCTGGAATTCTGGCAGGTGGGTGTGTAGTAAGGGAGAGAAAGCCTCCATTAAAGGAGATTTTCTTCTAAGAAATTTTCAATTAAAATATGCATTTATCTGTTTTTTATAAGGTCTTAGTAAACTCTGAAGTAGAAGTGATAGCAATTAATGCAACAGTGATATAAATTAATACAGTTTTCTTGGCCAGTGTGTCGTTTCTGAAGACATAAACAGTAAGAGTTTAATATTTTACTTGGCTTGGGCCCCTATGTCAGGTCTTTTCTTGAAGTCAGAGTGTTCTGGGCTCTCTCCACATTGCTTGCTTTGTTTCTGGCCCCATCTGAGCGCAGCTCCTGAGTGTGGCCCCATTCGCTCATCAACACTCATGGGGCACCTGCCCTGTGCTGAGCCCCAGGGGTGAGGTGGCAAACAGAGGGGTGAGGAGGTGGCCCAGTTCCCCCCCTGCCTCCCCGTATCATGGAGCTTCTTGGTCCCATAGGGAAAAGAGATGTCGAACAGTAACTGGGTGTCCTGAGGCAGAACAGAGCTGCGGGTGTGCAACTCGGGCACGTACCTGGAGAGTGAGCAGGAGCGCCCGAGAGAGAGAGAGAGAGAGAGAGAGAGAGGGAGGAAAGAACCCCTCAGGGCTTGCTTCCTCCCAACATGGCTTTCTTGAGGGTCTGCTGGCTTCTCCAGGACTTACAGAGAAGCAAAGCAACAAGCACTGGACCCTCATTTCAGTTTTATTTGGTAGTATTCTCAAGTGCGTATGTCCAGTCGGCTTATGTATGTCATTTTTTTTTCTCTTGGGAAGTTGGTCCCTGGAGCGGGCTGTGGAAATCATTCTTGAGTGTCTAACAGAGGTCCACAGGTTAATAAACCAAGCCCTGTCATCGGTCGAACACCTCCGTCGGCAGCGTGTACCACAGCGCTGGGCACCAAGACCATGTACCCTTCATGGCAGATTTTCCAGGGAAGTTCTTCTTGTCAGAAGCTCTCCAGACTTTTTGAAGTATCTTCTTATAGAAAATTGCAAATATATAATAAGGAAGATCACAGTATAAGGAACCGTGTTCCCGTACCACCCAGTCACAATCATTAGGCACGTAGGCCCAATCTATGTCACGCATACCTCTTCCCACTTACCCCGTCTCATGTTTTTGAAACAAATCCAAGATGTCACATTATTTCATCTGTACGCATTTCAGGATGTATTTCTAAAATGGAGGGATGAATTTTAATGATAATGATATTGTCACACCTAAAAAGCTGCTGATAATTCCTTCAACATCACCAAATACAGTGTTCTAATTTCCGATAGTCCCAGACCATAATTTTTACAATTTTTGTTTGACTCAAGAAGATCCAGATAAGATCTATAGATTGCAATTAAGCCTTTTTTAATCTGTAAGTTTTCTCCACCATTGTGTTTTTTCCCCTCATAGTTCTCATGTTATATGTTGGGGAAATGGAGTTGTTTGCTCTGTAGGGTTTTCTACTGTTTGAGTTTTGTTGATTGCACCTCTATGGTGTATTTCACTCCTTCTTCTATCCCCTGTATTTCCTTCAAATTGGTGGTTGAATGCAGAGCTTCTCAGTAGGGAATGTATAGCTCAGGGGGCTGCCACTGGCCTCTCGCGGGTGGGGGCAAGAGTGCTACTCAAGGGGAAAGCCCCCGCAGAGAACCATCAGCCCTCAGGTTCAGTAGCATGAAGGTTGAGAAAGCCCACAAGCTGGATTGGAGTGAGGCTGAAGCTTCTGGCAAGGCTGTTTCACAGGTGGGGACGCATTGTTCCATCAGTGGGCATACACACTGTCTGGCTCTCTCTAGGCTTGTGATGTAGCCGATCGTCTTCCCAATGGCTACATCCGTTAGGGGTTATGAAATGGCGATGTTCTGAGTGCATCGTCCTGACTCATTTACTTCCATAAGAGGAACCTCCCAGACCTTTGAAGTGTTCTCTTACTTGTGTATCTTACCAAGCAAGCTACATCTCCCGGGCTGGCCCTTGTGCCCAGAAGCACTGTAAGTTCCCAGTATTGGCCCAGAATTGGAGTCCCCATAACTGGAAGCATGGGGTACTCTCTTTCCTAGCTTTTAAGGTGATTTCTAACAAAAACAGGCAGATGAGGTTGGCACATTCAGCTATGTAGCCATAAAGGGTTTAACACATAATCTAGTAGAATAAGTCCCTCTGATGGCACAGGGTAATTGCAGTGTGGTCGTGTAGTCGTGGACGTGCGAGTTTAAAAGAAAAGCATCACTTGGGCTGGAGGTTGGAGCTGAGGAGGGACAGGGAGTGGCAGTGTCTGGTTGGTGACAGGATGAGAGGGCAGATTCTGGAACACACCATTGGGGTTGGATTCTTGTTTCTTCTGTGTCCTGGACGGTGGATGGTGGCTAGCTCACTTTATTTAAGCTCTATGTGCTTCCTTCCTCACTGGAAGACAGGGATGATACGAGGTTTCCTGGGGACCTGGGGGTCCACAGCTGTCCTCTGTAAGGCACTTTGCCCGGCTCCTGCACACAGCAAACTGTCCTCTCTTATGGTTGTGAAATGGGAGAAGTGACGGAGTGTCTTCTGGCTTCCCTTCTCATCCTAGTCTTCGGTGATTCTGACCAAAGCAACCTCAGTGGCAGGTGTGGGATTCGAACTGGGCCCTCCGGGCTGGGAGGGGTAGGGAAGGCCCTCAAATGGCTGGAAGGCCAGGCAGAGCACGATCTCTGGGTGCCACCCAGCACCTCTCCCGTGGGAGAGAGTGTGCCCAGGTGGCATTGGAAGAACACTCCTGAGAGACGCTCCCTGTAGTTTCAGCCTTTTGTAGAGGTTGGACCAGACAGGAGTTAGGGTCTGGGATATTTTGTTTGGGCCCTGAGGAGAGATTGATTTTCTTCTTTATGCCCACTCCTGTCTCTCTAGCCCCCAGGAGAAAGGGTGGGCTGTGGCGTCCAGTCATCAGCAGTAAAGGAGGGATCGTAGTGCTTGCTGGCTCTCCCTGGACACATGCGTGTGCTGACTGTCCCCCGGGGGTGCGAGGACCTGGCTAGCATAGCACTTGCATCGGCAAGAGCTGGCCTTTACTGCCAGGCACTTTGCAGAGATCCAGGTCATTGAGGGCCAACAGGCCTGGAGATTTTGTTAGGTCAGAATACTTTGGCTTTGGGGAGAGGACTGTCTGATTTCCCTTTGTGCTGTGAGCCAGCCGCCTTCCTGTGGGAGGACACGGGCCCAACGGTGAGATGCCCTGGAGAAGCTCCTCCATGTCAGGGCCCTTTTCCAGGTCTGGAGTGATGCAGTCAGCACTCCTGGAAACTTGATTTTTCCAGCTTGTTTCCTTCCTGGCCATGTGGTTGCCGGGGACAAATCTTTGTGGCCGTTTGCTTAAGAGGGCTCGCCTCCCTGATAAGCACACAGTTTTCTGTCTTCCTCCTTCCTTGGCTGCCCCGCGTGGGTGTGGAGCCACGTGGCACCTGTGTGAGTGAGAGTGGGCACGATATAAGCGGGTCATTTTCAAGCTTGCTCCATTCGTCTGTTTGTCACTTCCTTCCTGCACCTGCTCAGCCCCACGCCGCCCCCCCTTGCCGAAACTCACGAGCAGTAAGATGTGCCTTCTATTGTCGCTTCAAGTAATAGAAGTTCAAGACCTCTGCAGGCAGGAGGTGTGTAGGTTTTTTTCCCCTGGGAAATGTTCATCATTCATTAATTTGCTTTTTTTTAAATTAAAAAAAGTGTTAGAGAAGTATTTCATTGTATATATGTACCACATCTGCTTTAGCCATTCATCGATCGATGGACATTTGGGTTTTTAGTGATGAAAAAGAATGAAATCTTGCCATTTGCAACAATGCGGATGGAACTAGAGGGTATTATGCTAAGTGAAATACGTCAGGCAGAGAAAAATATCATATGATCTCATTCATTTGTGGAATTTGAGAAACTGAACAGGTGAACATGAGGGAAGGGAAGGAAAAATAAGATAAAAACAGAGAGGGAGGCAAACCATACAAGTCTCTTAGATACAGAGGACAATCGGTTGCTAGAGGGGAGGGGAGTGGGGGGAGGGGCTAAATGNGTGAAATACGTCAGGCAGAGAATAATATCATATGATCTCATTCATTTGTGGAATTTGAGAAACTGAACAGGTGAACATGAGGGAAGGGAAGGAAAAATAAGATAAAAACAGAGAGGGAGGCAAACCATACAAGTCTCTTAGATACAGAGGACAATCGGTTGCTAGAGGGGAGGGGAGTGGGGGGAGGGGCTAAATGGGAGAGGGGCACTAAGGAGGGCACCTGTTGGGACGGGCCCTGGGTGTCATATGTAAGAGATGAGGCACTGGGTTCTGCTCCTGAAACCAGTACTACACAGTATGATAACTAACTTGAATTTAAATTAAAAAAATTTTTTTAGAGAGAATGTGTGAGTGGGGGAGAAGGGAAGAGAGAGAGAAAAGCGGAGAGAAGAGAAGAGAATCTTAAGTAGGCTCCACGCTCTGCATGGAGCCCTATGTGGGACTTGATCCCACGACCCTTGGATCATGACCTGGGCTGAAACCAAGTCGGATGCTGAACCGACTGAGCCACCCAGGCACCCGCATTCATCTGCTTTTTAAGAGTACGCGCACTTGCAGCCGCACACTCAATGCAGCCTGCACCGCTGGCAGAGCCCAGCATGGACACACATTTCTCCTGGGATGCTTGCTCCGCGGGTCCCTGAGCCACAGCACCCCCTGCTCCCTCTGCTAAATGACAGGCTTGCTGAAGGCCTGGTGGGCCCCATGGGCCTTGCAAACGGCCTGTTTCATACCGCCACGAAAGCTGTTCGCCTCAGTTAGGCTGTGCGAGTGCAGTTCATGTTGAAGTTCCTCTTCGGGAATTGTCTTCAGTTGGCTTACAAGCTCCAGAGAATTTAACGTCTTTGTTCTGTAGGACCCCAGGTCGCAGGGTTTGGCCTCATTCATTACCTCCCTCATCCTGTCTTGCTTCTGAATGGACAGGCTTCAGGTGTTTATCTTATGTTCGAATTTAAGAGGATAAAATCCTATTTGATGGGAAGAACTGAATTTGAACCATAAGACTGATTACAAATAATATATTAATACACATTAGGTACAGCTATTAAGTTGTAGCTTGGCAACATTTGACCGCTCTTGACCTTCATAAATGACGACTGGGTCTGTCTAAGCACCTCTAAGTCCGTAGCTTTCCTTCCTCTCCAGGTAGCGAAGGTCTGTTTCCTACGACACTGTCCTTACCGGTCCAGGGAAGGCTTGAGCCAGAGCTAGCTGGGTAATGACACTGATGGACTAGCCCTCTCTTTCTTCCTTGGATCCCCTGACTGGACTCTGGTTCCCTCACTGGTCCACATGTCCAGCTGCCCTTGCCCTCAGGCCATCGTGCCCTTACTTCAGGGCTGATATGCTAACCCAGGGGGGTTAGTTTCACAAGGGGGAGCCCCTGTCTCCTGGGCTCCTGGCTGTGCCTTCCCGGGCAGCTCCTCCGTCCAAACCGGACTCTACCTCCTACTGGCTGAGGGCCAGCAGGTCAGGGTCAGCCCTTCAGCCCTTCTGTCTGTAAGACCCCGTTTCCTCCCAGATAAAAGGGGATTGTTAGTGCTTTCCGCTTCAGGGGGCTGCTGTGAACAGAAAGCAAGGTTAACATGGGGAACACGTTTTCCGTGGCACCTGCCGCCCGGTAAAGACTCTGCTTTATTAGCTGCTGTTCTTTTTATTACCTGAGGTGAGCAGTTAAAAGTGAAGATGGGAGGTTTTATGACCTGCTCAGGGAAGGCAAAGAGAGCGCCCAGCATGACCACCTACTATGTGTCGGGCATTGTGCCTGGTGTTTTCAGACCCGTTACCTCATTTGGATGCTGTGCCAAAGAACTCGTTGTTCAGAGAGATCGATGATAAAAATCACCGATAATGATAATAGCAGCTGTGCCGTGGTCATTCACCAAGAGTCAGGCTCCCTTTGAAATTTATTCCTCCAACCGTCCTGTGAGGCAGCCACTGCCGTCACCCCATTTCTCAGACACGGAAGCCAAAACATGGGAGAGTAGGGGTTTGTCTGAGGTCACACAGATGACAAATGGCAAAGCCGGGCTCTGGACACAGAGTGACGTGACCCTGGACCAACACTGCCATCTCACGGGCACTCACAAGCACCACACCCCTCACGGACATGCTTGGTTGGCGCGATGGCCCCAACCCTGGGGCATGTCCACAGTGGGGTCCCTTTACCCCTGATGATGCACCTTGCGGCATCCACGCGGGAACATTTGCTGTTCCCGCACATCTGTGCTTCCGGCAGTGACTGAAGAGGTTGCCACGTTTCTCCTTCACTTTTGCTGAGGAACCGGTAATTGGAGACTGCCATCTCTGACAGCTGCGGCCTCCCACCCCACGACCCAGAAAGCTTTTATGGAGAGCCTTTTCTTGTGTATGTTCCCTCCCCCCAGACTGTCAGTATTCAAACACAACATTGCTTCTCCTAGGTTCTTGCTGCTAAGGAATGGCCACGGGACTGTGGAAGACTACAGCCACGTGCAGGGTGCGTGGCCAACCTGGAGGCAGTCATGTTCAGAGGTTTAAAAAAATCTTACAGAGCTCAATGAAAGTGGAACACACACCTGAGGTGTCCAGTTTCAGGGCATGGGGACGTGGTGCTGGGGTGCGGTTCCCTCCTCTCACTGCATGTTGAGTGCCGAAAATCTGCACAGCATCTGTTTCCCGGAGGCTCACATGGCCACTGGCCCTGCCCTGTTGGGGCACGTGCACCTGTTAACCTCAGTAGCATCCTCCCTCATCTGTGTGTCCGGGGGACACGGCTGTCTGTCTCTCTTGCAGTACTGACTACCCGGAGGGGACCAGAACCTGGCACGTAGGAAGCCCTTGGCATGTAGGTCACGTGTGTGTTGGGACCTCAGCCAACAGCCACCATCCCTGCCTCCTCAAGGACTCTGTGCTGTTGTTCGAGTGCAGGGTATCACCCTCTTTGAGAGCCCAGAGGTGCCCAGACTCACTGCTCCCCAGCCGGCCTCCCCACTTCATCCTCCGTCAGAAGTCAGAGCCATTCCTTAACAATGCAGAGTTGGCCATGACCTGTCTCCTCCCAACTGCGTCTTGTGGAAGATGCTCGATCCAAACATGATGAAAGAGCTCTTCTGCCTTTCCTGCTTGGTGTCCCACCACCCCAGATCGCCTGCAGATTCCTTTGTTTTAATTGTGCTAACACACACAGCACGTAAAAGCAGCCATCCTAACCATCGCGAGTGTGCGTCAGTGGCATCAGACATGTTCCCAGTGCCGTGCAGTGCTGTGCTCTGTTCCCACTAATCACCAGCTCCCCACCCCCTCCCCAGCCCTGGTGACCTCCGTTCTACTTCCTGTTTCTATGGATTTGATGGCTCTGGGTCCCTCCTATGTGTGGAATCACACAGTATTTGTCTTTTTGTGTCTGGCTTATTTCATTCAGTATGATGTCTTCAGGGTTCATCCACGTTGAAATGTGTGTCAGAATCTCCTTCGTTTTTGAGGCTGAGGAACCTCCCATGGTATGGATGGACCACATTTTCGTTTGTCCGTCCTCTGTCAGTGGACACTTGGGTCACCTCCAGTTTTGGCTGTTGTGAATACTGCTGGGAACAGGGGAGTGCAGACATCTGTGTGAGCCTGTGGGCTCTTGGGGACACCACCCAGCCTCCTCCACACGTTCCTGGGCACTGCTCCCACCGTCCCTGTCCCCTGGGCACCAGCTCCGGCACCTGCCACTTGCCCTGTCAAGGCTTGGCCCAAGTGACCTCCTCTGGAGAGGCGTCCCGGACTCCTGAGCTGAGCCTGTGCCCTCACACTCTGTTCCTCTACCCCGCTCTGTACTCTCACTGGTTAGCTTCACTGCTCAGCTGTGGGATTAGGTGTGAACCTTCTGGGACCCCAACAGATAACATGCGTTGACTGGGCCAACAAAGAGAGAATCAGACAGTCTGGACAACTTACATTTGTGTGAGCCGCAGCTCCTCTCCATCCTTCCAACCTCAGTGTACATCGTGGCTTCCTTGCAGAGCCCCGACTTCTATTCTGCCTTTGTTCTCGAGGGACTGTCGGGGCCCTTCTCACCGACCGCAGCTCCTCTCTGCACAGAACACTGATTACCAGATGCCAGTGGTTGGGTGGGTGAGCCAAGGGCACAGGGCTCCATGGAGCCAGTCACTTTTGCCCCCGAGTGAGGGTGATGCCTTTGTGTGAAGAAATTCCATGCTTCTCATACAATAAAAGGTGAAACCACATTGGGAAAAAAATATGTCAAACTAAATAACAGAAACCACTTTCCATTGACTTCTCAGGTCATTTGACCTGACCCCAAGCCTTAGTGGTCAGCCCTTTGGTTAACTACAGATGGCACAAAGAGATTAGGTCCGCAGTTACCGCTGATTCCCTTATTCGTCAATTTCCTGGTTTATGTTCTGGACTTTGCCCTGGACCCACAACAAAAGCTTGGTCCATCTGGAGAATGGCACCCATTTGTCACTAGCCGAACCAGATACCCAGGAGAGAAGGAGTCACACAGATCAGCATCTTTTGTGACAAGAGCCTCCCGGAGAGGTTTATTTGACCCGCACTGCACCTGGTGGGCCCGAGCCGTCTGTGCATCCTGCAAGCCCCCGGCAAAAGCAGTATCTACTGCTCCAGGGCCGGAAGGATGTTGCCTGAGGTTGTAAGAAATCCACTCTGATGGTTGACATCTGTCACTGGGGTTACCACCCCCACTTCCCACCCCGTTTCTCTGTCCCTGTTCTGAAACCACTAAAAGCAGACGGAGTGACTGCACTTCTCTGTCAGCGCGTCTGTGAGTGGTAGCGAAGGTTACATATTAAATGACCTCCTTGGGTGCCAGTTTCGTAATAAAGCATTTAGCAGCAAGCAAGTCGGTATGTTTGTGCTGGGTAGTTATTTGTTTCACTGAGATTAAAGAACTCTGAACTTTCAGTGTATGCTATTTATTGTATTGAGCTGTGTTTAAAGGAAATCTACTGCTTTTTCATTGACTGGAGTCTCTAGCTAACAGCACTTTAAAGAAGTGGAAAATGCTCAGTTATCACCCGATGTGAGCGGGATCAATAATCGTTTAGTAGTGTCTGATGACTGGAGGAGCTGTTACACATGAGAGCAGTGTCTCCTTGAGTGGCTCTTATCAATCCATTGTCCATCTCCATCTGATAATCAGACCAAAAATATGGGGGGAATTCTCCCTTCTTAAATCAGGCTTGTGAAAAACATTTAAAATAATGATGAAACCTCCCCCACCTCGTTGTTGAGCTCAGCAGGCAGGGAGGTCCAGGAGCTGGGTGGCTTTCTGTGACAGGTGGGACCGGAAGGCGCGCGCTGCATTGAGACACGCATCCAATGATGTCACAGAGCGGGTCTCACAACGCTGAGAGGACGTTTAGGAAACTGGGGTTTGGAGCCCGAAGTAGTTGCTGTTTCTGCCCCCTTCTGTCCTTCGAGTGTGAGTGGGGTCGTGGCACGCGAGGGGCAGCGGTGGTCCCCGGGGCGCGCTGGCTGCGCCGGGAGCCCTCGTGAGCTCTGCCAAAGGGGACGAAGGAAGGGTTCCAGGCTGTAGTTGGCCCTGACCCCGTGCCCGAGGGTATGGGTGCTTCAGAGTTCCTGACGCGGGCTCTCGAGCCCTGCTCCGGGCAGGACACTGTTTTAGGAGTGGGGTCCCAGCTGCGATGCGCCCCGTGTCTGACAGTGTCCCTCCTCCGGAGCCGTGGATGGTGTGGACACTGTCCAGGCCTGTGAAGTAGAGGGTCGTGTCTGGGCTCCTCCCGTGGCAGGCTTGGGGGCTTGTCCACTGTGGTAGACCAGACCCTTGGCCGTCCCACCCTTTGCCGTGACTCACGGTGTCTCCTGGGGGACCAGGCAGAGTCTGCGTCGCCCCTGGAGTGTCGACAAACGTGTCGTGACTGATGCCTTGAATGTGGGGTGGCGGCCTCTGGTGCCTGCACTCTCCCACTCGCTGTGAGGAGAGCAGCCTCGCGCAGCTGCCGGACCTGAGCCCCTCGCCGACCCCCAAACTGCACCCCAGACTGGGGGAGTCTGCACTGTCCTTGGGGAGAATCCTAGCACCTGTCACATCATTTCCGCTGTCCCTGCCTAGCACCCAAGATCAAGAAGGTCAAGTGCAACATAAGTATCACGGGCACCGTTCCTCCTGCCTCGGGCAGGACCTGGCCAGAATCACGCAAACGGTGTGTGCGCGCTTCTCCAGAGTCATCGCCGCGCTCTCGTGGCTCCGCTGAGCTTGCCTGGAAGCGGGCTCTCTGCTCAGAGCTGCCCCTTGGCTGTGCCCGGCCAGGCCCTCTCCTCGCCTTGAGCCCAAGCGGAAGGACAGGCCTGGCCCCCACCCGCGGCACATCCTCCCCCCGGGCTCCTGTGTGCATCCGCTCACACACACGTGCACGTGCCCACCTGTGCACCCCTGCAGGCACACCCCCCCCGCCCTCACACACCCACGTGCACGTGCTCACACCCATGCATGCATGTGCCCACGTGCACGCCTCCACCCACACTCTCCAAAGACCACAGAGAGCAGGCACGAACACCCTCAGGAACAAACCTTAACTCTCCTCTGACACAGGGACGCCCGGGGCTGACTTCAGTCCCACCCGCACACCCTGGTTTGCTGCCTCTGTGCCTCTCTCTGGGCCTGGACCTGGCCTGGACTGCCTAACATATCTGACCATTGTCACCAAGCCCCACAGTTTATTGGCCACCCCCCTTAGAACCCCTGCCCCCCACTCCATCAGGCTCCGATCGCCTCTCTCCCTGCCCCGAGCGGTGCTTCGGCTGCCGGACAACGTCACTGCTGCGCACACAGCCCGTGGCCTCCGCGAGGCCGTCCCGTCCAGCCTTGCTGTTTCCTACCCCCGGTCTCCCCCCAGCGGCAGACTGTGGGTCCCAGGTGCCCACCCCATCGGCCTCCCTCTGCGCCAGCGTGCCCTGGCCTCTCGGCTCTCCCAGAAGGAAGCCTCAGGCTGCCCCCCTGCCTGCCCCACCCCCCCAGCAGCTCTCGGCCTGGGGTCTCCATGGGTTCCTCGCACTTGTGGCCACGGTTCGCGGTTGGCCGCGTGAACTTGCTCTGCGCCAGCAGGCTGTGCTTGTGCCCCAGCCCAGCCTCCAGAGCTTGGGAAAGTGCCACCCTCCCTGCAAAGGGGACAGGGTGGAGGCCATCCTGGATCACTCAAGTGATCCCCGAGACCCACTCTAACCTCAGCGCCCCTTGCTGGCTTCAGTCAGAGAGGAAGATGTGGCGGTGGAGGACGGGTCAGAGAGACCCAGCGTGGCTGCCTGTGGAGACAGAGGACCACGAGCCGAGGTGTGTGCAGTCTGGAAAAGGCAACCAAGCTTGATGTTGGCCCCAGAGACCCATGTGCGACGTCTGACCTCCAGACTGTGAGAGAGTAAGTTGGTGTTGCTTTAAGTCACTGAACTTGTGGCGGTAGGACACGAACACCCCAGCACCTTGACCGTGTCCCACGTGGCAGTGTTCTCCGTAGATCCCTGTTGAGTCCGTGGATGGGTGAAGGAGTGCACCGGGCCTTCCTTTCTCCTCCGGGATAATTCAGAGCTGCCTCCACTTCCCACTCTTCGCTTCCTCAACTCCCTGCCACATGGCCGCTGCTCATTATGACATCTTACCGAACTTCTTTCCTCACCTGAGACTTTGGAACACTCCCCGTTCTGGAAACTTCTCCTTCCACAGCCAGTTGCACTCACATCTCCTGAAGCCTTTCTGTCTCCCGTTTGCTTTCTGCCTTTCCTCTTTGTCCTGGGCCTACGCAGCCGCTCCCAGGTATATCACTCCCTCCCACGGGTCCCGCAGTGACCTCTAGGCTGATGAGTCCTTATTTCTGTGGAGGCTCAACTACACAGACTTTGGCCCTCTGGTCACACCATGCTGTGAGAGAGAAAACATGCTGTATCTAACATGATCCTGTTATGTTTCTGCCAGACTCCATGATGTCTGTGAGCATTTCAGGGTTCCTCTTCCTCGGGGAAAAATGTTGAGTGCCCCCATGATTTTAGAGTGTGGCCAAAAAAGCCAATCTGCATTGACTCCCCACTGGACCTTGAGCCTGTGAACAGTGAGGGCTGTGGGTTGAGCTCTTGTGTCCAGGGCCTACCTAGTACACTGCCGGGTGCAGGGGTAGTAAGCACTGTGGCAATAAAACTTTTTTCTAGAATCAGTATTTTCTAGAGTGTGCCTGTTCATATCACCAAATAACCTCATGACTGATACCTTTTGGTTTTTTCTGGGGTTTCTAGAGGGATCTCTTAGATGGCAACTGCCTAAAGTATATGTCATTACTTCACTTGATAAAACCAGGTATTCCTCTAAGGACAATGTCCATAAATTTCATGTTCAAAAGATGCCAAGATATCTGTTGCCTAGCCCAGAATATATCTGTTATGCCATTATTTGCTGAGAATTTCATCCAAGGAAGTGCTGTGTTAGCCTAGAGCTCTCTAGGAGAATTAAGTTGCTGAAGTTCAAGTAGGACTTTGTAATAAGCTAGACTCTGATAAAGACACCCAGGAAACTGCACTATGTAGCCTGTTTTCCAGAGAGTGGACCTTCTTCATTTTACTTGGCAGCCAACTTAAAGAGGGGGGTGTTTATTTTCCATTTGACATGTTGTTCTATATTTTTGAAGGTGAGAAGGCATCCTGTTCAATAATAGGCATCCACGCTTTTTCCACACCATTACCTTTTCTGGAACTCCTTTCTCCCTGATTCTATACTGTCATTTCCTCTCTGAGGCTGAATTAATTGCTCTTTCCTCATGCCCATTTTGATCATCTCTTGATAATCCCTAACACAGAATGGCTTGCGTTTACCCCCTGGAAACCACGGGGTGGCCACTCTGTGACAGGCTGCCCTGTGTGTTTCGTGTAGTCATCAGCATGGTGTCGTGCAAGCCCGGGCTCCCCATCAGTGGGGTTGAGTTGAGGTGATCAATGAAGCTTCCTCACCCCGTGCATTTCAAGTCAAAAGCCCCCACCCACTTTAGGTTTTCACATTGAGTGTTATACTTTTGACTGCTCTTGGCTTCTTGTCCCCTCCCATGGCTACTAGAAGGATGTGAGGCTGTGAAGGTATGAGGGGCACTAGTGTGAGGGGTGCCAGTGTGGGAGGTACTGGTGTGAGGGATAATAGTGTGTGAGGGGTACTAGCGTGAGGGGTAGCTATGTGGGAAGTGCTAGTGTGAGGGATAATAGTGTGTGAAAGATAATAGTGTGTGAGGGATAATAGTGTGTGAGGAGTACTGGTGTGAGGGATAATAGCGTGTGAGGGATAATAACGTGTGAGGGATAATAGTGTGTGAAAGATAATAGTGTGTGAGGGATAATAGTGTGTGAGGAGTACTGGTGTGAGGGATAATAGTGTGTGAGGGATAATAGCGTGTGAGGGATAATAGTGTGTGAGGGATAATAGTGTGTGAGGAGTATTAGTTTGAAGGATGATAGTAGGTATACTGGTGTGAGGGGTACCTGTGTGGGAGGTACTGGTTTGAGGGATAGGAGTGTGTGAGGCTTACTGGTATGAGGGGTACTAACTAGTGTGTGGAATATGAGGTGAGGGATAATAATTTTAGCTTCTGAGAGATTTATGTTCCAATGAAGGAAGCTGGAAAGGGGACGAACACCCACGGCAGCTGGCGAGCTCACCTTGTTGGTGTCCGTAGGGGGCGTGAGAACAGGCTTCTCAAGAGGAAGCTGTGCAGGGTTTGAAGCCCTCAGAGAGAACAGACCTGGGGCTCCGCCCACCCCCTCGAAAGCCTTCCCGACTGGCCGTGGTCTGGTGCGTGGTGGCGGGGCCTGGACTTGGCAGTTCCCCGGGCGCAGGGAGCGGGGAAGCCTTCCCCGGGAAGCCTGGGGGACGAGCAGCTCCCGCATCAACAGCTTAGTGATGAGGTGGCCTGCGGGCTGGCCGAGCCCCGGAGCCTGTACTCTTTCCACACGAACACCTGCTTTTAAGTGAATTTTGAGAGGCGGTTGTTCATACAGCGGGAAGAACGTAAAAATGCCTCTAAACTCACTCTGGATAATGGCTTGCTTCCACCGACGGATGGTCTGGAGAGTCTAATGGTCTCAAGGATTACGGTTCAATTTCCAGTGTTAACAGCAGAGCTGGAACTGGCAAAGGCGGTGAATGGCCATTTTCAGATGCTTATGACTAAAAGAAAGGATATTTTCCAATCTCTGCCTTTTGTCCCCTGGCATAGCAGAAAATATTCTTTTCATGCACACATGAGCAGGCATAATGCTATTTTTTTGTGCGTAACTTTTAATCTCAGGTCAATGTTGGTTTTTTCTTTTTAGTTCAGCTTTTCTTGAAGGAAGCGCATATATTTATTTATATATTTCCAAATACCAATAAAGTAATGCACTTGCGATGACCTTTGTATCCAGTAGCTGCTTCTATGTGGCAGAGTCATTCTTTTGGGACACTTTTAAGATTATTAATTTGAATTACTGTTCCACAACGTTGTATAGTTTTTCCGGTGGATCTTTTCAACGGTAATCCTCCAGGCCTGTCCCTTAGTGATATTTAAAGATGTCCCGTGGCTTCTGGTCCCTCTCTGTTGCCAGAAGCCTGGCCTCGGCCTCGTGCAGTTGGACACTTGACTCTTACGTCCAATCCATTTGCTCCTCGGGCCCTCCCAGTGCAGCCCACCTCACTGAGCTGGGAGGGGGTGTGGTTCTGGCTCCTTGCAGGAGGAGCGGAGAGAGAGAGAGAGAGGCAGAGAGGCAGGAGCTGNGCAGCCATCCTGATGCTCGCTCTCCCTTCTCAGGGGCTTCCTCTCCGATGGGCTGTCCTTCGCAGGGGTTGGGGGGGCACAGGGGACAGTGTGAGCCTGCTTCCCTCTATCTGTGCTCCCTGCCGGCCCCCCACATACCCTCTCCTCTACACCCTGCCTTTCCTTTCTATGTGCCTTTGGCCGGTGGTTGACCTGCAGGCGTGGAGGGTGGTGGGTGGCCAGGATTGCCCACCCCTCCTGCCGGAGGGAACGGCCTCAGCACTCGGGCCACACCCCCCCCACCGGCGGTCTCCACGCAGCATCCCGTGACAGACACAGAGAGCGGCTTTCTCGGGTGCACGTAGAGAAAGTAAATGGCAGCTGAGAGAGAGGCCTTTCATCCCGGGCTACTGGGCACTGTCTCAGAGCTGCGGGGTCGGTCGGAGAGGGTCTGAGTTAGCCTGTTGACGTAACCTCTCCAGTGCCACGTTACTTATATGTCAGGTGAGGATTCTAGCGATGCTGGAGTTATGGGTTTGTCCTGACAGCAGGCGCAGGGCCTGGCATGTCATTGTTATTGGTAAGTATGAAGTCTCATAATCTTGGGGATAAGTTTCCACAGAGGACGTCAAACAAAACCTGCTGTCTTATAACCCGATTTCCATTGAACATAGAAATTCTCTTCTGCTCGGGGAGAAGCTCACGCGGCCCTGCCTTCCCGTTCCCCTGCATCACTACGAGCTGACAGTGGGAAGCACGTTGTTACCTCTGTGCCGACGTAGCTGGGAGCCAGGGATTTGAGGGTCTGAGCTTGGTGAGGAATCAGGCGGTTACAGGAATGGTGTGCACACATGTGCTCGCACATCTGGTTCCCGGCATCGCCAGGAAGCCGCTCAGCCAGGGCCCCACCAGCACTGGCAGTGCTTGAGTGTGATTCGCGCCGCCGCCTCCCCTGTGCTCCTGAGGCCTGCGGTCCATAGCAGACTCTCGGGGGCTCTTCACGGAAACTGCCCAGGTCCTGGCAAGGCCTTTGGTTAACAGGAAGATTCCGGGTTTGTGCTTGGTGCGGTCGCCTGGTCAAGGGCAGCTCACCTGGGGCCTGTCCCCCCTCCACATTGCTCAGCTCTGTGTCAGGTTTGCTGAGGGTTGGGGCTGACGCCATTCTGGCCCCCNCTCTGAGGAAGGAGAGCAGGAGCGCCCAGGGGCAGGGAGGCCTTCAGCCTGTGTCCCGCGGCTCTGGACTGACTCCTAAAGTCGCCTGGCGACTTAGCCGCACTGGCGATGTGGCTGCCCCAGAAAGTTCCAGAGGAAAACCTCCTGTATTTCACTGGCTGGCTCTTTGAGAAACTCAAGTCAGCCATGGAAGCGGCGGCTCAGCCTGGTCTCTTACCAGCAAAGCCATTTCTTACAATGCGTCTCACAGCCAAGCTTCTCCATCAGGGCCATTCAGGGAGGCGAGTGTAGATGGGTCATTAGGTGGCTTAGAGATGGCTGGGCCCACGGCTCAGGAGGCAGCGCAGGCACCTGAGCAAACACACCGTGTGTGATTAGGCAGATTAGGAAAGATATCACGTTATACACTGGGACGTAGAGGCAGGGTAATAATTTTTGAGAGGCGGTTTAATGAGGATTGCTGTGCGCATCCCAGCCTACACGCAGCAGTCGACCGTGTGGGCTCACATCCCATAGACCATGCCTGCCCGTTCCCGCTGGAGGTGGTATTTCCACTGCCAGCACGGCCCGTGTGATTTCACATGTAGTAAGTAGTGTGTGAACAGCTACATTTTGTGTTTGCACCTGAAACCAGGGTTGAGCATCCCTGGGCCGAGGAACGTCCACGGGCAAGGCCTTGGCATCATCCTAACAGAGAACATGTCGCTCTGGGGTGATATCTCCTTTGCTCTCCATTAGTGGCCAAGGTGTTTCTGCTGTTCATGATGTGGACTCCATCAGAACACCTGGCAGATGCAGAGAGGGTGGCTCCAGGAGACCCAGAGTCTGCCTTTCTAATCACTGACCCAGGTGGCCGAATGCCCACCGTGTTTCAGGGACCCACATCTAAATTCTGATGCCAAGGGTTTTGGCCCGAGTCTACCATCTTATACCCTAGAGTGGTCAAGATTTGGTAACAAGGTTGGTAGCCTTTCACCTCGCATCACCAGAAACGTAGGTCTGGGGAACACAGGAAGAACAGGAGCCCACCGTGGACTTGGGACCTACCCCCAAGCCACCTTGCGGTTCACATGCTTCCTCAGACCAAGAGCACAGACGCGCCCTCCCACCCGCAGCAGCGGCCTCACAGAAGCTGCCTTGGTCTGTGTGCCAGGTTCTCTACTATTTGAGGAATGACACTCAACTGCCAATTTCCAAAGAGGAAACTGAGGCTCAGAGAAGGACTGATGGCCACCAGCTGTCCCTGGTTCACAGGCCATTATGAGGACTTTAGACCCACATGACGTGGACTTTCTCAGACTCTCTGTGCTTCTGGGTCACTTTGGAGCTTCTTAGACTGGGCCAGGGAGCCCTGAGAAAGTTCTCCTGTCATTCTGCGAATATGGTGAAATAGGTTACAAAGATAGGATGCAGTCCTTGCTTGGAAGGGCTCGCTCTCTGACAGTGCAACAGACACACATGCTAGTGAAAATGTCATACCCACTAGTTTGTTTTATTTACTGGGCAAATAAGTGGTTCTGGCCACAGATTATGGTGAGTCAGTGAAGAGTGTGTGTGTGTAGGAGTCACGGCATAGCTAGGCCCTAACTGCCGGATTTGGGGGCAGCGTGGTGGATATGGGGATGGAGTGTATGGCTGAGCACAGTGCAGCTTCCTTTTCAACACAGTTGAGGATCTTCAGTACCTCAGATCCTACATGAGCATGAGTGTAAGTGGGGCTGGGCTACCACCTGCCTGGGAACCACCCGTGGTGGGGATTAGAACGGACACCCTTTCTGTGTAGATCCATCCCCATTGTGCCAGCGTGGGTGGCTTGGCGACCAGAGTCCCACCATCTCCCTCAGCCATCCTCAGTCCATCTGAGTGGTGGACAGCAGGGTCAAAGAGATGGTATCCGGTGTCTGCCGAGCTTATGCCCTGGCTGGTATTTGCAGGAAGGCAGCCCAAGACAGGATGCTGAAAGAAAAAGTAGCCATTCCCAACCGACAGAATGGGGAGAAGATATTTACAAATGACATATCAGATAAAGGTTAGTATCCAAAATCTATAAAGAACTTATCAAACTCAACACCCGAAAAACAAATAATCCAGGGAAGAAATGGGCAGAAGACATGAATAGACACTTTTCCAAAGAAGACATCCAGATGCCCAACAGACACATGAAAGGATGCTCAACATCCCTCCTCATCAGGGAAATACACGTCAGTACCACAGTGAGATACCGCCTCACACTGGTCAGGGTGGCTAAAATTAACAACTCAGGAAACAACCGATGTTGGCGAGGACGTGGAGAAACGGGAACCCTCTTGCACTGTTGGTAGGGATGAAAACTGGTGCTGCTACTCTAGGAAACAGTGGGAAGCTTCCTTAAAAAAAAATTAAAAATAGAGTTACCCTACAATCCAGCAATTGCACTACTAGGAATTTACCCAAGGGACACAGGAGTGCTGATGCATAGGGGCACGTGTGCCCCAATGTTCATAGCAGTGCTTTCAACAATAGCCAAATTATAGAAAATCCATCAACTGATGAATGGATAAGATGTGGTTTATATATACAATGGAATACTCCTTGACAATGAGAAAGAATGAAATCATGCCATTTGCAGAACGTGGATGGAACTGGAAGGTATTACACTGAGTGAAATAAGTCAGTCAGAAAAGGACAGATATATGTTTTCACTCATATGTGGAACTTGAGAAACTTAACAGAAGACCATGAGGGAAGGAAAGAGGGAAACTAGTTACAAACAGAGAGGGAGGGAGGCAAACCCCAAGAGACTCTTAAATACAGAGAACAAACAGAGGGTTGATTGGCGGAGTGATGGGGAGAGGGGAAAATGGGGGATGGGCATTGAAGAGAGCACTTGCTGGGGTGAGCACTGGGTGTTGTATGTAAGCGATGAGCCATGGGAATCTACCCTGAAAGCCAAGAGCATACTGTACACACTGTGTGTTAGCCTATGTTAGCCAATTTGACAATAAATTATAAATTAAAAAAACGAAAAGAAAAAGTAGCCATTCCAAATTTAGCAAAAGGCTAAGGTTAACTAGGTGCCGAGGGAGAGGGCTGGGAAGGCTTCCTCGGGTTGAGTGGTCAGTGTTCCCAAGAGGAGGAGAAGGAGCCAGATCTCTAGAGAAGAGAGAATATTCCAGGCAGACAGAATAACAACCTCATGGGCCTGAAGAGGGAAGCCCCTCAGGGAGTTTGAGAACTTTTAGAAAGCTAGTGTGAACAGCTTACACTGGAATTTCTTAAAATGGAAAATGCTTTTGGTTCTATCTGATTTGGTACTTGGTAGTAAAAGTCGTTAGAAGGACTTGGGAACCAAGCAGAGAGCCCTTCTAGAATGTTCATGAACTTAGTTGTCTTCCATCTGGGACAAAGTAAACAACAAGCCCATGGAGTTAGTGCTGAGAATGAAGAGGGAGGAATGAATTTTTTACTGAACAGATGTTGTTAAGTACCTACCATGTGCTAGAATCTAGAGTCAGGCAAGGAAAAAACATACTTGAGCTGATTAGGACACTTTGAATCAGAAAGAGCTTCTCTCTGACTAGGTAGTATTGATGTAAAGGGGCTGTAAGTAGGGCCTAAACCGTGGGCCATTGGGATGGGATAGATCATACCCTGTTGGATTATACTCTGTAAGACATACATTCCAGGGTAGTTTAGTTACCAAATATGTGATTTAATAGCACAATAGCATTTCATGGATTGGTTAGCAGTTACTTTGATAATGCTGTATAACAAACCACACCAAATTCAGTGATACCAGCAGCAATGTCTTGTTTTCACAGATGTGCTGGTTGGCTGGGGTTGAGCTGATCCAGGCTGGGCCATGTCTGTGCTCCCCAAGCAATGGGCGCACTGTGTATGTTCTTGTGTCTGTAGCAGGGGCATAAATGAACACAGGGAACCATGAACACAGGGAAATATGGAGGCTTCTTAAAGTCTGGGCTTGGAACTGGCCATTCAGTTAGGCTAGGCAGGCAGTGTGCCAGGCATAATGTCAAGGGTGGACCCCAGTGCCCTTGCCCACCGTGAGGCCTTGGCTGGTGTGGATTCAGAAAGCGTACAGAGTTAGGGCCAGTGCAGTATACCATTCTTCCCTTACCTGGAGATCACTTACCCAACAACCCCTACCATCCAGAACATTGTTTCAGAACAAAATAAGCAGAAGTGGTTTCAAATAAAAAAGTGACAAAATCCATAGCCTACAACGCATGCACTCTGCACCTGGGCGACCTTCAAGTTTTGCTCAGGCTGTTTACTTCGCCCTTGTATGTGATTCTGCTGAGAGTATGTCTTAGTCTGCTTGTGTTGCTGTAACAAAATATCACAAACTGGGCATTGTATTTCTTACAGAAATTTCTCATAGAAATTTGCTTCTCATGGTTCTGGAGGACGGAAGTTCAAGATCAGGGTGCCTGCAGATCCAGCGTCTGGTGGGACCTGCTTCCTCTTTCACAGACCACTGTGTTTTCACTGTGTCCTCACATGGCACAGGGGGTGAAGGAGCTCTCTGGGGTTTCTAGGGCACTAATTCCATTTATGAGGGCGTGGCCCCCATGACCTATTTATGTCACAGAGGCCCCACCTATAAACACCACCACCTTGGGGGTTAGGTTTTAACATATGAATTCTTGAGGGGGCATAAACATTCAGTCCATGGCACACAGCAATTCACCATAGGGCTCCCTGTCACTAGGGCTAAGTCGCCTGGTTCTAGTGGGCCACATGGCGTTCTAGAATATTACAAAGGCAAAATTTAGCATCAAAATAACATTCTCGGATCGGGAGCAAAATATCTTCCAGATATGAGATTATTTTCCCCTTGGGTTTCTAGTTATTTACTTGCTTATGGAAATCTGTGATGGCTATTTAACCATATTTGTGAGAAAAATATTGAATATATAGCACTTGCCTAAACATTATATTAGGCACGGAAAACCAGAAAGGAACGGTGCGCAGGTGAACGTGCCGTGTCCACACTTACGGGATCGGGCTGGGGAAACATGCTACACAAGAGGAAGAGTGATACTACTTTATGCACGGTCCATGTGGTCTAGGCGGTCTGTGTGGTACAACGATGTGAACCATTGCCGTCCAACAAGAAGCTACTCGAATGCCAGCCCACCAGACAAGGTCTTAGGTGGGGCTGGGCCCAGGAGGGCAGGGTGTGGGGTGAACAGCTCCACTGCCCACCCACGCCACTGAGGCAGCCCAACACAGCATCTCCTGTCTTCCGTCCCAGCCCGTCCTGCGGCCGCCCCGTGAAGCCTGCCATCCCCTCGAGGCCAGGCTGCCACTGGTCTGCTGCACCTGAGCGTGTGGCCCCCCTGGACTCCTGAATTGCCGCAGGGACTGTTATCCGCCCTGCTGGTCAGCGTTTGGCATGGCGCCCCTACGCAGGGGTGCTGAGGAAACACCAGGTTCGCGGAGGGCCACTCTTGGCACCCTGGGCCGCCCATCGCCTCTTGCCAAGGGCCTATCCAGGGCCGCCAGGCCTAGAGGGTCTTCATCCTGCTCTCACTCCGGCTTCATCTCTGGCTGCTCTCACCTTCAAGATCCAACTTTTGGGGGTTGAATTGTGTTCCCTCAAAAGATGCATGGAAGTCCCAACTCTTGGAACTTGTGAATGTGACCTTACCTGGAAGTAGGGTGTTTGTGGATTTAATCGAGTTAGGATGAGTCATATTGGATTGGGGGCCCAGATACAATGACCAGTGTCCTCATAAGAAGAGAGAAAATCAGACACAGAGACACACGGGTAGACCGCCATGAGGCGATGGGGACAGAGATTGCGGTGACACAGCTGAGTGGTCCAAGCCAAAGAACGCTGAGGATTGCCAGTGGTCACCAGAAGCTGGGAGAGAGGCCAGGAAGGGCCTTCCAAGAGCCACCAGAGGGAGCCAACCCTTCAACACCTCGAGCTGAGACATTGGCCTCTAAAATTCTGAGAGGGCAAATGTCTGTTTTCTAAGCCACCAGTTTGTGATACTTCGTTACGGCGACCACAGGAAAATGACATGGGGGCCCACACACCTGTGCTCTCCACTTCTCAAGTCCCCCTGCCTCTCTTTCACTCCTTCTCCCAGTGAACCCTGTCCTTTCATCCCGTCTCAGCCTGGCCTCTGCCTCTGAAGAGGTCTCCCCAGACTCCTTGGACTGGCCTGGTAAGGCCATCGCTTTGTGTCTTCATTTTGCCTGGTTCCTCCCCTTAGGCATGCACGTTACTGTTGTAATTCTGTATTTGTCATGTGAATTCGGTAATTTTCTGGACATCTCACTGGATGGTAAACTCCATGAAGGCAAAGACTGTCTGCTTGCTGTTATAGCCCAGTATTGAGTACAAGGCAGCCATTTGGGAGCTACTCGGCAAATGTTTGCTGGATGGATGGATGGATGAGTGTGGGGATAGGGCGGTTGGGTGGATAGATGGGTGAGTGGGTGGATGGGTGGATGGTTGGATGGGTGGGGGTGGGTGGGTAGATACATGGATGGGTAGATAGGTAGGTGAGTGGATGGTGGATGGATGGACGGACAGATGGGTGAGTGGGGGTGGGTGGGTGGATGGATGGATGGATTGATGAGTGGAGGACAGAAGAGTGACTGGATGGATGACTGAAAACAAGTGGCAGATGATATTTTGTGGAGATTTCCTTGGGATAGCACTGAGTTATAATTCTCTTCTGTGCAGTTCAAGTGTAACAGGTTCTCATAGGCTTTCTTCAAGACTTGAATAAGATTCTATGCAATTTTCACACAGTTCCCAGAAGTCTATACATTTTGTACTTTGTCCATTTTACAGATAAGGACACTGAGGCTGAGCATGACTTACCCAGGGTGGATCGGGAATTCTGCCTTTGCCTTTCACGCCTGCAGCCACAGGCTGCCACAGGGCCCGGCCGCGGCAGGTGCTGAGGCTGAAACAGCAGCCCTGGGGTGGACTGGGTGGTGTCAGGAGGCGGTTGTGTCCCTCTGTGTTCCTCCTGGAGGGCTCGGCTGTGTCACTGCGGCGTTCTCCCCGTGTCGTGTACACTTTGAGTGTGTACTCCTTGCTTCCTCCCTGCGGCACATCCAGAGAGAATGGATGTAGAAAGGCAGTCTCTCTCTCACTGTTCTAGAATCGTCTCTGGGGATTTAGTGTGTGCGGACAGCTCTGTGCCTGGCTGCGGTTTTCTCTGGGGCCTCATGGTGCACAGTGACGCTTTCCAGAGTCTCTCATGGCCCATTTATCCTTTGCAAACCATTTCGAGAACCCCGTCTTTACACAGACCCACACTTAAATATTTCTGCATGCTTTCATGACATTTTTCCAGAAGTGAGCAGGAATTTATGAGAGTGTCTTCAGAAAATGAAACTCCCAGATGATGTGAGCCAAATTAAGCCGCCAGTGTACGTGCGCGGTGTTGGCGGTGGGCGCCGACAGAAACTACCTTGAACCGATGTGATTGTGGCTTCGCGGTCGGGGCTGTCATCGGCCTCCCAGAGACGGTCCTGGCAGCGCGGCCCAAGGAAGGCATGCGTTTCCTGAGCCCCGGGATAATAATATACCTCCTATTTATTTGAAATAAACTAGGCATAAGAAGTAAGATTAATGATATGTCCAGTCCCAGGGTAATCACTAAAATTAGCAGAAGCAAGTTGCATAATGCAAGTGGTGAACGTCCTTTGCTCGGGTGCTCCTGGGCTGCTCTGAATGGTCGGGTAATGAGTAATGCTAGGCCTGTTAATGAGAACAAGAATGCTTAAATAGGGAGGCTGCAAGGTTCTCTGCTGATTATTATCCACTACTTACGGGTGAGTGGTGTTTGGGGTTAAATGTAAGAAATGCTCTCTGCCGCCTCCTCTCTCCCCCTCCTCCTCCTCTCTGCTTCGTCACTGGGCATTTTATAAATAGTGCTTGGGGTCAGGGGGACTTAAAAAAAAAACAACCCAACATAACTCTCAACAGAAAATAAGACCAGCAGTGCCTCCTGGAAGAATGCCCCGTGTGCCAGAGGCCGTGCGTGCGAGGGAAGGGAGGCTTTGTCTCTCTGCTGTCGTTACGCTGCAGACACCTGACCCAGGTACACGATCGATCCGCACGCCGGCCCCGGACCTGGCGTTTTGTTTGTCTGCAGCTTGCGTCCTCTTCAGTTGCGTGTCAGATCCTCAAAATCAATTCCTGTTTGATTTTTGCAACAGCCAAATGGGCCAGCTAACAAATGACAAAGGGCCCTATTCACAGCAAAGGGATTGTTGCATTACAAGTACAATTTTTGCAGGAATTTCACCAAAAAAAAAAAAGAAAGAAAGAAAGAAAGAAAGAAAGAAAAAGAGTGAGAGAGAACGAGAGAGAGAGAAAGGCAGCCCCTAACCAAGCACCTAATTTTCCTGCATCATTTACTATCTCCTCTGATTCCCCGGGCCGCTCGCGGGGCCGCCAGCGCGCTCCCCAGGGCGGCGTCCGGGTCCAGGCGCCGCCAGGAGGCGTCTGTATTCGCGCGGCCTGGAAGGTTGCAGCGGGCGCCTTCTCTAACTCCCTTCTTGTCTTTGGCCCTGAAAAACTGTAACGGGGTCAAATCTGTGGCGTGGCCTGCTGCTGCCTACGGTTCTTCTCACCTGCCCTTCCTTGTCCCTTCAGCTCCCCCCACCAGGTAGGTGGGGCAGGTGGGGGCCCAGTGTCCACAGCTCATGATCCGCGAGTGCCCGCTGCCCCCCAGCGTCTCCGGAGGGCCAACGCGGTCACAAGCGCGAAGCTTAGGACGAACCTTGAGGCTCACTTTATAGAATGGGAGATTTACAAAATTTTTAAAATTTTTTAATTTTTGAGAGAGAGAGAGAGAGAGACAAAATCCCAAGCAGGCTCCAGGATCCAAGCTGTCAGCACAGAGCCCGAAGCATGGCTCAGTCCCATGAACCATGAGATCATGACCTGAGACAAAGTTGGACGCTTGACCGACTGAACCACACAGGCGCCCCTAAAATAGGTTTTTTTAAAATTAAAAAAAATTTTTTTTGTAATTACCTTCCAAATATCTAGAAAAGCAAATTGGTAGGATATCACAAGAGCTTTTACATTTTTATTTGCATTCTCTCCGGTCTTACTAGCATATCATATCGGGACAATACTATCTTCTATTTGATTTCTAAATATTTGCTATCATACTGCATTTGTTGTAATATAGGTATTTTTTACACTGAAGAATTTTAAAATCAGCTGCATCTGCATCCATGGCGCCTCACAGTGACAGCTGGCCACACTTTTATGTTAGTGGTGTACACGATAGTGGCGTGGCTTATGATCGGTGGGCTCCTGCACTTAATTTCAAGTATTAGTATGGGTGTTCTGACCTCGTCCCTGGAGACAAAGTTGCTACCTGGTGAGAAATAGCACAGAGCAGCCAGGTGTGTAATCACACTGAGGACAGTTAAAACACCACCAGTTCCGATTTTCTAGAATTCAGTGTTATTCTATTGGGTGTGTGTGTGTGTGTGTGTGTGTGTGTGTGTGTGTGTGTGTGATTTGGGGGTTGTTGGTAAGTGATAGTGTGATTTACTTTACTGATCCCAAATCCTTTTAAAAACAGATAAACAGGTTTATCTTGCTATTTTTTACTCTGATACTTTGACCAGATTCTAGCAGTTTCTGGCTTTAATGTATTAGATGCCTCCCTTCTCCCTTCTTTCCTCCCTTTCCTTGCTCCTTCCTTCCTTCCCTCTTTCCCTCCTTCCTTCCTTCCCTCCCTCCTTCCCTTCTTTCTTCCCTCCTTCCTTCCCTCCTTCCCTCCCTCCTTCCTTCCTTCCTTCCTTCCTTCCTTCCCTCCTTCCCTCCCTCCCTCCTTTCCTCCTTCCCTCCTTCCCTCCTTCCCTCCTTCCTTCCTTTTTTACTTTTCCTTCCTTCTCCTGCCCTCTGCACTCCCCCCTCCCTCCTCTTCCCTCCCTCTCCTGTTTAAAGCTTCACCCCTGCCGGGCCCTGGGCCCTGCCACCACGAGCCACGTTTCTGTGTGCTTGTTCCCCTTTGCCGACATCAGCTGCACGTTGGTTCTTAGCTCGCTGCACGTTACAGCTCTCTTCTGCCCCTATTTGGTTAGGACAAAACGTGTGTTTTCTGGAGTTCGTCTTTGGAAATCAGTGGAAGCTCCTAGCAGCTGCTCCGGAAGTTGGGGCTGTCCTTGCCGATGAGTGATGTGGGTGGGTCTTGCAGGCCCCTCCGGGTCACGGTTGTTAGGCACACGAGTTCTTTGCTGGCTTGTGTCCCAGACTCCTCCCCACAAAGAGAACTGAAGTTCGGTTCTCTGGGGGGTGGCTCGGGTGTCCTGGTGGCCGGCGCTGTCCACGGGGGAGAGTGAGCACTGTCCCGACCACTGGACGCTCCCCTGCTGCCGTCCTGGCCCTCCCCTGGCGGGGTGGGAAGTGCAGGCGGAGAAGCCGTTCCTAGGCCGCAGGCCAGTGAGGGGGGGCAGGGGGAGCGGGTGTTCTCTGGCGTTTGCCCTGCCCCTCGGATCCGCAGCCCACACGGCTCTCCCTTGGTGGAGTTGGTGGGGGTGGCAGGGGGGGGGGCAACCAGAGGATCTCCCCAGAGACCCCTTCTGGGCCTGGGGGTGTCAGGATGCGAAGGGGCCCTGGGCTCTCTTGCCCCCTCCCACAGAGAAGGACCTGGTGACATCCTTTGTGAAAGGCACTGCCACCAAAGGTGGACTCCTAGTGTGCGGGGGAGGGAGGCGTGGTGGCGAGTCCTGCCTTGGGCCTCGTGGGCGCCCCCGGAGCCCTCTTCTCGTACCCCGAGTTCCCGGGTGAGCGACCCTGGAGGTGACGGGCCCTTTGGTGAGCTTTCCTGCAGGCCTGGACCTGAGGACGGGAGTCTGAGGAGCTACCGCCCTTCCAGGTTCACGTTCAGAGCCGCTGCTGGGGACCCACAGGCCGATGCAGATTCTTGCGCCTCCTGGTGCACGAGGGGCTGAAGGAGTAAGATGGACGTGTCTGCACCCCACGTCTTTGCTAGGCAGCTCGACCGGAGAGGGTGGGCATTGAACCCTTCACAGTTAGTAATTGGATTTGGTGGCCTTGCCCTGCGACAGACCTCCCACACGTGTTCAGATTGCTACTGTGCTTAATCCCATGTATGGAGAAAACTGTTTTTAGGCAATTAGGTGCCATCCTGCTTTTGGGGCTTAATTTTATGTGGGCGGAATATTAGAGTTTGGGATCCACTGGGGGACATGTTGTATTTTGCAACAGAAGGAAAAATGCTAAGGTAAATAACAATAAGGAGATTTGGAAGAATTTCAGCTTTTTAAAAGGGCCTTCTGTTTTCCATTCCCAGGAGAAAGAGGTTTCCTTTCTCTTTAGAATATTCAAAATCAGCATTAAGCATTAAGAGGCCTGATTTTGAATACCACTTTTCTTATTGGCATTTTCTCTCCAGAAATGGTTTAAGAGTTTCTCCTGTTAGTATCTCATTATAGACTTATTTCCATGGTGTCTTTAAAAATTATTAAATGAACCTATTTTTTTTTTTAATCTAAAGGTAAAATACATTCAATCTCAGGTCACATTTTGCATTATTTGGATTATTTGGAATTAGATACTGCCTTTGTTTTTATTTAAAAAATAATGCTGAAACCATTTTTAAATACAGCGGTGGCACTAGCATTAGTAAATATTTTACAGCGTGAACGTTACAGAAACACGTTTTCATTTCATGTGTTTTAGCGCCGTCGCTTTCCTTCCCTGCGAGCCGGCCGTGTTTCTGGGTCTGTCACTAGCAATGCCAGAGCCTCTGAAGCCTGGGACCAGTTGAGGGGTTTTCCAGTCTGAGTTTGGTTGCATTTCTGGCTTTTGCAAATAGATGGCACTTTTGACTTACCCAAGAACAGTGCCGATCAGACCTCTGCACATGGAAAACACTCACAATGGTCTCTGTATAAGTCAGAAATGTATTTGTTACTATTCCCGTGGAGGCTGGAGAAATTAAAATTAAGCCTCTTGGAAGACAGCAGTATTGCATCTCTCTTAAATGCTAAAACCTTAAACACTACTACCCCAGGTATGAAAATTGGCGCATTTTATTCTGTGTTTTTATGATTTTAATTATGCGTTGGTGTGTGGCGGTCTTTGATGCGGAAGAGCAAAAGAAAATGGTATAATGGAAGTTTGATTTGAAATAGCATTGTGTGGGGCTGTGAATGTTTTTAGTGACTAATTTGTTGCAAAAGGCCCTTGTGAGTATCTTGGTTTCCTCCCCTTTCTTCTGTCCGCACACACGTGTGTGCAGGCGCGCGCTCGCTCTCTCTCTGAGACAGACACACACACACACACACACACAGAGGAGGCTTAGAGCCCCTCACGTGCGCACAGAGGGGAAAAAAATCCGGCTGTTGTCTTGCAAGTGTTACTTATCATATTAATTAAAATCTGGTGACATGATAACACCGCCAGCTGTGTGGGAAAGCGAGGGAAATTAACAAACGTTTGATTTGTTGTCTTGCTAATGTGACACTTATTATACAGGTCACAGTAAAACAATACCTCAGCCAAAATATGCTAATGCAGCGGGGAACTGTTGCAGGGGTAAAAACAGTGGTGTTTATTGTAATGAGGCAAAATAGCACATTACCTTTAAGGGAGCGAAGTGATCTTTGAATCTAGTGGCTTAACTCAGTTTTTAAACATCAAGTCGTCAGGAGTAAAAAAAATGCGTTAGAAACTTTTCCTATATAAGCTTTGAAAAAAAACAGTATGAGAACTTATTTAAAATAATTCGGGTTCAAAGCAAATACATTTGCTGTTTCGGTTTTGAACTACTTGTATCGGGATAAGAAATTATGAATTCTTTAGAACATCACCATACTGCAAGTGTGTGTGCTTTTGTGCTCTGTCATCAGATTTATAAGGATGGGAGTGATTTAAAATCGGGCTGTATTTACAGAGAAATAGCGGTATTTATATTCATCTTGGAGGTTATAAATGCTTCTAAGAGTGAAAGTCAAAATTGTTTTAAAAAATAGTATAAACAAAAGAGTGTAATCGTAAAGGAATTTGTTACTGCCACTGGGTGCCTTCCTCCAGGCTGTGCTCCGCCTCGTCTAAATCCTCCAGCAAGAAACGATTGCACACTTTCTCGCAACGCTTAGCAAACTTCTCCATCCTGCGGTGCATCTGCAGACGGAGCGGGGGTCTGCGCGGGGTCTGTGTGGGCCTGCGGGGAGCGCACGGGAGCGCATCCTGTGTTTCTTGGGGGTCATGGCATTTGCATCGCATGCTCCCACGATCTGATTTTTCTGATTTTTCCCTTTCTGAAGAGTTCTCTGAGTCTGCCTGCTTCATCTTGGCAAGGCCTGTTCAGCCTGGACAGGATCCCTTCCCCTTGCTTCCTCCCCTCTGCAGGTTTGCGCCCCTCCTGAGATGGGGAGGTGGGAAGCCAAGCATTTGTCTGGCCTATTTGACAGCAGATTATGTAGATTTTGCCTGAGCACACACCAGTCACTGGGAACTGGATTTTGAGTGAGTCATCGAGATCACAGGTCAGATGGCAGGTCAGAAGGGCAGAGGTCCCCTTCCCAGGTGCCAGCAGGGAGAGGGGGGCCAGGACAGGTTGGGGCCCGGGGGGTCCACCACAGCCTGTGCAGGCTGAGCTGGGGCACAGAACCTCCAGCCCCACTCGGGGCCCTGTCCTAGGGCAGCGTGACTGCTCTCCTCCACCAGGCCCAGAAGCCACTGGCCCGGGGTGTGCCTTTACCTGCCAGCCTCCCTGCGCATCTCAGCACTCGCCTTCGGGTCCCAACCACGGTGAAGGCGCTCCTGAACCCGCGTCACTGTTGGCTCTGTTGGCAGAGGACAGATTGTTTGGTGCCGTTCTATCGTAATATGCTGAATAATTCCATTCAAAAGGGAAAGGTTTGATAATTAAGTCAGAACGGCAGTCCCCGAATGCCAAGGGCTCTGATAGGGTCTGGGCTGCACGCTGTAACTTCAGAAATGCGGCAGTAACAGATTGCTCGGGGCCCATGCATTTGAGCGGTACGGAGAGGGACCCTTGTTGTTGATTGCGTCTGTATAAATCAACACGTCTACTGCCATGTGGGGGCAAAACGCGATTATGTTCAAAATATGATACTGTGTACACACAGTCTTGGTCATTAGGAGGCAGTCTGCAGTCTGTTTGGATCGACAGAGCGCCGAGAGGCTCCATCGCGTCTTCTGTTAGCCCAGCGGCCTTAATCAGGCCTGCCAGACAGAACTGGCATTTTGAAATACAAAGACATTTAACTCTGGCAAAAAAAAAAATACCACTGTATTTAGCTTTGAATGGATTTTTTCTTCTTTGAAGAGCTTGTGTTTTTCTAAACATTAAATTATTAATGAAAGAGTGGAAGCAATAAATAGGAGACGATCATAAATGTTAGGGTCGTGGCTGCCAGCCCTACCTTGGAAAGAGAAGAAAATGTCCAGCATTGCTGAGATTTTTCTTCCCCCCTCCCGTCAGGGGACGTAAGTGGAGATGCAGCGAGTGAGCTTTGTGCGAACTTCCCAGCTGGAGGGGGTCCAGGGCATAGCCAGAACGTGTTCGGTGCTGCCGAGGAGAACAAGATCAATAGCGCATACCCAGAGCGGGGTTTGAATCTATTAGAGAAATGCTATCCAAATGCCATTATATATATTAAAAAAACACTTAACGTGGATGAACCAT
Source organism: Crocuta crocuta (assembly GCF_008692635.1). Classification (NCBI taxonomy): domain Eukaryota; kingdom Metazoa; phylum Chordata; class Mammalia; order Carnivora; family Hyaenidae; genus Crocuta; species Crocuta crocuta. The sequence goes on from NW_027528362.1 coordinate 13,475,660, forward strand.
CAAGGTGTATTATTCTGTCAGGGAGCGATGATGGAACCAGGAATCAGGACTCTCAAGCAGCATTATTAAATAGTCTCCAAGTCTGACCCGTGCGGCCGCCCCCTCCTGCCCTGCCACGAAGCCGGAGACACAAACAGCTATTTGCAGTGGCCATTAGCGTAAGCTGAGCCCGCACCCAGCATCAAAACAGTGTGCTCAGTCCAGACCCTGCTAGAATTTGTTAATGTGCCTGAAAGCCAATGGCTGATTGATATGATCAACTTCAAACGAATAATGACAGATCACCCGAAGGATGCTGAGACGTCCTGCCCGCCTCACATGTGCACTTTTCTCAATGTGCACAGCCACAGGCTGCCGGGAATGTTCCAGGGCTGGAAGTATAGATTCGCCGTAGACAGGAAGACCCCGCATCCTGGGACAGGTGAGCGCCCTGCGGCCGCCAGTCACAGTAGTGACCGTTGTGTTTGTGCCGCTGGCCTCACGCCCGTTCTCCAAAGCTGCCCCCAGGCGGGTCTGTGCTCTGAACTGAATGTTGTCAGGTGGAGAGAGCGCTTGCTCCGCGTGTGTCTGTCTGTTTGAACGTTCTCCCTGCTTGGTTATGCACCCCCCCTCAGCCTCCTGAGCGCTCCCCCTTCAGCTCAACCCAATTAACTGCCGGGATTGTTCCAGGCCGCACCTTGCTTTTCCGGAGCTGCTCAGAACTTGGCTATGATCGCTGGCCACTAGACCTCCTTCCGGTTACATTAATCTCCGTAATTGTGCTCACGTTCCTTTTAATTCCTCTTTGCATAAGGCCTAAAACAGTGTGTTCTCACGACACAGCAGGTTTGTGGTGGCTTTCAGTCCACCTGGGGAATTTGGAAACTGTGATGTGCAAGTCACACTATTCCCAGGCTCCCCCCGGCGCTGGGGTGGACCTTCCCGCAGTGCATGTCCTGTGCAGCACCGCACAGCCCTGCGCTTTACAGTTGGCAGCACTGCCTTGATCCTGTTTAAAAATAGACATAACCTAAGACCGATCTGTGCAGACTTTCTTTTGTAGGTAAGAGACAGGAATCTTATATAATTAACTGAGAGGATTCGACCACTCCCTCCCCTAGAGGGCAGTGAGGTGAGGGCACATTTCTGACCTCCGCAGTGTTGACCTCTGCCTCTGCACCTGCTGGCTCTAACCCCCGAGCCCTTTTATTTTGAAGGTGATTGCAGCAAGCGCACCCCGCCGCCCGTGGCAATGCGGCATTAGTGTGCTATTCATTTACTCTAATGCTCCACAAATACTGGGGAGGGTGTGATGTAGAGAAAAGGAATTCAAAACATACCATTTGGACTTTAAGGACAGTTTTTGCAAAAGAGCAATTTCCACATATCAACACTTTTTGGTGTGATCCGTGAAACATTTTGATGCGATTTAGCAAAACCAGTTTTTGCATCAGGAACATTATAGCTACCTCATCTGCATATGTAAAGGACACAAAATGGAATCACATTAGGTGTAAATTCAATGCAAAAGAAGACGCCCTTCGTTAATGCAGCATCACGTAGAAAATCCAAATGCACACAAGTCATGAAATTCAGTATCCTGGCTCCCGCAGCAATTACAGCATGGCCACATTTGCATACTTTGGCGTTATATATGTGCTGGCAGGTCTTCTACCTTAAGAGGCAAGCGCCGGCCCTTCGCTCAGCCCCACAGTCTGGGAAGGGAGAACTGGTGAGTGTGAATAGATTGTGAAATGTGCTTCTTCTTACTTGAATCACGGGTTGTGTTTCCACACTGAAGCCGAGGGTAGAGAGGTATCGTTAGAAGAAATGCCGGTGTTGGTTCTGGACGGAGCAGGAACACGGGAGCAGCCCCGGCGCCGGGGAACGTGCCGTGCGCCCTGCTTCCCAGGCCTCACCCTGTCCCTAGAAGCACCTGCTTGGGTAGCGCATTGTTGGGAACAGGTTCCAGAGGCCCCTGAGGCTGCACGTCACCCAGAGACCTGCCCTGGAGCTGACCTAGGTGGGCGTGGTCACAGGCTGTGGGGAGCACCGTCCACCCCAGTCCTCTCGCTCCCGTGGTGCACTTCCACTTCAGGCTCTCCCCATCTTCCCCCTCCTCCTCCCCCTCCTCCCCCTTCCTCCTTCCCNCCTCCTTCTCCTTCCAGCCCCTCTTCCTCCTCATCCTCACCCCTGACCCTCCTGCCTGCCTCACCCTCCTCTTCATTCCTCCTCAATCTTCCTGCCCCTCTTCCTGCCCCTCTTCCTGCCCCTCCTGCCCTACCTCCTCACTCTTCCTCCCCCTCACCTCTCCCCCTCCTCTCCCTCCTCACCTCTCCCCNCTCTTTCTTCCCTTCTTACCTCTCCTCCCCTCCTCCCCACTTCCTGCCCCTCCTCCTCACCCTTCCTCCCCCTCCTCCTCACCCCTCTCTCGCCTCACCCCTCTCTCCCCTCCTCCCCTCTTCCTGCCCCTCCTTCTCTTCCTCCCCCGTCTTCACCATCCTCCTCCTCCTCCTCCACTGGATGGTGCTTTCTGTGAACATTGTGAGAGGCTTTCTGTCACGGGCTCCCTGCTCCAGCTCCATGGGGACCAGAGTGGGTTCCCACTCTCACCCTTGCGCTGAGGCTGTAGGGCTGCCTTCCCAGGGCAGGGCCGAACCAGCTTGGACTCTTGGAGTTCTGGCTCCAAGCGTCTCTGCACCACTCGCAGGTCGGGGCCCCCGCGTGCAGGCGGCAGCAGCAGCAGAAACTGTCTTGTGGCGGTGGGAGCGCGGAGGCTCGCAGCCGCCCTGCTGGGCACGTGGTGAGGGAGCCGCAGTGTTCGAGCGCCTGTCCTGTGTGGGCTTGAGCCCAGGCATCCAGAAGGAGCTGCGAGGCCTCCCTGGAGACTCCCACCCTTTCCTCCAGTTTCCCTGGGCAGGCGAGAGGGGGAGGCCTCCCCCCACCCACAGCTGGGCTCCCCGAGCCAGGCAGGTGACTGAGCGGCCGCCAGAGAGCCCCGCGACCGCACGGTGGGTGCTCTGGGCGGGCCCTTCCTTCCGAGGACACCAAGCTCCCCACTAGTAGGCCGAGGGCTCAGGCAGGCGTCAGAGGGGGCTGCGGGGCTCGCCCTCACACTTCCCGCACACCTGCTCTCTGCTCACGGCGAGCGGGCTGGCGGCTGCGGGAGCTGCCGCTTCTCTCCCCGCGTCCCCTGTGTTGCGGCCTGTCCTCGACGCCACTCTGTCCTCGCCGGTTCCAGGCCCCATTCGGAAGGGCGTGGGGGCTGCTGCTTGTTGCCCAGCGTACCCACGGCTGTTCTTCCAGACACTTCCAAGCCCCCGCGTCGCAGGCACCCCTGTCGGCGCTGACTGTGGCATCTCTGCCACACTGCCCTGCCGCCAGATTCACCCTCCTGGCCTGGGCGGTCACGGCCCGAGGGGTCAGAAAGCCCCGACTTTCCCCCAGATCGTAGCTGACAAGTAAGAAGACCCTGGTGCCTGGCACTGCGGTTCCAACACAGGGGAGCCAGTTGTCCCATCGCCCCTGGTGACCTGTGCAGCCACCAAAAACACTATTTTAAAAAGTATGTGCCAGGGCACCTGGGTGGCTCTGAGCATTGACTCTGGTTTTCAGTTCAGGTGGTGGCCTCACAGTTTGTGAGTTCAGGCCGCGTGTCAGGCATAGAGCTTACTTTGGGGGCGCCTGGGGGACTCATTCGGTTAAGCACTCGACTGTTGATTTCAGTTCAGGTCATGATCTCACAGTTCATGGGATTGAGCCCCACGTCAGGCTTTGTGCTGACAGCAGGGGGCCTGCCGGGGATTCTCTCTCTAAATAAATAAGTAAGTAAATAAACATTAAAAAAACCTGGTATGTGCAGCTCCAGGGACAGTGAGCTGAGGAAGGACCAGGCATGGGTGCATGTGACCTTGAAGGAGTCGCAGAACCTCTCGCCACTCCTCTTCTCTAGTACAAGAAATCACAGTGAAGGTTCAGGCCCACTGCCTCGGGGATCTTTGTGGTTATAGCCAAAACCCACCCCCCCGGGGGTGCTGTTTGTGGAGAGATTCAGGCCCGGATGGTGGATGTTGTTGGGCTCCGGGCTATGCCCGCAGGCTGGGTGGGTCCAGCTGGACTGGGTGACTCCTGAGAAGCACAGTCAGGACTTAGAGGTCGGCTGGTGTTTACAAAGTGGGCTTTTTGTTCCTTGTACTGTAAAGATCCGGGGCCAGCACCCCACCCCTCCCTTAGAAGAGATTCTGTGCATGCATTTAAAAAATCTCGTATAGCTCTATGAATGTAACAGAGGCGTAGACTCATAGAACCATGGTCAGGGTAAAGAGCAGCCCCCTCAGCCGCAGACCCCTCATGCTGGCGCTGCACAGTCAAACCGGGGGTGGCTAACCGTCCTGGTTTTCCACGGAGGGAGGGGTGTCCCAGGACACGGGACTGTCAGTGCTGAACCCGAGAGACCTATAGTCACTGGGACAGCTTGGCCGCTCTACCGCGTCACCCCTACGCCTGGGAACCCTGGGCTCTCTTCCCTTATTTCGTTGAGGCATCCAGTGGCCTCTGAGGCTGCGTCTCGTGCTCCGCACGATGCCTGGAGGGTTCATGTGCGCGGTCGTGTCCATCCATGGGTGGCTCCGCTGATGGCTGGGTAGTATTCTGTGCTTTGGACGCACCACATCAGCTTATCCATTTACTTGTGGAAGGACATTTGGATCGTTTCCAGCTTTGGTGTTCACAAATGAAGCTGCTGTGAACTTTCATGTACAGGTTTTTGAATGGGCGTGTTTTCAGTTCTCTGTGAGTGGGGTGGCTGGATCTGCGTTTATAGGCACTTGACTACCGGCTTCCCAGAGTGGCCCACCGTTTCACATTCCCACTAGAAATGTAGGAGTGCTCCCGTCGCCCTGCTCACGTGCCTCAGACTCAGGGTGCTCCTTCCTCCAGCTCAGCGTCAGGCTCCAGGGAGCTCTTGGTGGCTTCTGGAGAAGGTTCTGGTTGTCACAGCTGGGAGGGCCCTGTCGGGGTCACGTGGGGGGAGGCCAGTGGTGCCACTAGACACCCCGCAGTGCACAGGTCGACCCCACAACAGGGACCTGTGCCCCCAGTACCAGCAATGCCTGCCTAAGACGGTCCTCAGCTTAACCACATGAGGTCCGCGGGCCTGTGTCTCAGGTGTGAGATGTATACTTGCTTTTGTCCTCATGATCCCACGAGGGTAGGTGTGTGGGGCTGGGAGCTGGAGGGGGGGGGGTCCCCTCCCTGGCGTGGTTGAGAGAGAAGAGAAGGCAGCTAGAGATGGAAGGAGAGTGACCTCACCTGGACTGGGCAGGGCAGAGGCAGGGCAGGGGTGGGGGCAGGCCTGCGGCTTCAGTTTAAAATTTTGTTAATCATACTTTTTAACCAAATGTTAATTTAAATTTAACTCAATTAAAATGGACAAAATACTGCCAGACAAGCATTCTGAAGACCAGGGAACAGTTTGGCTGCTCAGGGCTGACAGAGGCCAGGATGGGGGTGTCGGGGATGATGTGGGGCTCGTGTGAAATGTGGGTCATCCTGAATGTCCTCGCTCACCAGCCGGCCATCCCGTGAGTGTGGAAGATGGCCAAGTGGCTTCTTGATTGTGTAGAAAACTTAACTCCTTCCCTTGTCCAAGATGAATGGAAGTAGCGTAAAGAGAATGGGGTGTCTCAGGGCACTTCCTTAACATAGAATTGTTTCCCTGCGGTTTTAGTAAGTAAGCATCAAGTGGCCAGCGGGAGTGGAAAGAAGTCTGTTTATCTTTTAGAGGCAGATGAGAGGTAAAATAATTCACTTAAAGATAATTAAGCCCAAGGGATGCACAGGAACCACAGTTATTTAATAAACAGGAAAGAGTAGAGTAAGTCGAAGAGGAAGAGGACACAGACACAGGCCAGAAGCTGCTCACAGCCTCTGTGGTTTGGCTAAAACTCACGCATGTGAACGTCCGATAGGATTAGCTCCAGTTTGCGGGTTTCTGAGACGCGGAGAAGCAGGTGCAGACGCACACCCACTAGGCACCTCGAGCTCAGTGCTTGTTTTTCAGACGTGGGTAACTGAAAAAGATCAATCCCCTTTGGCATCTAAGACGTTAGGTCTTAGCCTACTCGTTGATTTCTCTTTCCCAGGGACGTGTAACTTCTAAAGAACAGCATCCTCATTTGGTTCTAATTTCTAATGATAATCAAAGCAACATCCAGCTTAAAAGACCATATCAAAGTGATTCAAATACCTAAGTGCCTTGTGATTAAATGCACATTTTTGTCAAGTGCCGCTTCATCGACGGTTGACTTTCTCGGAGTCACCCCAGGACGTCGCAGCCTCATCTGGAGCTCATCGAAGGTGGGCGGCTGGGTCCCCATGCCGCCTGCTGCCCTCGATCCCCTTGGGTCCCCCAGGGGCACTTTTGGCGTCCCTGCACGCATTTGAAGTGCTCCTGGTACTTGGTGCCCAGGCAGTCCTGTCCCAGGAAGGCTGACCGAAACCTCACCAGCCTTCCAGGGGCTCTGACTTTGGCCACTTTGTGGAAATTGAATTGGAGGAGGACAAAAGTGGAGGCTCACTTTGGCTCCTGAGCGACTGCTTCGTATTTCTCAAGGCAAATGCCGCCGTCGCTGGCGGAGCACCACTTCCTCTGGCCGTGACCTTTGCTTACGGCTAAAAAAGGGGACGCTCAGGATCCTGGTCTGAATCAAGTGAGCCCCCAAAGCCCTGTGTGTGTGCCCCCAAGTTGAATGCCTGTCACGTTCCCTGGGTGCAGGTGGGCCTGGGACCCTGCATGTCCAACCAGCCCCTGGGGGCCCCTGCTCATCCCCAGCCCTCACCGCCGAGGCCAGATGAGGGGAATGCTTGTGATTATTGTCAAATGCCCTGTAACCTCACCGCTTTCTAGCAAGGGCTTCTTGACTGCACTCTGGACTCTCCAGGGGAACTTAGAAAAATGGGCCGACAGAAGCAAATTCACCGGGGACCTGCTTGCCGGCAGCCGCAGACCCATACTGTGTCCTGTCCAGGTAGAGAGCGGGGACCTTGCAATGGCAGGGCACATTCAAATGTGCAGCCCCACATGGTTCTCTCGCATTTGACACACTTCACAGTGAGCAAAGGCTATGTTACTATAAGACGCTTAGGAGGGGTCAACTCTCTTCCCGCTGCTCTGTCAGCTAAGTGTTTTTAAAGCAACCAACATCACTGACTCCAAAAACGGCACAGGATGAAATGGAGAGTCTGACAGAATTCAGAGAGCGAGTATTCGATCTTCTAAACAAATTAGTTGTATCCGTCTGTGAAGCTGTAGTAATGTGTCAGGAGGGAAGATTTGGTTGAGAGGGGATTGTATGTCTGTGTACATGCATGTGTATAAATGCATGTGTGTGTCCTGTCTGTGCCCATGGGCACATAGTGTATGCTGGTGCACATGCATGTGCAGGTGCATGCGTGTGCCCTGTCTCTGACCATGGGCACACACCTGTACATTGGTGCACACAGTATGTGCTGCATACATACACTTAGGCACACATGTACAGCATGTGTACACATGTGTGTACACATTCATATGTGCACGTGTATATATGTGCTCATGTGTGCACGTGAGTGTGTGCCTGTCCGTGAGGAAATGACGGGAGGGCCACTTGCCAGGTGGTGTTGGCGGATGTGGTCATTACTTGGCATTCCCCTTGCAAGGAGCCCCGGGTGCTTTGCTGATGCCATTTCAGGCCAGTGTGAAGCTGTGGAGGGTCCTCATTGTCACTCTGATGGGTGGAGGAGTCGGGGCTGGGCAAGGGTAAGTGACCTGAGTGGGCTGAGGCCCGAGGCTCTGTGACATCGCTTGCGCGGCAAGGCAGGTTTACACACCTGCTCGTCAGTCATCACGCGGGGAAGCTGACTGCCACCCACGAAGCAGGTCATGTCGGTGGAACTCGAAGGGGAGAGTGAGCAGCACCTGGCTCCTGCTCTCGGGTGACACAGACACGCCCAGAGGCCGGCGGTCGACCTCGAGGTCGACCCCTGGAACTCAGGGAAGCTTCCCCCAAATCACGTTATCCTGGGAGTGGGCTTCAGTCAGGGGACAGATGTGAGTTTGGGACACAGCAAGTGGGAGATCCGTGAAGAGTAGGTGCTCTTTCTTCTCTGGTCCTCTGGTCACCGACACACATGCAGTACGATGGTGTGGTTCAGGCACACACACAAGCAGGGGACACACTGCTCCACACAGCCGTGTGCTCACCACCGGCCTGGACAGGTGCACTGTGGCAGAGTCCTCTCTGAGCCTCCTCTCCATCCCCAGAGGTAGCTGCCTGCGGCCCAGAATTGTTGCCTTTAAGGCCAATGAGCAGGATTAATTCACAGCTTGGGAAGGTTATAGAACCCAGCCTACTGTTCAACTGTTTGCATTTTTCTTGCTGGGGTCAGCATGTTATCGTTCTTTTTTTTTTTTTTTTTTTAATGTTTATTTTTGAAAGAGAGAGAGAGCATGCAAGCCAGCAGGCGAGGGGCAGAGAGAGAGAGGGAAACACAGAATCCGAAGCGGGCTGCAGCTCTGTGCTGACAACTCAGAGCCTGACCCAGGGCTCAAACCCACAAATCATGAGATCATGACCTGAGTTGCAGTGAGACGCTCAGCTGACTGAGCTGCCCCGGCGCCCCTGAGCATGCTGTGCTGAAGACTTGCTCACCATCGCCTGCTGCCTGACGTGAGAACGTGCCAGGGCATGTTCAGCACTGGCAGACTGGCAGACTGGCAGACGTACAGTGGTTCCCAGTTTTGTGTGGGCGCCGGCAGGTTTGCAGGTGTTCCCATGGGTGCGGGTTTTGCTGGGTACTGAACTGCACGCTGAGCTGGGTACTGAGCTGCACGCTGGGTCAGGTACTGAGCTGCAAGATGTGCTTTGTCTTAGGGAAGCACCTCTTGACTTATCTAAATACTGACAGTCCTCTGGCATTGCATGAACTTCTGCACTAAGAGCAGTGCACTCCACATCCTTGCCAGAGCGTTCCATGCCTTTCGCCCTGTTGTACGAAGCAACGGGGTGAGACAGGGATGGTCAGGCAGCAGTCAGTGACGGTCCGTGGGCGCTAAGTACCCAGTCAGCACTGGAAGTCCATGGCGTGTGGAAAAGCCAGCTCACTGACAAATTATAAGACAAAATTTTCAAAACAGTAGAAGGTCCTGGGCCATACGTATCCCTTCTTTCTCTCTTCCAAAATGGTTCATGTGGGTGGAAAAGAAATCAAGTGCAAAATAGAAATTAGAATTATAATCAAAGTTCATAATCATTGATTGGAAACATCTTAGTGAAGAGCTATCTTCATTATAAATATTCTTTAAAATTTTTGAAAATGTTTATTTATTTTTGAGAGAGAGACAGAGTGCTAGCGGGGAGGGGCAGAGAGAGAGGGAGACACAGAATCGGAGGCAGGCTCCAGGCTCTGAGCTGTCAGCACAGAGCCCGACGCGGGGCTTGACCTCATGAACTGTGAGATCATGACCTGAGCTGAAGTCAGACCCTTAACCAACTGAGCCACCCAGGCGCCCCTTCATTATAAATATTCTTAAATACAGTCATATTCTCTGTGGGAATGTTATAGTTAGTCAGGCTAACAGGGCTCTGTAGAAGCGTCATCCCCCTGGTGATGACATTTTCCTATGAAGAAAAAAATACCAAGGGTTGAACATAAGAGCAACAGCCTGGTCACATAAAAGTGCCTCTGTGATTACGTAGCTTCAGGAGATAATCTTGAAAACACACTTTCCTGTCAGCACCAACTGAGGGACTCATAGGGAGAGAGTTGAAGAGGGCCCAGAAAACACGGCCTGTGTACGAGGTCAGACTCCGTTGCTCCTTTCATGGCATGGCCTCCGTCCTGTTCTCATTTCCTGTCCCCACGTTAGCAAAGACGTTTGTACGCAGCTCTCCTGTGTAGAATCCGAACAGCGGCGCCCACCTGGCCTTAAGTGACCTTGAGAACCTCTGCACTGCCCAGCGGTTCCCAGTGTTGGTGGAAGGTGAGACCCACCTGAGGAGTTTGGCATCTCCTGACGTCCGGGCTGCAGCCTGTCCCAACTCCCTCTGCATGTCAGAGGGAAGGACCCGGGCCCCCAGTGTGGTCCCCACGAGGGCTCATTTTCTGCCGCCCCATAGCACGCTACACAGAGAGAGCAATGTAAAGCACGTGTGTTCTCTCCCAGTTCCCGTGGTCCCGAGTCTTGGGGCTCGGGGGCTCTCAACGGGCTGGAGTCCTGTGTCGGCCACTGTGACCTCACCTGGGGACCTTCCTGGTTGTGGGGGAGCTCAGCTGCTTGAGGCTGCAGATCGGGGCCTGTTTTCTTGCTGGCCAGCTGCAGTCTCTCTTCCTGGGCACCCTCTCCCTCGCTGAGGCCTGGAAACTCTAAGGGGCTCATCGGATTGGGTGTGGCCCACCCAGGATAAGCTCCTCCTTGGTGAACTCAGAGCCAGCTGACTTAGGGGCCTTCATGTCACCTGCCGAACACCTTCACTTTTCTCTGGCCACGTCACAGGAGACCCCGTTGTATTCCCCGCCCTGTCCTCTCTCCTGGCCTGGATTATACAGGTTGTCTTCGTGGACGAGCAGGGGCAGGCGTGAGCAGCGGTCCTGGGGGCCATTCTGCAGACCATGCCAGGTCAGCAGCCTCTGCATCGCCTGGGAACTTGCTGGAAATGCAAACTCTCGTTCCCAGCCCAGACCCACGGCAGTCTGTCTCATGAGCTCTCCAGGCGATTCTGGGCTGGGTCCCCAGCCCTGGGTCCCAGCAGAGTCTGCGCACAGAGTGAAGGGTGTCAGTGACAGCTCATGTGCTTCACCAGGCTCCTTCTGAGGCTCTGCTTGCCTGGCCCAGCTCGTGCCCTGGGCCCGCCCCTCTGCGTGGGGACCTAGCGGCGGGGCCTGGCATGAAGCCCTGAGCCACCGCGGTGAGTCCTCATAGCGGGGAAGCCAAGAGAGCCGGGGGCCAAGGCCTTTGTGCTGCATTTTGTTTGTTTCCTGAGCTTCGCGCTGTTCTGGTGAAGAGGGCCACCACTGTCCCGCTGGACCCTGGGTGGGACCCTGGCTCAGTCGTTCACGGTGTGAACAGGCAAGTCACATGTTTCCTCATCTGTGGAAGGGCCAATACTAGCATCTTTGGGGGATGTTTTCGTAAAGAGCCATTGAGATCATCCATCTAAGCACTTAGCAGAGTGCCACCAAGTGTGCTGTCAGTACCTTTTAGCCGTTACTATGATAATACTTGAATTGGAGAAGCCTCTAGAAACCATCATGTCCCTCCATTTTATAGAGGAGGAAAACGAGAAGGTTCCGAGACTAGCCCTTGATGCTGTGAGTGGTGGCAAAGCCTCAGTCGGGCCTTAACTCCTCCCTCCCTCCATCATCCCACCACCCACTCTGTCCGTCCGTCCCTCCCTCCGTCCCTCCAGCCGCCCACCCATTTCTCCCTCCTTCCTTCCCTCCACCCGTCCTCCTTTCCANTCCCCCTCCAGCCCTCCCTCCGTCTGTCTTTCCATTCACCTCCCTCCTTCCGGCCCTCCATCACTCCCTGTGTGTTTTCATCTGTCTGTCCCTCCACCCAACAAACATTTATGCAGCATCTGAGTCCCAGGTGATGATAATTCTAGATGAAAACTTACGGTTCTTGTGCTCAAGATTCTCCTGGCTTCGTGGCACGGCGGCTTCTGCATTGTTGACTGGAACGTGGGGATCACGCGGACATGGGCGCACACTGGGTCCCCGGGAAGGAGGAGGGTGTTCTCCAGCCTGTGTGGGGCAGGAGGTGGGTTAGGGAAGGTCTTCCGGATCTGAGAGGTTATGTGGTGTAACTTTGGGCAAGGAGAGGGTTCTCACCTGGGCGGAGTGTGTTCCTCTGTCCCGCAGAGGCCTCCTCCTCTGGGAGGCTTTACAAATGCAGAGTCCCCGGCTCCACCCCCTGTTGGGATCTGCATTTTCACAAGGGGTTTAAGGCTGTGCCACGCGACATGACGTGCCCCCTGTCTTTCCAGCTGCATCTGTGACACAAAGGCAAGTGCTTTGCAGAATTCTGATACCAAATCTTGGTTTTCTCCATCGTTCTAGAGAGTGCCGTCCCCATCCTGAAGCGTGGTAGAACCCCAGGGCGGCGGACACTTCCTCATTGCGCTGCCCCGGGATCTGGGCTCGCACAGTAGATAAAAGCTACAACGTGTTAGAAGCAGACCAGGGCTCAGTTCTGGAAAGTGGTACGAATACTGTATAAACTAGATGGCCCCTACTTCCCTAGTCTCAACAAGAGAAAGTCCCCTAAGGAAAGAAATGTGCTCTTTGGCGGCCACTGCTCAGCGTGTCCGGTGGGGTGCAGTCTGTGCTCTCGGCCAGGTTCGAGTGCATCATCTTCTAAGGGGCCCCTGCTGACGCTGGGCGCGCCGGCTGCCCGCCTGTGACCCTGGTGCTTGAAGCCCGACCTCAGTATGTGGTGCCCTTGGCCCCTCCGCTCCGGATGGCTCTCGGCCTCTGGCGGGAGCCTCTTTAATTGGAGGATGGCCAGGTCTTGTTGTGGGGCCGTGGGCCGTGCAAGTCCCACCGCCCCACAGCAGGGCCAAGCAGGGCGGGGCCTCAAGCCCTTCCTGCCACCCCCTCCCAACCCCTGCTTCCTCTCTTTCCCTTCTCCTCCTCCTCAGAGGGCCGTCCTGACCTCCTCCAGCTCTCAGTGGGGAGGAAGGGGATGTAGTATGAAACGGGCAACTTACACTATGAACATGTGACATACTGATATTTTATTTTTGCCAAAAACCGGTCCCGTAATTAAAACAAAGCACAATCACTAAAGAAACCCCACTAACCCCAGCTGCTCTTCCCACTGGATACACTTGGCTGGAATCTTCGTTCCAGATCTCACTCTTGCATCCCCGATCCACATTTCTGTTACCTAACATGGGACATTTTGAGTTAGTGGCTAGCTGTCACCCTGGCTGTCACTGCAAAGCTCTGTTTCCTCTGTTCTCGATGGCTGGCAATTCTAGTTGAGTGAGGGGCTGTGAGCTCCCTGAAACGCCTCCCCTTCCTTGTGCCGATCGCCAAACTCCCACTGCTAACTCTTGTCAATTATATGGTCTCCACCGAGTTTATTTTATCGTGGACTGTTTTCTCTGCCTTAGAAACGGAACCCAGGCTTACTGCAGAGCACTTACCAGGCATAAAAACTATAAAGAAGTAGATGAGCTTCCCCCCTCCCCCCACGCCGCCATCATTTGCTTCCGTGCTTCTTTCTCATCTGACTTGTGCCTTGAGAAAGTTCCCCGCAGTCTGCTTCTCAGCAGGAAACGCCTCTGAGTGTCCCCCCTTCCCTCCGTCAGGGCCTCGCCTTCCAGCCGCCAGCCTCCTGCCCCGTGTGGGCCGCCCTGTGTGGAGCCCTGCAGCCTCTGTGCTCCCCGCCACGAGGGGCCTCTCCAGTGTCCCCTTGACACTCTGTGACCTGCACCCTCTCCGGGTGGGTGTGTCAGGGCCTTGTCACATGGCCCAACACCTGAAATGTCACCCTGGTTCCCCTGAAGCCCCCACCCCTGCCCCGTACACCTCTGTCTGCAGGAGAGCCCACTGACGCCGCAGGTGCCTGGCTCTGTGGTCCCCTGCTACCTGGTGCCGTGGCGGACCCCTCCCGCGTGCCATGCGCCGCGGCCCCGGCTCTCCGGGTGAGTAAGTGAGGGAGTGTGTTCTGAGCGTTTGTGCGTGGTTGTGATACGTGTGCTCACCCGCTCTCCGTCCTCCTCGCCCTTGTCAGGGCCAACACTAGTGACCCCGCTGAGTGCCTTGGCGGACTGGCCGGGGCCACCGCTGTCCGCAGGAACCCGCTGGGCCTTGCTGGTCTGTGGTCAGCGAAGGCGCCAGGTCGCGGCTTTGTAGCTGCAAACCTCCCCCAGCGAAAGACTGAGACCTCAGGTAACACGACAGTATTGACTTGTGTTGAGAACACCCATCGGATGTATTGATCTGAAAACAAAACGTTGACCAGCATAAGGACTACGGTCAACACTTCACCTTGAAGGACAAGACGCTTGGGTGGCTCGCAGAAATATGTATTCTCGCACTCGTCCTGGATGCCTTTGCTAGCGGTCCCTGAGGACGTTTGTGTGCTCAGGACTCCACAGCGAGAGTTAGCACCTTGTGCTGAAGTCCCCTGGGAGGGAAGCTGGGTAATCCCGTCCTCCCTCCTAGCCCCCGCGGTGAGAACCGTGCTGTCTAACTTTGCCACGCAGGGCACCCTGGGGGGTAGCCTGGTACTTTCTGCTTTAAGAGCACAGGGGGAGGTGCCCGGGCAGCCAGGATGGCACCAACTCACCCAGAGCCCCCCGGAGGAAGATGCAAGTGGGTCATTTCAAGTTCAAGGTGATGTTGCATCCAAACTGTTTACCTTTAGGTAGCGTGTGTGTTGGCAGCCTGAGCGCACGTGACGCTGGGATGGACTGGGTCCGAGCTCCGTGAGGATGGACGCGGGGCTGCAGCAGCCGAGGGGCCTGCGGAGTCTCCCAGGGAGGTGCTGCCCCACTGGCTGCGCGGCTGCCTGGCGTAGGGGGTGGGTGGGCTGCGGGCGGCAAGCTGCAGACCCCGCCAGAACTCTGCGCTGTGGGCATGATGTTGGCTCCCGGTTTTCCAGGGGGCGTAGCGGCCGCGGGGCTGTCCCCTCCCGTGTCTTTGCTGAGGACTTTCTGAATTGATTCCTTGGTTTTGCCTTTTCTGCCCCAGCCTGCCCACCAGTACTAAAGGAGACTGCCTGGTCAGCACACTGTTTCCAGTGCAGGGCAGCGCCCCAGGGCAGGGGTCGTTAGCCTCTGGTGCCTCTCCGGTTGCTACACTGACGGGAAGGGCACTGCTGACAGCGTCACCAGACGTTGTGTGGTGCACGGGACGGTCCCTGTGCGGAAGCAGCATCCCCTGTCACACGCATTCCATCAGGAAGGTGAAAACCCGGTTGCTAAGTGCCTGCGCCTGCACCAACTTCTTTTCCATGGCATTTTCCAAAGCATTTCACACAGTTTTAATAAGGCTAATGTTTTCAGAAGTGCTCTAACTAGGAGAAGGATATTCTTTTATGTTATGTGGAGCTTGACCAAAAGTTGGTTCCCCCCCCACTGATGAGAACAGCACTGGCATCTGAGTCACCATATGCATGCATGTCTGTCTCATTTGACCCTCGTGACCATCACGTTCACAGCAGTGCAAATGTAGGCACAAACGTGGGGCGGCTCCAGGATGCCTTTGGGTTGATTCTGTCAGGGGACTTACTGGTGAGATGCATGGTGCTTCTCTTACGTTCACTTCCCTTTAATTGTGTTAGGACATTATGCTGATATTTGAAACTGTGTGCGGGGGTAGATTTGAGTAGTACTCCTTCTTTGTCGGGTAGCATAGGAGATTATAAAACGTGTTATAAAGAGGGGCATTGGCACTGATTGGGATGGGGTCCACGGAGTCGGCATCCCCACCTGCGTGGGGTAGGGCACTCCCCACTGCTTCCTGACCTCGAGCCCTCTGACCACCTTTCTGGAACCTAGAACTTGACATGGGCATGAGCCAGGCCAGATACTACTTCCAGGATTTGATTCATTTTTAGGCTTCCTGTAACTTTGCTCAACACTTGCCTATGTCTCTTTTCTTCAGTTCCCATCTTCACTCTCATTCAAATGTGTGAAGTGACATTTACTGTGATGTCCTATGTCATGACATCATACAGCCAACACACTACGGGTGTAGTACACTGGGGGTCACACACATTCCTATGTAATGTGCGTAGGTAGTTCCCTCTTGCCTTTATCTGGAGTTTCAAGCATTTATTTTCTATTCTCATTGCCATTATTCAAATTATGCCCATTCTAAGAAGTATGTAAGTTTATGTTTATTACCTAAATCAAAATTTTATTTTATTTTATTATTTATTTTAAAATTTTTAAATGTTTATTTATTTTCAAGAGAATTGAATGGGAAAAGGGCAGGGAGTTAGGAAGACATAGAATCCGAAGCAGCTCCAGGCTCTGAGCTGTCAGCACAGAGCCTGATGTGAGGCTCGAATCCATGAACCGCGAGATCATGACCTGAGTGAAAGCCAGATGCATAACCGACTGAGCCACCCAGGTGCCCCTAAATCAGAATTTTAAATCGTATTTCATGATAAAGTGACAACAATGTAAGCTGTCTGTTTCAATTTAGAAAGCTACCTTTGACTTGACTCTTGGAGCAGTAGATGTTTTTAACTTAAAAATGTTCCTTTTGATACATTTTTTTCTTTCAGAGCATATGGGGCCTTTCTCATCTACGTCCTGTAATTATCGACACAGTTGCTCTGTGGGGTCTACAGTTGTCGGTTAACGGTGCCCTCCTCAAGCACACTGGTGTAGGCAATGTAGATAAAACAGAGCGTGGAGTGGGGAGTGGTACATGGGGCCACTCCTTTGTCATTTCCATCCTTTGTCACCAAAAAGAGAAAAAAAACACCCAGTCTCACGTCCGTTGCTTTTACTGGGAAGGGATTGTTATTGATGGAAACCAGAGCATCAGAAGACTGGAGACAGGAGCACGTGGCTTCAGAGTCCCTCCTTGAGGTCTGAGGCCCTGGGTGGTGGGACTCAGGGCCTCCTTTCCTGCAGATAACAGCCAAGGGCCTGTGGAGTCCCTGGACCTGTGGCAGGTGCCAGGCCACAGGGCAGAACCAGATGTATCCCCACAAGTTGCTGTCGCATATCACACAGGGAGGCGGATGCAGGCGGAGGCGTAAAGAAAGGGGCCCGGGAGCCGAGAAGGAAAGACCAGAGTGGGAGGTCAGGACATGCGCCACATGTACGGGTCCTGAATTGCTGAGGTGTCTTTTATATGTGAGCAAGACTTTCCAGGCAGAGAGGAGGTGGTGTCCCAGGGGGCTGGCGCTGTCAGAGGCACCGTGGGGGCCACCTCTGGAAGGGAGGCTGGGCCTGGTTGGAAAAACTCAGGGGTGTCAGATGGGAGTTCAGACAGCTGTGGAGACCAGGAGGGGGAGCGTGTTCAGACCAACTTGTCCTTGGAGAAGGTTTGCGGCCGCTGAGCTGCCTACGGGGTGGTGTGGAGGCCGTGGGGGTGGTGACGGGCCACACCGAGGCTGTGGCCAGAGGCTGGGTTTGGAGACAGTTGTCATGTGGAATCCTCGGGTGAACATTAGATGCTGGGGGCGGGGGAGACACGAGGAAGGAGATAAGCCTCCTGGCTGACCGACGTGGGAAGCCTGGAAATTGACAGGCTTCACGTGGTCTTTTAACTGGTTTCCAGTTCTGGTCCATCTGTGGTTCCTAAAGACTCAGTGGCGGGTGGCTTCTCTATCAGGGACGTCCCCATTACTGAGCTCACGGAAGGAGTGGGCTCTGCGTGGGGCCCCTGTGTTGGGACCAAGCACTGGGGGGCTTGGGGACACATAACAGACATGTTAAATCTCTGCGGAGGAGAGCAGTCCCACGGACTATAAGACGGGCCGAATTGTGACAGTGCACCAGGACCGACATGCGGCATCGGCGGATGCGTTCAGAGCCGCCGGAGTCTTAGGACTGTGTGGCCCAGCTGTGGCTCATTTTTGGGAGGAGATGGGGTGTAGAGGTTACGTGAAGGTCACACAGCTAGTGAGGGGTCAGAAGTGAGATGGATCCCGTGTCGTCCGGGCCTGAGTTTACACTGTGTTCACTCTTCCATGCTGTTTCTTTTTGTATGTTCAGGTGTGTTATTAAAACACGGGTTCTCAATAGGAGAACTTTATTGTGAGTATGGTGGTTGTGTCAGAGAATGTCTTTGTTCTTAGGAAATACACATCCAGGTGTGACCAGGTAAGAATGCAGGCTGTTTGCAACCTATACTCAAAAGACTCAGGGGAAAAAAACCATCTCCCTGTCTCTCTCATATATATATATATATATATATATATATATATATATATATATGTGCATATATATATGTATATATATATCTGGATTATATATTATATCCATCTAGATTATACAGATGGATATCTGCATGTGTATTTATGACAGACACAGAGATGTGTATGTACATACAGAGGTAGAGACGGAGAGATCTGTGTGTGTATCTACATACAGGTCAGACAGACAGACCTAGGCCTCCATAGATACCTGTATATCTGCCTGATGACTGTGGTAGATTAACCACCTGGCTGGCTGACTCACTTCCTGTGACGCTTAGCACTTTTCAGACCGTTCTGACATGCAGGACCTCCTCTGTCTACCAGAACCCTCTCGGAGGTAGGTCAGGTGCACTGTCTGTTTTTCCTCCCGGCCGAGCGGCTTCGCTGGGACACACCGGCTGGCTGGAGACCGAGCCGGCCTGTGAGGAGGCCCCGGTGTTCTGTCCACTACAGTCCACATTCGGCCAGTGGAGGCCGCGCCGCGTCCCGTCAGAGCGAGTCTGAGGTGGGGCCATCTGGGCGTCCCTGTTCGGAAGTGCTCTGTAACGGGGACCTCGGCAACAGTGTCCACGGGAGTGTTGTCAGCCACGGGGGAGCATCGTGCCAAACAGAAAATGCCGCGTCTTCTGTCAAGGAAACGGTCCCCCGAGTCCGCTCAGATAGTCCCCCCTTATTCTGAGTCAGCTCCGCTCAGTAGTGTATTCTGGGGTCAGTATTGTTGATAAGAAGCAAAGCTGCTTTTTCTCTTTTCTCTTCAAAGAGAGGCCTCGCGGACGCCGTTGCCGACTTTGCTGTGATTCTGTGGCCAGAGCAAAACCCACGCTGCCTGAAACCCAGTTATTATTTAATTTGTTCAGAAGCGCTGGAAAATCTTGAAGAAGGGGCAGTGAGGGATTTTTCTTGGTCAGGTTTTATTTGGTTTTGCACTTTGAGAAGCTCTTGACAAATAGGCTGGTTCGCTTCCCGGTCACTCTTGTTCCTAGGGATCTGACTCTACTTGGAGCGTTTTCTGCAGTTTCTTGGTATCAGCATATTTAAAACTGTGTTCTGAGGAACTTCTTTTCTTTCTTTCTTTTTTCTTCCCCCCCCTTTTTTTTTAACAGTTAATTAGTGTTATATAAAAAGACTTTCCAGGACAAACAGATTCATCAGATGATTCACAGTCAACCTTCCCCTCGGTGAGCCACGTGGTCTTTGGCATCCTACCGCTCTGGGAAATGTCATGGTGAAGATCTGCCTGATTTTTGTCGAGCCTAATGGTTTCCAAATCTCTGGACTGCAGAGCCCCCTGTTCTTTCCTCTCCTCTCCTCTCCTCTCCTCTCCTCTCCTCTCCTCTCCTCTTCTTTTAAAGTTTATCATTTTTTAAATTTATTTTGAGAGTGAGAGTTACAGTGCAAGCTGGGGAGGGCCAGAGAGTGAGAGAGAGAGAGAGAGAGAGAGAGAGAGAGAGAGAGAGAGAATCCTAAGCAGGCGCCATTATCTGTGCAGAGCCCGACATGGGCCTCGGACTCCCAAACTGTGAGATCGTGACCTGAGCCTAAGTCGAGTCAGACTCTCAACTGACTGAGCCCCCACCAGGTGCCCCGAATGCCCCTTTTCATTGGTGATTATTAACATCTACATTGGCAAGTATTCCTTTCTATACTTTTGGGCTGAAATGTGCAGTAACACCTAGTTTGATCATTAGGAAAAACAAGGTACTGACTTCATTTTCTACTTAAGAATCTATTCCTTCCAAGCTTTTCTCTACAGAAAGGTGCAGAGAACATGTATGCAGCTTGCAGATGTGTGCATTTGGGAATGCAAAATGCTCTTAAAGTGTTGAATTTTAGGAGAGCCTAATGCATCAACCGGGTGGTGAGGGGCAGACTGGCTCTGCTGTGTTAGGCCTGCTTCCTGGCACTGGTGGCTGGCAGTGTGCATGGGGTGGCTTATAGGATCCCCGAGCGCAGCCCCGCCTCACTCTGCCCTGCATTTCACTTGCTTCACCTCCACTCACTCTGCCATCTGCACAGTTTGGCACCTCCTGTTTTCCTCTGTCCCCTTCCGTTGCCTTCTTCAAACCCAGACCCTCTTCCTGACCTTCTGTCTTCTGTTTGTGTGTTCGTGTGTTAGTGCACCTCCCGTGTGCACAGAGCTGTGAGCGGAAGACCCAGAACTGTACAAAGATAGTCACCCTGTCCGTGAGAGCCTCTCAGTCCAGCTAAGGAACAGGCCTCTGGGGAAGGAATTGCTCAAGTCTGCCTCCGCTTCCGAGCCTGCTCCAACCCCGTCTTCTCTGGGGAGTGAAATCCTCTGGACCATGTAAGCTGGCGCTGGTCTCCCGCCCCTGGAATTTTATGTCAATGTTGTCTCCTCTTATTCGTTTATTATTTATTTAGATATTTATTTATTTTTCACACTGAGTTTTTTTCCCCTTAATTTAAATCCAACTTAGTTAACAAATAGTATAATAATAATTTCAGGAATAGAATTCAGTGATTCATCACTTACATATTACACCTAGTGCTCACCCCAAGTGTTCTGCTTAATGCCCCTCACCGTTTTAGCCCTCCCCCCCAGTACCCCCCCAGCAACCCTCGGTTTGTTCTCTGTATTTTATTATTTAAATGGCATCGACTATACTTTCCCTTGGCTACCCGGTGGGGTTGAACCCGGGAGCATCTGTCAGGGCCCCCACAGCGGTAGACGTGTGCACAGCAGATGGCTGTTGGATTCCCCCTCAGTCAGCGCTCACTGAGCGTGCGTGGCAGCCCAGGGCTAGATGCTGGGGTGCGAGAATGGTGGACACTGAAACCTTTCTTCAGGTGTGCGACGCCCGGTAGGTGAGTGCCTCGTCATGAGCTGAAAGTCCCCGAGTCCCCATCCCACTAGAACGCGCTTTAGAGCAGTGTGACCCAAACTCAGTAAGCGGTGGGCTGTAAGTCGGCACGACGCGCACACGGCTTTGTCCAAACACAACACTGACACTAAAGCGGCACACAGCTTTGCAGGTGTGGTCAGGTGAGGAGGGGGTCCCGCTGGCGTAGTGCGGGTCCTAAATCCCGTATGACTTCCTAGGAGGAGGACACTTGGGTTTGGACACAGACTCACAGGGGAGAAGCCATGTGGCAAGGGGGCGACGGGAAGGGGCATGCGCCCACCGGCTGAGGAGCGGCAAGGGCTGGGGCCACACCAGAAGCTGGGGATGTAGGGGGAGGCATGGGAGGCTTGAAGCCTGAGTGTTGGGCCTCTCGCCTCCGAACACACGTTCCGGTTGTTAAGCCGCCTGGTTCTGGCAATGAGTGTGAGAACCTCGGAAACGATTAATGCCACTACGGAGTCTTCAACAACATGATGAACGTGACCCCATTTGCCCTTTTGAGAAAACCCAAGTGCTGTGGAAAAGGAAGGCGGGGATCAGGTGCAGGGGCCTTTATATCAGCCCCAGGGGAGTCAGGAACCCGGGTGTGACCTTGAACCTGTCGCCTGCCTCTCTGTTTGACTCCACGCCTGGCTGGGTGTCTGGTCTCTGCTTGGTGGCAGGACGGGCCTTCAGACCAGCTCACGTGTCCCTCTCTTTCTTAAAACCTCTACATCGGCCCGAGGAAACGGACCCTGCCTAACGTGGCCTGCTAGTCTCCTTGCGGTCTGCCCTGGGCTGTCTCACCTCCTCCTTCCCTCCGTGTTTCACTAGGCCTGTGTTCCATGAGCCCTTAGTATTAGGAGCGTGTCCTGAGAAAGACTGGCCTTTATTTTTGGTGCTTGGGGTCAGATCTGGCTTTGCCGGTGAACCCATCTAGCGCTTCTGGTAGGCGGCTTAGAGCCTCTGAGGTGCTGGCGCTGTCTGGAGACATCCTGGTTGTCACAGCGGGCGGGACGGGGTGCTGATGGGGTCTCGTTGGTAGAGCCCGGGGACACCGGCCATCCCACAGGCGCAGGCCAGACTGGAACGGCCGAGAACGCCACTTCTCTCCACGCTTGCGCTCTCTCGTCCGCAAGAGCACCGCCCCCCTCGCCCCCTACCCGGGCCGGTGTGAGCATGAAGCGAGCAATACACATGGGCACGTACAGCAGTGCCTGGCTTGGGGCCTCACTTAGAGGCCTGTCCCCATGCCCCTGGGTCAGCACGGCACGGACACCGACACTCCAGCCGTGAGTGACCCTGTGCCCACAGGCATGAGTCCTGCCGCTTCCTGTGTCCGCCTGCCACGGAGCACTGACCCTGGTCATACTCAGAGTCTTAGTTATCAGAGGGGCCTGACGCCCTTCCGTCCTCCAGGCCTCCCCTGTGTCTGGACCTGCTGTCGCTCCCTCTCCCTCTGGCCCGTCGCTACGAATGCCTCAGGCTCGAGCTCGGCTGTGCTCCCCACACCTGGACGGGATTCCCCCGCCCACCTTCTCCTGTCCCTCTGTCGTGGCCCCTGGCTGCCATAGGCCACCGATTGCTCAGCCGTCCACCTCTCCCGCTTGGGAGCCAGCACAGCGGGGACAGATTCTGCAGCTGTTCTGCACATCACTGGGTCTCAGCACTCGGTGCCCCGCGTGGCACGTGGTTGGTACCAAGCGGATGTTGGCCCAGTGAGTGAAGGGCTGACTGGCTGCCGCAGGTAGGCTGTCGTGGTCCAGATGCGGCCGGCCTGGAGATGCAGATGGAGCAGGAAAATGTCAGATCTGGAANCCCCCCTGTCCCCCCCCCCCCATCCCCATGCAGGTTCATGGCACCAGAGGGGAGACTTTGCCACGTCTGAGGCGCGAGATGGCTCCTTCTCATCTTCCAACCACCTGGAAGTTGTTGTTTTCTTTAGCTCTTTCATCTGGCGGTTCTGTTACACTTCCAGTTACTGGTGCTAAGTGTGAAGAAGTGCTGTCCTCAAACACCGCACACTGGAGGAGAGAGCGAGAACGTGAGCATCCATAGTACCAGGGAGGAGGTCAGCATGCGTCAAAGGCATGGACGGCTCCCGAGGGGGCAGCTGGCTTTGGAGGGTGCCAGAAGGGTGAGGAGGGGACTCTGGGGCTGACTGGAGCAGGGGTCAGAGGCACAGGGGACGCAACGGTGTCTGGATGTCCCCAGGCAGGAGCCGCACCGTGTCTGCAGGTTGGTGGGGTGCCACGTGGTTGCAAGAAATGGGAAAGCCACACGGGGCTGAACTTCCTCCCAAGAGACGACATCTGAAGACAGGCAGCTCCCCGCACGTGGGTAGCTGTGTGAAGGCCCAGCAGCAATTCAGCCTGCTGACCGTCGTCCCCATGGCTAGCCACCATGTGGCTGTAAGAAGACCTCACTGCGCAGATGTCATATCCGCTGTCAGGCTGGAAGAGGGGTAGCAGGGGCAGGCCCCGCCGCCGGGTGCCGCTGGGGGAGAAGGGCAGTTTCCTCTGACGCCCTGGCCGACTTCCACTTTTGTCTTGTGGCTGGAGTGTGTGCCGTGGCCACGCTGGGTGGCTGGGGCGTGGAAAGGACCCCAGAAGGTCAGAGCTCTGTCCGCTGACAGAGGGGCAGTGCCCGTCATCACGCTCTGGCTGCGGAACATGTAGAGAAGGCGTAGAGAACGCGTAGACTGAGGCCGGACGAGGGAGCC
This sequence comes from Crocuta crocuta, assembly GCF_008692635.1. Classification (NCBI taxonomy): domain Eukaryota; kingdom Metazoa; phylum Chordata; class Mammalia; order Carnivora; family Hyaenidae; genus Crocuta; species Crocuta crocuta. Next base: position 13,499,136 of record NW_027528362.1, read on the forward strand.
TCAGCTGCCCTGCCAAGCGGTCGGCTCCAGAGAAGGCAGGCGAACCGTCGGAGGAATTCATCTGGGGAGGGCTGTCCTTTAGAAAAGTATTTACTTATTTTTAAAAGATGTTACTTTTGGGGCACCTGGGTGGCTCAGTTGGTTGAGCTTCCGACTTTGGCTTAGGTCAGATCTCACAGCTTGTGGGTTTGGGTCCCGCATCAGATTTGATGTCAGGGCAGAGCCTACTAGGGTTTCTGTCTCCTTCTCTCTCTACTCCTCCCCTACTTGCACACGCGTTCTCTCTCTCTCAAAATAAAAAAGAAAATACTTTCAAATAAAAGATTTTACTTTTAAATAATCTCTACACTCAACGTAGGGCTGAAACTTACAACCCGAGATCAAGAATCTCCTGCTCTAAGGATGGAGCCGCCAGGCGCCCCTGGGGAGAGCTGTACGTTAGAAGGAGGTTCTGGCAGCAAGTTGGGGAGCAGAACGAGCGGGCCAGAGCAGAGGTGGAGAGAGCGAGCCGGGGAGCCCCGGCAGCTGCCCAGCGGAGGCCCGGCCAGGGTGTGGCTTCAAGGCGCAGGGTGGAAACGGAGAGGACGGAGGACCTGGTGCCCAGGAGGTGGGGTTGGGGATGATGGCGCTGGGTCGGAGGGGTGGTGTTGGGGTTGGCGCCCGGCTCTTGTGGGCGGCACCAGTGGATCCCCAGGTGTCCCCAAGTTCAAGTTCCGCCTCAGTCTGCAGCGCAAGCAAATACACAGGGTCTGTCTTTTCCAGTGTCCGCGTACGGTTTGGGCACCTTGTGCAGCTTGAGACGCTCCTTCTCTTTTTCTACCCACGGTTTGGGGTGGTGGAAAAGAGCAGCTGTCCCCAAGTCCTCTTCATGAGTCTCAGGAGGGGCATCTAACTCACTTGGAAGAAATACATCCTCCATAAATAGCAGGTTTGGCAGGGAAGACGGGGGAGGTCCCGGGATTCTATAAAACTAGTGTTCACTTTACATAAAATGTCAAGTTGGTCTTTAAATAGCAGTCTCTGAAGCACAAGCCATTTTATTATCCATTAAGTCATTTAGCATCCACTATACAGTTTTTCAAAGTTATTTTTCCCAGAGGGGTTGCTGATACACCATATGCTTGCAGAAGGGCGCCGAGGGGCGAGGGGAGAAAGTGTTGAGAAGAGAGGAGCCTGCAAGCAGCCTCTTTAAACCGTTTGCTTTGTGATTTCGAGAAAATACAGACATCAAATTTGAGACAAGGAGTCAAAAAGAAGCTCTCCAGCCGCTGTCGTGGGCTCAGGGCCGTGTTTGGTGCAGCTCTGTGAGGCTTACTCTGCTTTGCAGCTGTAGTAGTTTCTGTCTTGGACACCTGTGGCCCTAAATCCGTCAACCCGCTCCCACTCTGACCAGGACCCCGTATCAGGCACAGATGCGTCGGAGAGAAGCCGTGACCTCAGCTGGTGAGAGCCCATCTGGCTGGGGAGACTGAGTCTGCACCCGCAAGTGACCCGGATCTCTCTGAACCGCAGACAGTTGTAGCCTCAGTACGCGCTGCTCGCACCTGGAGGCCTTGCTGCTGCTCATTTAAAAACGCCCAGATAGCCTTGCACCCCCCGCTCCAGTTACTGCTCCCCAGCAGTTACTGCGTCCCCGGGAGGGCGGCTCCCTCCAGCTCTTCACCTGAAGTTGAGCCTCAGGGAGAGTTAAAACGTGCACATGTCCCAGACCTCTCAACTGTGTATGGCTCGCCCTGGAAGGCCCGGGGTCCCCTGATGGGAACACAAGGGGCCTGTGTGTTCCAGGGCATTGGGAGTCGTGCGACATTCGGGTGAAGGTGGCTGGCAAGGACGGCTCCCGTCACCTGTGTGCGAGGCCCTGGTCCCTTACTTTTCTGGCTGTGGCTTAACAGGGATGCGTGTGGTTTGGAAAGAGGGCTTCCCATGAGGTGGAGTGCTCTTTTTGTTTTAAGTTTATCAAAAAATAAATGAACCCGTGAGATCATGACCTGAGCTGAGTTCAAGAGTCGGAGGCTTAACCCACTGAGCCACCCAGGTGCCCCGAGGGGGAGTGCTTTGAATTCTTTGTGGAGGATCAAACACAAAGGTCAACCAGGGCACTGTGCCCACTGGGTAGGGCGGCTCCGTTTCACCCAGGGGTGGCCTCATGGCCCCAGCTTGTCTGTCCTGGCTGCTCTAACCTTCAGTGCGGGCAGCCAGGGACCTTGCTTTCCTAACACCATTCCGGGGATTGTTTGTCCCATCCGACCCTACTTGGCTCTCTGAACCTTGAAGCTGTTTTATTGGGGTGCTTCCTTGGACCAGCCAGGCGTGGGATTTTTCCAGGGTGTGCTAGCTTGGGGTGTGTAACAAAATACCACAGACGGGCTGGCTTGTCACCAGCATAAATTTAAGATCCAGGGCTGGCCGATTTGGTGTCTGGGGAGGGCTCTCTTCCTTGTCGCAGATGGCCATCCTCTCCTTGTGTCCTCACTTGGTGGAGAGGAAGAGATCATCTCTCTCCATGTCTCATCTCTTTAGGGCACTAATCTCACCTGTGAGCGCTTCACCCACATGACCTAATAAATACCATCACATCAGAAGTTTGAATGTGTGTATTTTGGGGGCCACAAATAGGCTGTAACATGGGAGTAAAGTTCAAGATATTTAGTAACTCATATGCCATGGATGTAACCAGACAGAAAAAGCCTCAGCCCTTACATGGGGGCCTGTCCAAGAGGCCCTTGTCAGCCAGGGGTCACCCTTGGGATTTTTGGGGTGGTCAGTGCGGCAGGGCGTACGCAGGGAACTAAAGGCTGTAGCTATCTACCAAGTCCCGGGCAGTATTTCAATAGTTTAACATCTGGCACAGCTGTATCCACTGTTTACTGGATGAATATCAGTTTAATGAGCTTGACGTTCATGAGTCTGTCTTGCTTGGTCTCCCTCTCCCTGCTGCTCGGAAATTTTAGAATTCCATGATCATCTTTTATTCCACTGTAGGACTTGGGGGCAGATATGTACACAGGATACTCTACTTCCGGTTCCCAGAAAGACAGTGTCTAAACTGTTGTCTGTTCCCTTTGACCTGCAAACTTCCCAGCTTCATATCATTTTCCCAATAAAATAACACACTACTTATTATTCTAAATCCTGAAATTCAACACCTTTTTCTGAGGACTTGAACCTGTGGATTTTCCCTGGACACCTGCTGTGTGCCCATTCTCTCTTTGCTGGGCCATGTCCCCGTGTGGAATGCCCCTCTGTCCACTTGCAAATGTCCCAGACTGCTTATTGTTTACGGCTAAGTAAAATGTCACCGCTCCCTGCCTCCTTCTTACCTCTTCCATCTTCTTCCCTCTTCTAATTCTTCATTGGCACCTCTCACAGATCCGTCACTTCCCACCTTGGATGTCAATTATCTCTCTGCACACCTGTCTCCCTGGCTGTGCTGTGACGTCTCTGAGCCTAAGACTCCTGCATAGATCTTAATGTTTTCTGAGTGCCTCTGGCGAGGTAAACATGTTTTATATAGTGGTAAGCTGAGGGAAGGACACGTTAATAATAATTCCTGGCATTTGTAGGTGGTAGAGGATTTACTGATATTTTGCATTCCTGAGTTCACTAGAGTTTTACAACAATCTGTAAGCCAAGTTAGTTATGAGGTTTATACACCAGGTAAAATTTGTGATCTAAGTAGGTTGTAGGAATAAGTTGCAGAATTGAATGGAAACAGCCATTATTAATTGTTCAATGAATCTTTGATAAATCTGAAGATTCACGTCAACTGTGACCCTGGTTTTAATTCGACAGATCGTGAAATGAACACCCATTTTAGCTTTTCTCCTAAATAAATAGCTCTAGGTTGACTGGGCTGAGCTTTATGTCAGCCCCAGTCCTATATGCCTGTGAACGCAGGACAGCTGCAGGGATACACAATTGGCGCAGGTTTCCAAGGCACTTTCAGCATATTTGGGGAGACAGGGGAATAAATCTATGAGATCCCAAGCATTCGGTTGCCCCTTGAGGTGTAATCAACCCAAACGGCAGCCACCTTTCATGCTTCTGCAGGTGGACCAGGCGCCGCCAGGGGTGGGAGGAATCCTTCCATATGGTTCATTTGGAGCCATTCATGTGGTCGCAGTCAGAAGGCACATTGATGCTGGGATGCGGGGCCTCCCCTCTCCACGTGATGCCCACATGGTGTCCCTGGTCTTTCCAGTAGGAGCGTTGACTCTTTACACAGTGGGTGGGAACTTCCATACACTGTGTTCCAAGAAGAGGGTGCAGAACTTGCTGGTCTTAGCAGCGAGTGAGCCTGACAGAGTGTCATTCTAGCACATTCTACTGGTTCATGGGACTCAAGTCCAACCCAGATTCAATGTGAGGGGTCCAGCCCAGGAGACATGGCATGGGAGCCAGCACACAGAGCAGTAGGTGGGTTTTAGGAATGTGCACAGGCTGTCCTGGGAGCCCAGAGGAGCCCAGATTCAGGACAGAGATGGTTTCTGCAAGATAATGAATCTAGAGCAGATGTGGGGTGTTTTGGGCTTTTGTTTTTTTGCAATAAGTAAGATTTAGCCAAATGAACACAGAATACTCTGTGAGTGAGTGAATTAACAAGTGAATGAGTAGAGTCAGAAATAGAATATTGGGGTTTTCTATAAAAAAACTTCGGGTGGGAGGCGTGGAGATAATATGGAAGGCATTTTGGAGATGTGTAGACATGGAACCAAAGGCTCATTCATCAACATGGAAAATGTCTTTTCACCACCCAGTTGGCATCGCGTCACTGCTAAAATCATGAGGACACACGTGCGGCCCACCAGTGCCATACATGTTTAACTTTGTCGTAGAGGCTCCAGCCAGTAAAGTAGGACGGAAAAAGAAAAGAGACAAACAATTTCAAGACAGAGAAGATAATATTGTCATTTCAGATTAAGATTGCCTAGAAATTCCAAGAGAACCAATGGGAAAACTATTGGCATAATGATTGAGTACGGTAAGGGAGCTGGTCACAAACTAAATGTTCAGAAATGAAGAGCTTTCTCCTACACCAGTGGTAGTCAGATAACATAACTGGGAAGCCATTCTGCTCATACAGCAACAGCTGCAAAAGTTTACTTAAGAGTTAACATGACAAGAACTGAATAGGACCTAACTAAGGAAAATTATAACTTTGCTGTAAGACAAAAGAGCACAGAAAGAGGTTTCAGTGATTGGAGGGACATGCCTGCCCCAGTTGGAAAAACTTGACACTGTAAAGGTATCATACTTCCCCAAAGTGATTTGTCGGGGGTTTAAGACAATTCCTATATGACTGCAAATGGGCTTTTTCTTAGAACCTGAGATTTTGATCTTTCTTGATCTTGGGGTTCTAAGTTCAAGCCCCACATTGGGTGTAGAGATCACTTGAAATAAAATCTTAAAACCCAAGAAACTTATAGAAACCCATGAAATATCAGCAACATCAGATATTTGCACAAATTATAAAGCTGTAATACTAAGTTGTTGTTTTGCTGCTATAGGAGCAGATGGGCAGATCGAAAAGCCAGAAATAAAAACTGCCAAATGGACTAAAAATATCCAGTTAGTACATGATAAATGTAATATTTCAGTCAGTGAGAAAGAAGAGGAGTATTCTCTAAGGAATGCTGAAATAATTGGTTAACTGTTTGGAGGCAAAAAGTTAATTACCTAACTTCATATATCATTTACAAAAAACAATACGTTGAGTGATTAAATGTAAAATAATTAAATCATTCAGTAAGAAAAAGGAAAAACAAATGACTATATAATCTTGGGATGTGGAAGCTTTTATTTTTTTTAACACTAAAGGGAGCAAAGTAAGTTTGAGAGATTTGACAATAATAACAAAAAATAGTTCTGTGTCTCTCAAAATACATGCAAATTAACATAAAATGACAGACCAGGTGAAAATATTTGCAAGAAAGATAAAGCCATGGCGTATTTTATCCACTACATAGAGGGATCACAGGGCAAGAAAGTAACACATAACCTGGTAGAAAACTCAGAGGCAATGTGGAAAAGCAGAAATACAAATGGCTGGTAACTCCCTTAAAAGGTTCAATTTCTCTAACAGTTAATGAAGCACTAGTTACAATGGGATATAACTGTTTTAACGGATTTTATCTGTTAAATTGGCAAAGAAAGAACATGAGCGTTCCTAGTGCTGAGGAAACGAGATGGACGCAGCAGAATGATATGATTGAAGGCAGTGAGTGTTTTGGAATGTAGTCTGACCTCAAGAGTTTTATAAAGTATAAATACGTGTTGCCTTTTGACCTACCAGTTTCTTATCATAGAATTTATCATAAGAGGAGAATCAAGAATGTGCACACTGTTCATGTAGGAATACAGTCAGGGTGTTATGTCTAATTGTTAAAAATTAAGACAGTCTAAATGCTTACTTTAAAACATGTAAGCTGCGGTATCCATAAAGTGCTACACTGTACAGCCTTTAGAAATTACTGTTTAGAACATTAAAAGGCATCACAAAACGTGCACAACAAACATCAAAGAGAAGCCAAGAGCACAAACAAACGACAACAATAACAGCACAAAGCCAGGAGGCTGATGGATCAATGCCGTGTCCCTAAGAGCCCTTGCTCTCCATCTGCTCTCCTAGGGAAACACCTAAGTTATGTGCGGCCGGTGACGTTTTGAATACTTTTGTTTCCTCTTCATGCTTTTCGGAACTTTCCACATTTTTTCCAGTGGACCTGTGTCCCTTCTCTTTTTAATCCAGGTGGAAAATGTGGCTTGAAAAACGAAGCAAACACACGGTGAGCGCGTTGCTGAGCCCCCGTATTGCTGAGATGTGCTTCTGAGTCCTGCTGGAGGTAGTCCCCACTCTTGCCTCCCGCTGTGTCCTTTCCAGGGACCTCAGGGCTGACAGATGTACCAGGACAAAATTAGTTGTACTTGATGTCTTTGTCGGTCGGGCCGCTGTAACGACACAGCACGGACTGGGTGGCTTGAACTACAGAAATCTGTGGTCTCACATCTGGAGGCTGGAAGTCTGAGATCAGGGAGCCGCTGTGGCTGGGTTCTGCGGGGGCGGGGGGGGAGGTTCTTCCCGGGGCACAGGCAGCGGCTCCTCGCTGTGTCCTTGCTGTGACCGTGGAAGGGGCGAGGGGGCTCTCTGGAGTCTCCTTTGTAAGAGCACCGGTCCCACGGCAGGCACTCACCCCCCTGACGGAAGCCCCTGCGTAGGCCCTCCTACACCTTCACACTGCGGGTGGGGTTTCAACACACAGATTTGGGGGCACAGACATGTAGCCTACAGCCAGACGTGACTCTGATGGACGGTTTGGGGGAAGGAATGGAGGAAATTGGAAACTCAGGATGAGTGGGTAAGTGGGAGATTCAGTATAACAGGTATTTCCAGGATTTCTGCCACTGGGAAGCCCAAAGCTCTGTGATTTTCACTGCCCGTCAGCATCTCCGGTATGTTCTGGAAGCAGGTCTGCTGAGTAAGCCTGTATGAGCTCAGGGGAGTTCTTTTCTGCGCTCCCTTCTTTGTGGAAGGTGGCTTCTCCCAAAGTTAGCTCTTAATTTGTCTCCATGTTTAATGAGAAATAATTACGGTGAGGAGCCCCCAGCTCTTGATCTAAGTAACAGTTTCTCTTTTTCTGTTTAAAATCATTTGTGGTTGATACCAAGTGAGGCCAACACGGTCTTTCCCCCTCTAGGTCTCCTTCTTTATGTTGTTCAGAGGGAGTGACTTTCAGCTCCAGGCCCCATGTGCAAGGTGCAGAGGGTGCGTCTGCTTTAAATGCTGTGTACACGGGGCGCCTGGGTGGCTTAGTCGGTTAAGCGTCCGACTTTCGCTTAGGTCATGATCTCGCGGTTCATGGGTTCGAGCCCCGCGTCGGGCTCTGTGCTGACTGCCAGCTCAGAGCCTGGAGCCTGTTTCAGTCTGTGACTCCCTCTCTCTCTGACCCTCCCCTGCTCATGCTGTCTCTCTCTCTCTCCTAGAAGTAAATAAAACATTAAAAAAAAATTTTAAATGCTGTGTACACAACAGCAGCTGATTGTATATTATTCACCAATGCACTAAATATGGAGGAGGGGCTCAGGGCTCGATAGGTAAATTTGGATTTTTTTAAACAAATCTTTTAAAAGAAAACACGTCCTAGAAGGACGAAAGGGAGGGAATGAGGGAAGGAGGAAGGGAGAGAGAGGCAGGGGAGGAAAGGAAGAAGGAAGTAAGGAGAGAGGGGGCGGGAGGGAGAGGGAAAGAAGGAAGGAGGGGAGAGGGAGGGATGGGCAAAGAAGGAGGGAGAGGGGAGTGGAGGAGAGGAGGGAGGGGGAGGGAGAGGGGAGTGGAGGAGAGGAGGGAGGGGGAAGAAGGGAGGGAGAGGCAAGGAGGGGCTGGAAAGGAAGGAAAGAAGGAGGGAAGGAGAGAAAGGATCAAGGGGGAGGGAGGGGAGGGAGCCCCTAACAAATCAAGATGTCTTGGCAGTGACTTGGCAGTAGAGTTGCCTGTCTCCTTCTCAAGAATTCAAGTGAATTTTGAGAGTCCCCTTAGAAGTGACAACCCAAAGTGTAAGAAATGATAAACGGCTTCGGCCCCGGTAATTTTTATTAAGCACTAAATGTCACATTTAACCTGCATTACTGAAAGCAATTACCCGTGTACCAACAGTCAAGCCGCGCCTGGAGCGGTGCATCCGGCTCCATCTGGGAATAAGGATTTTCAATTAGGAGGCAAATAGCTGCAGAGGGGCCGGGCCCTCCAGCGGCTCCCAGAGGGGCCTGGGGGTAGTGTTCCCAGTGAGTCATTGCTGGCAGTGTCAACAGATCGTCCCCAGCCATCTGCTGCCAGAGCGGCGCCTACTTTATCAAATCTCAATATTTACAGACGCTGATCAGCTCGTGGGACCAGGATGGCTCCCTGCCAGGGAGTTCTGGGAGCTTCGCTGAAGGTGTGTTTCAGCAGGCTAATTAATTTACAAGCACCTGTGTCATCGCAGGGAGCTGTTAGCACAGCAGATGAGCCTCAGCCCGGGAGGGAGACTTGATCTCGGCTAAATTGATTTCAATTGATTTTAATTTGCTGATGGCACAGTTGTAGGCTTAACGTGAGCATAGCCCGAGGCCCCTGTTTTTTTCCCCCTTTTTGGAGCAAGCCTTGCGGATGGCTCATTTCCTGGCCCGGCCTTCGAGCTGAGGAATGTGCGCAGCGGGAAGCCTGCATCACACGCACGGGCTCCGTGGACTCGCGAAAGCGGTATTTACCGCGTCTAATCAGCCGTGGGGCGCAGGGCTCCCGGACAGACCCGGATTTCAGAGAAACAACAGATAATTTTTCAGTACACAAGGGTCCTGTGGGGACATTGTTACTTGTTTACCTGAAATCCAGAAGTAACCAGGTGTCCTGGATTTTACCTGCTGGAGCTGGCAAGCCCTGGCTGGGGGCTGCGGCCTCGCAGAGGAGCGAGCGTCCCCTCCGCCTGGGTGGTCGCCTCTGTGGCCGAGACGTTCTTGTCATGGAAACTTGACTTTTCTTAATATGTATATATTTTAAATATATATGTGTATATATATAAAGTATGCATCTTTTTTATTTGAGAGAGAGAGAGAGCACGAGCAGGGGAGAGGGGCAGAGAGGGAGAGAGAGAGACTGAGAGACAGAGAGAATCTCAAGCAGGCTCCACGCTCAGCACAGAGCCTGATGTGGGGCTCGATCCCATGACCTTAGGATCATGACCTGAACCAAAATCAAGAGTCAGATGCTCAACAGACTGAGCACCCCAGGCTCCCCTTGATTTTTATGTGAAAGTTTGAATCAGAATTTCTGAGCCAGATCTTCCACTTTTTCCAGTAAACACAATTCCTCCGTCTAGGCCGTCTTCACAGGCAGCTACGTGCAACGGCAGAATGAGCCTGCTGCAGGCTGAATTTTGTCTGCTTCCCCCCCAAGGTGATGGTGTTAGGAGGTGGGGCCTTGGGGAGGTGATTAGGTCCCGAGGGTGGGGCCCCGTGACGGGATTCAAGCCCTTATGGGAGAGAGCCCTCCCCCTCCCTCCGCCTGCCCGGTGACAACCAGCGAGAAGGCAGCCGTCTGGGGGCCTCACCGGGTCCCCCCGTGCAGGCCCTCTGATCTCAAACTTCCAGCTTCCAGAGCTGAGAGAGGTATTTGTGTGTTACTGAAGCTGCCTGGTCTGTTGTCCTTTGTCATAGCAGCCCCAGCTGAGACAGATGGACAGAGTGTCACAAAACTGTGGTGAGTGGCATGATCTTTTGGTGACAGGCAGAGATTGGAGGTTTGGACAGTACTTATGTACATGTAATTAACATGTCCCAGATGGAACTCACGTGTCCAGGACTCAGTTCCCCAATGCAGTTCCTCTGAGTGTCCCCCGCACTGCCCTCTGCCTGGGCCTTCCTCACGGAAACAGCCACCAGACTGATTGAGGCCCTTACCTCTCCCAGTCCTGGATCTTCATTAGATCACAGGGGGATTGTTAACCTGGACCTGGTTGTACTAATAGTCAATTTGTAATTCAGTTCTCTGCTTATTTTTAAAAAGCGTTTTTATCCTTTATTAATAAATTTTGATTGTATACCTACGTGAACCAAATGCTGTGATGTACTCTGAGGGGGTTTGACCCAAATATCGAGTCTAGACACATACCATCTAGAAGCATACAACAAAGATACGTGTGCCTCGTGCTCAGGAGGATTTCACTCTGGCGTTAAGACTTAAGAGAAGATTCTCCTGTGGGCCCTCAGGGAAAGGTTGCTGTCTGGAGTGCCGAGTATGGTCCTGACACCACCTATGAGGACAGCTTGTAAGAGCTGTTTCTTACGGCGCCCTTAAAACAGGTTGCTGGTGAGCATAAACTAGTACTTTAAATAAAAGTCACCAAGGTGATCCCAGAGTCATTGTAGACCTGGTTCTGGTCTGGCTGACCCTGAGCAAAGCACCGGATGCACACGTCCCTCAGCACCCTTCCTTCTCTCGATGATGTGTCGATACGTACCTGGTCACACCGATGTCCAGGCAGTGGCTTGGGTGAGTTTTCACTGCCTGGACAGAGCCTGCCTGGACGCTACTTACTGTTGTTCCAAACAGGGAGCGAAAACCACTTGTTCCTCAAACACCGTCCCTTCTGTCCCGCCTTCCCAGGGTTTCTGCTGAGTGTCGCTAGTATGGAATTAGCATTTTCCTCAGCTTAATTTCTGTTTAAAAATTTAAAGTACTATCTTTTAGAGGACTGTTGCAGTGTTTGAGTGAGCAGTACCATGAATGAAGTCATGGGTTCAGTGCAGTCACTCAGTTTTCTTGCCTTGTTACTTGTTCACGCGTCGCTGAGACCACCTGCGTGTGTCCTGCAGATGCGGAATCCCGGGGCAGGCGGGCTACCTGTGTCCTCAGGGGAGATGAAGTTGAAGCAGAGACAGCATCTGTTCAGTAGAGGATTCAAGGGAGCACCTGACGGTGAAGGTTCATTCACAAAAGCTGCAAGGGCATGTGTCTCGCCCTTCCGTAAGAACTTGAAAAGTCTCGAGGTTCTGGTTGGGTACAGTACATACAGACTTAGGGGGTCCTCCTCGGAGCATTTTCTCAGCTGCCTGCAGCTGGGAGGTGCTGTGGGTTCAGGATTTATGTATGCGGAACGATGCGGTAGAAATACCCACTGAGCTGCATTCTCAGAGTCAGTATGGATTGACTGTTGGAGTCTGGTTCCCTGACAGCGTGCAGGACGCTTGTGTGGGAGAGCGCAGGAGGCCCACAGCTGAGGGTGGGGGGCCAACTAGAAGTCTGAGTGGCCGTGATCTCAGGGGAGGCCCTGGCTGGCCCCATGGGGCGCTTGGAACCTGTGTGGTCTTTCAAGCTTTCCTGAGTTTGGGTGAGAGGGCCAAGCCTTTCTAGCCTGTGTGGGCCACCTTCCATGTGGGCTGTATCCAGAGGGGTGATCTTGGGTGAGGTGGCTCTCCCTGGACAAGGTGCTCCCCAGAAGGGCTGGTGGCTGAGGGCCAGCTGCCAGCAGCTTCCTGTGTCCGGGAGCAGGTCCTTACCTTCTGGCGTGGGACAGGTGGGGTCATAGCATCTGGCCCATTCACAAGGCAGGCATGTTTGATACTTGCCTCTCACACGTTCCATTGAGCCCTTGACACATCTTGTGAATCCTCCCAAAACACTTAAGAGGAAGGCATTTTTATCACTTCCTTTTAGTGTATGACAAAGCTGCCATCCAGGGACGGTAAAGGCACCAACATCAGTGAGTGGACAGGTCAGGAGATGGAGCGAGTGGTCTCACTCCAGGGCTTATTACACTGTGGGGAGCTAAGTTCTGTAGATAATGTGCACACATGTATTTTACATGTGTGTATAATGGGCACGTGTGTATATACACACGTGTATACATAGATATGCTGTGGGCGTACATATGTGGATATACATGTAAACCTGTGTACAACCTCACCTCGTATGCTGGTTCAGATGCTATCAGAAACAGTATTACCTGGAAACCTGTGTTGGCTGGTGGATGAGATAGAACTTTCTGTCATGGGGGGAGAGCCGTCTGTGGAGGAAGGAGGCCCAGAATATAGAGAATGTGGGTGGTTTGGCCCTTGTGGCCCAGAAGGCATGGCTCCCACACCAGGTCTGGGGTCCGAGATTCTGGCCACCACATCCCCAGCGCAACAAGGTTCGCATGGAGAAGCGTTTTGGACCCTTCCACGTGGGGGTGCGGGGACGGTCTGCCCCAGCCCGTGGAGGAGTGTCTCAGGCCACCCGGGGAAAGAGCCCAGTTGTGTCACCTCTCCAAAGGCAGTCTCCGCTCTTCCACCCCTTTCTCTCCTTGTCTGTCCCCCGTCTGGTCTCTGGATCAGAGGGCGGACTTGGGACAGCGAGAAGGAGAAGCTCCCTACGGAGGCTACCAGGAATGTTCCATTTGCAGTGGGTCCTTTTGCCCACTAGCCATTGATTAAGGCTTTGAAATTGAATGCAGTTCATCATGGTTGCAATTATTAGCCTGGAAAAAAGAAAACTTTCATAGCAGGTGCTCACCAGTACCATTAGGGAAAAAAGTAAATTACCTGTATAGTAACTTTAAAAAATGTCATATGCTTGGGAACCTCCCAAGCTACTGGTTGTAAAATGCTCTCAGAGATAACAGGAATTTAATTTGCTGCATGAGGTCCTTAATGATAAGCCAGCTGAATAATGGTGATGAGTATTGGTAACATCGAGCTTAATTTTGGAATATATCAAGTGCATGTTAGGGACGGTAAAACGGTGTCATCTGCAATGGGAAATACTTGCGTTTTAATTTTCCAGGGGATGGAGTGGGGAGGAAGCATATTAGCAGCTCTTCCAAAAATGTGAGTTTAAAGGCATTCTTGTGTTTACCCTCCTAGAAACTATTATGGGATTTCAACAAAGGAAGTTTGCTACCCTACCAACACGTGAGGGGGTATAAAGGGACAAGTTTTTTTTTTAATTAAAAAAATTTTGGGGGGGCGCCTGGGTGGCTCAGTCAGTTAAGCGTCGACTTTGGCTCAGGTCATGATCTCACGGTTCGTGGGTTCGAGCCCTGCGTCGGGCTCTGTGCTGACAGCTCCGATCCTGGAGCCAGTTTCAGATTCTGTGTCTCCCTCTCTCTCTGACCCTTCCCTGCTCACCCTGCCTCTCTCTCAGAAATAAATAAAACATAAGAAAATTTTTTTTTTATTTGAGAGAGAGGCAAGGTGAGCAGGGAAGAGGAGAAGAGAGAATCCTAAATGGGCTCTCACTACCGTGGGATCATGACCTGAGCCAAAATCAAGAATCTTTAATTCTTTAAATCTTTAATTCTTAATTACAAGTCTACTTCTCAGGAGAACTCTGTGCACAAAGAACACACAGGATTCTATCAGAGAGATGACTAGCGTGTTCGTAATCATCTTGTAGGGCTCAGATTGGAATAAAGCAAAGTTACAGCTTTTATTGATTTATCCTTAACCTTTGCATATGTGAGAGTAATCCAATCTAGGCTCAAACCTATGAGCCACCAGGCACCCTGGAACAGGTTTTGAATAAGTGTAATCACCGGCATTTTTTTTGGTTTTTAATTGAGCACGTATCATTTAGCCTAGGTTGGATTACTCTCACCTATGCCAAGGTTAAGGATAAATCAATAAAAGCTGTATCTATGTTTTATTCCAACCTAGGTCCTACAAGATGATTACGAACACGCTAGTCATCTCTCTGATAGAATCTTGTGTGTTCTTTGTGCACAGAGTTGTCCTGAGAAGCAGACTTTTAATTCTTAGGAAAGAGAGTGGTTCAGTGCGGCGAACAGCAGAGCTAGTGTTGTGAAAGGCCTCCCGCTGAGGAGGGTGTGCGATTTCCACGTGAAGAAAGGCCTGGGCTCCCACCAGACAGGGCTCATTAATTTAAGACAGTTGAACTCATAAGCATCAGAGTTCACAATTCAATTATGCAGGGAGATAATCTTCCTGTGGTGGTTTATTTGGCTCGTGAGTTCTAATTAATTCTGTTCCGCGAGGGAGGGCTGCAGAGAGCAGCCTGGGCCCGTAATCGCAGGGCTGTTCGTCTTCATTTTCGTAAGCTGTGCCCACGCACACGCTCGGCATCAGATACCTTCATCCAGTCTCAGCTGTGTTTGGCTGGCAAACTCAAGCGTCAGTGTTGGGATAAACATTATTTTAACCAAGCAGGCGGCAATTTCTAGAAACCGCTGGGCTGTGTTCTGACTCTGCGGTTGCCTATCGCAACTGTCCTGCTCCCCGTCAACGGTTTGGACGCTAAAAATAAGTAACAGATTAAACTCCAAGGACGACTCTGATTAATGAGTCTATTTAGAGGCTACCTGATCTGCTCCTGTGCTTTGGGGTCCCAGGCTGCTCTCCTCGTTTCACTCCTGCATCAAAGCTCACTCCTTTCACCGTCTTCTATGAGCCAGACTACAACCTACTTGAGTGCCTTGGTTTCTGATCTTCCTTCCCAGACTTTTGACAAAGGTGAGGATGTCACGTGGCCCTCACGGTGGTAGGGTGAACTCAGGGACAGGGAGTGGGACAGAACAGCTGTGCTCTGAGGACAAATGCTTCGAAGAGTTGTGAATAGGAGCCACATGTTGTCCAGGATGGTGATAATTTGCTCATCAGTATGTTGGGATGAGCTTGTTGTAGAATTTATTTTATTATAATGTATGCATGTGTACATATCTTATTTGTTCACTTGGCCAATCTTGGGTGAGTGCTAGGTACCAGGCACTGGGCGTAAAGCAGTAGGTAGTCAGGACAAGCTAAGTTTCGTGAAGGAAACCACAGTCCCCAGAGCTCAGCGGCCTGAAACAGCAAAGGCTGCTCAGGGTCCAGTTGGGGTCCTGCGCTGTGTCTCTTTCCCTCCGGGTCGCACTCTCTGGAATGGTCAGCTGTGGTAGAAGAGAGAGTGAGAGCTGTGGAGGGCCTCCTCCAGTGCTTTGGGCCAGAAGTGAATACATGATTTCCACTCACAGTCCATTGGCTGCAACTGGCCATGGACTCTCCCAGACACAGGGGTCAGGAAGGGCACGTCCCTTGAAGCCAGGGGCCAGGGGTATTTGGTGGTCAGCAAAGTGACTTCACACGTGGGGTGGACATGTCTGTGAGGTACACGGTTTGGCTGGGCAGCTGAGCATCAGCAGAGGATTACAGAAGTCACCACTGCAATCCTGACACGCGCCCTGGGGCAGCCTGAGGTACCCGCATGTGGTCCTTGGACATTGTCATCTATTCATGAGTGTAGGTTCTTGTTAGATGTTTGCCGTCTCTGGGTTGCAATAAATCACGACTCATAAACATTTAGAAGCTGAGGAGACTGACTAATAACTCTTGGTGGTTTTAAAATTATATTCACTAGGTCTCTCGGGTTGTGTTGAGGTGTCTGATTGGACCAGAGGAGTTCTCGCTTGGCCCGTTTAGATTCATTTCATCTGCAGACGCTATTCTTGGTCAGCCATTCTTGGCACGGATCAAAGGCAACAACAACCTGGTATTTTGGGTTTGTGTATCAGATTTTCCAGGAAAATAGGTTTTGCTGCTTTGAAATATAATACAAAGTAACCTCAAATACTGCTTTCACAGAAGAGCAAACTGAAGCCCAAGGAAATTAGTGACTTTGTAAGGCTACATTTGAAACTAATGTCATAACATAGTTGCTGCTTTGATTTTTAAAATCATTTTAAAAATTGCAGTAAAATACATATAAATAAAAAATACAGTTTTCACCATTTTAGATATTTTTAGGTGTAAGTTCAGTGGCATTAACCACATTCACATAGTTGTGCATCCATTTCCATCCCCATCGCCCATCTCCAGAACTTCTTTCCCAAATGAAACTGCCCCCATCAAACACCAAGTCCCTGTCCCTACCCTGTGGCCAAAAGCCTGGTGTCCCCGAAGGCTTTGAGTGCTCTGTCCTGGGGGGAGTCCTCCAGGCTGGGGGCGTGTCCAGTCTTTCAGCAGGGCACCCCCAGATGTTACTGCTGGTATCCTGCTCTGCTGTGGCAATAGGTAGCCCTCCCGGGTTGGGGGCCTGTCCCCAGCCTCCCTCGGGGCCGGGGGCGTGATTACCTGGGGGGGGCGGGGCTTGCCTGGGTGTGTGGGTCCCTGTCTTCCCTCCTGCACTTCTGGCCCTTGCAGAGCGGGGCGCAGAGGGGAGATTGCCCCAAACCTTTCCACGTCCTGCTGCAGCAAAGTGCCCCCCGCAGAGGCAGGCTGGCACCCCCATTTCTGAGTGTCACGCAGCCTGATGAGGTGTGTCATCAGCCAGCATCTCTCAGAACTTGGGATATGTCTTTAGAGCCACCGATGCTCATGACCTTCACTGCTGTTGCTTCTGTTTGAAGTGCATGGGAGGCTCCTCGCCCGGGCACACCCCCCGCCCGCCCGAAGGCAGCGCACTGGGGGCTGTTGTGGCTGCAAGGTTTGTATGAGAAGTGAGTGATTCATCAGGGCACAGTTGTGATGAATATTCAGGGAAATTGTATGTAGCCGAGCTGTTTCAGCCATTGGAGGGGCAGGAGCTTAGAATCTTAGAATCGTGGAAATCCTAAGAAATTACATGGACTGTGGGCATCAGATCGCTCCAGAACTTTTCAGCTTTCCTTTCAGTTTCTGCCCCATAAAAGTGGGAAAAACAGAAAATTTATAAGAAAAGGCACCTGGCCTATTTGAGAAATTAGTAGTGGAACATAAAACAGTAAACAATCTTTTGAGATGGAAGTGTCATAGCCAACATAAATAAATAGCTTTTGCATCCATGAAGTTAGAAAGTTAAAATAGAAATGCAAGAAGGAGTCTTTTTTCTTTAAAAAAATTTTTTTAAATATTTATTTATTTGTGTATGAGAGAGAGAGAAAGAGCATGAGCAGGGGAGGGGCAGAGAGAAGGGGAGACCCAGAATCTGAAGCAGCTCCAGGCTCTGAGCTGTCGGCACGGAGCCCGACGCGGGGCTCGAACCCACGAACCCATGGGCCATGAGATTATGACCTGAGCCGGAGTCGGATGCTTAACTGACTGAGCCCCCCAGGTGCCTCAAGAAGGAGTCTTGATGCCAAATTTATTTGGACCAATCCAGATCTGATTCCGGGAGAAGAACTCATAGCGGTTTTGTCATCATGAACTGAAGGGACAAGTTCAAGGCAAGAGCAGGTATTTGTTAATTAATAATTTAGTTAACAAATAAAAATTAATTTTTCAAGGTGTACCTAAGGTATGCAATTTTACAAATGTACTCTATGTATGTGTTCATTTTAAGACAGAGCCACTTAGTAAAGGGTAAGGCATACATTTAACACAGAGGTTTTTTTTTTTTTTTTAAGAAAAAGAAATAGAGTAATGAGCGGGACATTTGCCAGGCCTGAAGCCAGGCGGCCCAGGTAGAGTCATTTTCAAGACCCTGCTGTTCCCGCGTCTCCCAACTGAGGCAAAGTTCTCACAATCAAGGCCTTGGAGAACCAAGTTTTGCAAACCGAAGCGTGTGGAGTGACAGTGAAGTCACAGCTCTCCGCAGGCTGAACAGCCCTTATGTGTCCACTCCTGCTCAGAAGGCTGCCTCATTCCCGCAGC
>NW_027528362.1:13517315-13525222 GCF_008692635.1 Crocuta crocuta
CCCTGCGCCGCCGCCCTCCCCACCCCTGCGCCGCCGCCCTCCCCACCCCTGCGCCGCCATCCAGAGCACAGCTGAGCGGGAGGAGCCCTGCTTGCCGCTCCCGAAGCCTGTGGCTGCTAGCCCGCATGGGGCTCGTTTCTCCAGGCGTGTGGCGCAGCCCCGGCGTGGGGGCTATGGTGGCACATCCCCGGCGTGGTGGCGCAGCCTGGCGTGGGGGCTCTGGTGGCACAGCCCCAGCGTGTGGCACAGCCTGGCGTGTGGCACAGCCCGGCGTGGTGGTGCGGCCCGGCGTGTGGCGCGGCTGCGGCAGGACATTGTTACGACAGTGTTAGTCTCTCAGCAGCTGGGGAGCCTTGAGGATCGTATTCCGGACGTCACACAGATACATTTTGGGGGATGATAACGTGCCGATGTAAAGCCGGAAAACTTAAACAGGTAGCATTTGAAAGAGTAAAGAATCAGAATGCTCTTTGGGGATAATGAAGGTTACTCTGAATAGTTTAAACCAGATAAACAGCTATTAAAGCAAAGTATGCGTCCAGCCAGCAGTAGGAGTCTTTTTACAGGTTAGACTAGACCTCTGGGTAATGTTGTTGGGAAAATCCTCTCTGTTTCATCTGGAACCATGCAGCTTTCTGATTAATAATATTAATGGGAGAAATAATATCCCTGTATATACAGGGAACAAAATGCGGTTCTAATAGAGGCCAGGGCCGAGGTGGGGCCTTGTTAGGGGGGAACTTCGTGCTGATGCTCTCGAGGAATTGTCTCGTGCATTTGTTTACCTTCTGGTTCCTTCCAAGCTGTTGGATTTGTAGCCTTTCTGTATCACCGACACCTGTCTGTCATCTCCACCCGCCACGTATGGGACATGGACCCATCCTCAACTGTATTTTTAAGGCTCTTGAATGGGGCGCCTGGGTGGCTTAGTCGGTTAAGCGTCCGACTTTCCGACTTTCGCTTAGGTCATGATCTCGCGGTTTGTGGGTTCGAGCCCCACGTCGGGCTCTGTGCTGACTGCCAGCTCGGAGCCTGGAGTCTGTTTCAGTCTGTGACTCCATCTCTCTGACCCTCCCCTGCTCACGCTGTCTCTCTCTCCTAGAAATAAAAATAAAAACATTAAAAAAAAAAAAAAGGCTCTTGAAGATCGCAGAGCGGAGTCTTGTTGATGGTGTGGCCCACACGTTGCCTACGAGAAGCAGCTTCAACAGCCCACTCTCCTTGGTATTGGTCCCCACCCTCGAACAGCTCGTCACCCGAAGGTGCCTCAGGCTTCACTGGCAGACGTGCCTTCATCGCGTCAGGGGTGTTGCTCGTCCGTGCCTTCCATGGAGCGCTTGTTCTGCTCCTCAGGGTTCACTTCTCAGCCCCAAGTCACCTCTGTGATCAGGTGGGAGGAGGGACCAGCAGCCGTAACGCGACATGAGACAACATCGCATGCCGTTTTCAACAACTTTGCGTTCTGTGAAATCCCGGGCTGTATGTGTACGTGCACGCGTACGTGTGTTTATCTGCGCACATGTGTATGAGGAGATAAGAGTAGAACGATACTTGAGACTTGATGATGGAAACATCAACGTGAAGATCACCTGTGGGAAGGTGGGTGTGGATTGCTGGGGAATGACTTTGTGAGGTGTGGGGACCATCACAGAAATGCCCTCTGCAGAGACGGCTGAGCGTCACACACCCGGTGTGTCCTCTGGGGGACGGCTGAGCATCCAACACACAGCTTGTCCTCTGGGGGCTGCTGAGGGTGTCACCCTGCCCTCCCTTTTCAGGGCCGCCCGCATCACACACACACACACACACACACCCGCCCCCCGGGGGGNCAACCACCCCCCCCCCCCCGCCCTCTGCTGGCTGCTGAGTTGCAGCAGGTCTGGTTTCCTTGCTTGTCGAGGGCGGGTCAGTTCAGCACCCACAAAGCCGCACTTGAGACAAACACACTGTGGCTCTTTCCTCTACTGACATGCCCCCTGCTGTGTTGGTGTAACTGGTTTCGGATCTGTGACCTGCCCCCGCCCCGTGATCAGTGGCATGGCACGCCTCCTCCATTCCTCACGCCCCCCTGAAACACCGAGTTGTGCCCTGACCGATTGGGTTTGCGTTGCTGCCTCCACTGTGGTGCTGGGCCGGGAAGGCTCTGCCGCTCCGCCCTGCGCCCTGTAGGCCCGGCCCAGCCATGTGCACACAGATGCCCCCCAAACACTTGCTGCACTGACTTGATGCATAAGTTGTAACCGTCTGAGGCTGTATTCTCTCCCCTCCTGTGTGACCCTAGACCACACCGCCTGTCACTGGCATGTGGGATCCAGTCTGGAACCCCATCTGGCCCTACCTGACACCCTGGCTCGGCCTCCGTTCCCCATCAGCCCCTCAGGTGTGCCATTCTGATCTCAGGCAAATTCCCTTCAATATTTCAGAGAAAGAAAACTCCATTTCCAACAAACGTTTCCCACATGAAACCTGTTCCTAGGCTGTCTGCATGATGGAGCCGGGCCCTCTTTCCACGGGGCGCGTCTTTGTTCAGAGGAAGGGAGAATGGGGTAGACTGCAGAGTGCTCGGGCAGGCGTCTGCCGCTCCAGGAACACGTGTATTGTGGCGTATCATGTAACGGTGCGCTGTGGGGAATAGTAATGAATAGTTGGGACCACAATAATGTGCATTGTTGATGTTTGTTAAAATAAAGATATTCAATTTATAATAAAAGGGATTAAAAGCTTAATTCATGGCTATGTTAATATTTGCCTGCGAGTGCTCAGATAAAGGGTGACGCACCTTATCACGCCAAACACCTGCACGCACAAGTTCCTCCACGGAGATCTCCATGGGATTGCATGTTTTACAGAGCTTAAACTTTCATTTCCCAAAATAATGATATCATTCATTTACAGATATAGATAGGCTCTCCTCACCCCAACTCTACCCTGGAATGAGTACTGTGACTTCAGCTACAAAAATGCGGATTAATTGCGGCAGTGATCTGCCGCGATTCTCCCACTGCAACAGCGGGTGAGCAGGCAGGCGCCAGCCAGCCGCATGTGCACGCTGTCACTTCTGGATTTCTGCAGGATGCCCCCACCTGGGGGTTCCCCCGCCAGCAGAGGGGCACGCGGGAACCGGCTTTTTGGAAAGTGACTGGTCACAGACACTTGTGAATCGAATCATGTTTTAAAGTATCTGGTGGTGGGGGGGGTTGCTTTACTCTTTGTGGGAGATCTATGATGAATTGTTTGGGTGAAGTATTCTGATGGAAAGTTAACACATGCTTGTGAGCACCTCTGACTTCATAATCCTGGACTAATTCCCTATAAGATGCAGCGATAAGGTTAACTGTGCCTTGTAGCCTCAGAAAAAAATAGGAAGGAAACCACCCCAAAGTACTAAGCTCCATGTTTTATTACTCAGGATATATGTTATATAGAGGTAGACTGTTGACATATTTAAAGATCTTGGCTTGTATCAGTGTCCTGGGGCGGTAACAGAGCCCCACCCCAGACGGGCTACACCGCAGAGCTTGCTCCCTCCCAGTCCTGGAGGTGTGGGCCTGGATTCGGGGTGTAGGCCCAGGATTGGGGGGTTGGGCAGGGACATGCTCCCTCTGACAACAGTGGGGAAGGGGGTCCCGCACACACCCAGAGTCCTCATGACAGTCCCCGCGGTCTCTCCTGTGTCCAAACCTCCTCTTGTATAAGGACATCATCCCTGGATTAGGGCCACTTGAACCGTATGTGACCACGACTTAAGCAATTGCATCTGCAAGGACCTTGTTTCCAAATAAGGCCACATCCTCTGGTTCTGAAGGTCAGGGGTTGAAGATATGCATTTTTGAGGACATGGTTCAGCCTGTGACAGTGGCGTTAGAAGCTGTAGTTTTGGGTGAGGCCGATGGCAGAGACCAGCATGCGGCTAGTGGTCAGAGCAGACCCTGCCTCACCCAAGGAGGTGGCCCAGAGAAGCTGGGCCCTGGGCAGGGCTGTTCTGTCACTCCTGACTGGTTTCTTGTTCCCGGACTTGCGTGAGTATGAGAAGATGAACAGTACGGACTGGCCCCACGGTCACTGTGGGGGAAGCCACCCCCATGGCTGGGACCAGATGTAGGGATGTGGGGTAGACCCGGAACTCCTAGTATCTGGAAATACAAAGGTGGGGGTGGTCTTTAATGTGATGTCCCCTGACGTCAGGGAAGTGCTTCCTGGATGCAGACAGATGGACTCTGGTGATGGCGTTGGTGGCGTTTGAGCCCAAATGTAGTAGCTCGTGGCCCACATGTGTGTTTCCTGGCTTCCCCTCGTTCCAGGCCCGTGGAAGTGAGTGAGGGCTCAGGAGCCGACACGGTTGACCACACCGTCACCTGGAGAGCTCCTCCTGTCCTCCTGTGGTTTCGCGCACTGTGCTGAACCTGCTGTGACCCTCTCCCAGGAGGAGGTCCTGACCCTGATGTCTAGATGAAGGTGAGTGTTGAGTAATTGTCTCCAAGGGGCTCAGCTTCTGCTGGGTTTTGGCCCCATCAGTTTCGGTTCAGAGGGCTTGCTCTCAGCCACGTGCTGTCAGCCCTCTCCACAAAAGCCACAAAAGCCACAAAAGGGTTTCAGAGGATGAGCTAGGGAAGACCTTGCAGATAAGAGGAAATATGACCAGCTGGGCTGTAAGGGGTGGCTAAGCTCTGCTGTCTGGGGGTGGCTCTAGGCCACGTTAACGGTGGTGGGTGAGGTGCATTTACTGGATGGTGGGAAATCTGACTTTCGTGGACTGCAGGCTGTGTGTGCAGAGGGTAGGAAATAAACTGGGTGGGAAAGGTTGGAGTGACTATATGAGGCTTGGAAAGCAAGCAGAAGTCTCTAAAGTGGACTCTTGCAGTGAGCAGGTGCCATAAACTGGTCAGAAGGAGGTGGGCCTGATGGGGAAGATAGGCCCACTGGCCAGAGGGGACCAGAACAGACACCCGGTGGCCTGGCTTTCCACAGGGTGGCTGTAGTCCTGGTATGGTGATGAGCTACCAGGTTGGATAAAGAAGAAAGAAAGGTTTTCAATAGAAAACACTAAATTAGAAACAGACTTACTGTAAGAATAGACATTGTACATCCTGATGATTCCTGGGCCTTGTAATTTCCTATGATTTAATATTTTCTGTAAAGAACCCATTGTGTATGCACTTAACATTGATTTAAAAAATAAACATTCTGTGACTTCGCATATAAATAGATCCACACGTCTGATGAAGTTGCCAGATCATGTGTCTCTTTATGTACTTCAGTTTGTGGCTTAGAAACCACGCATCCAGGAGAAGATGGGAGGCTCTGAGCCACCAGACCGAGTCCGAAGGGCAGCGTGGGGACAGGCGGGTGCAGGAAGGCTGGCGGGCCTGGGAGCGCAGCCCCGGGCTGACACCTTGGCAGACACGGGGCAGCCCAGAGCAGGTCTTGAGAGGCAGGGAAGGCCGGGCTTATGGAGACAAGAGCCGAGGGCCAGAGGTAGCAAATGCGCGGCACCGAGCCCCCGACCGGGCTCGGAGGTTGTGCTTGTCTTATTTGATTCGGTGACCAGCATGCCCAGATTGGACTCTGGTGAGGGTTGTCAGAGGCCCGGTCCGCCGGGTGCCGCATGGACAGGGCAGGCACGCACCCTGCCTCACCTGCTGAAGACACGCCTGGTTCTGGGGTGTTGGTGAGGGTGCCTCTGAGGGTGGGCACAGGAGGCAGCCTGACAGCCTCACCTTCTCCCTGTATGTCTGCCAGGTGGACACAGGACACACCATCTGTCAGTGCTGCTCACATGTGAATTTATCCATATGCACAATGGTTGTTCACAAGTCACCTTTGCGGGGGCACCTGGGTGGCTTAGTTGGTTAAGTGTCCGACTTTGGCTCAGGTCATGATCTCACTGCTTGTGAGTTGGAGCCCCGCACCGGGCTCTGTGCCGACAGCTCGCAGCTCGGAGCCTGGAGCCTGCTTCAGATTCTGTCTCCATCTCTCTTCCCCTTCCTTGCTCGCTCTCTGTCTCTTTCTCTCTGAAATATAAATAAATAGAAACAAAACAAATATACAAAATTTAAAAAGTCACCTTGAAATGTGTAACGGATTCTTTACAGACGCTACGAAACGATGCACAGTTAGGAGTGAGTAGAGCCATACAAGCAGGGTGTGCAGTGGCTTCTGGTCACAGGGACTGTGTCTGAAGGGATGCAGGGAGCAGGGGTGGTGGATGGGCTTGCATGAAGAGCTTCAATGGAGACTATTTTGTGTTCCCGTGAGCTGCGCCGTCCCTATGTCAGTACCTAGCTGCTGGTGGCCTTCAGATTTGAGTTAATTCAGATTCAATATATTACACCCTCGGTTCGTCTGTTGCACTGACCACATTTCAGGTGCTCAAAGAGCCACACTGGCTCCTGGCCACCACACTGGATGGAGCAGGTGTGGGACATCATCACAGAAAGTGCCAAGGGATGGCGTTGCCCTAGGGAACCACATCTGCGCGACCTAGAAACACCGTGGGTGATCTGGTTGTTTATGTCACAAAATGAAATCAGCCTCCCCATAACTATCATCCACCCTTACTTCCCTGTTGTCACTGTTTACATAGGAGAGGTCTGTTTTCTCTCTTAGATAGTAAAATACCAAAGTAGGCTTTAAAAGAGTCTATTTTAATTCTTTAGCTAGAAAAAGGCCAAAGTGGAACTTTGGAACAGTGGCGGGAAGGCCAAGTCAGCAAGAATAAAATTACAACTGACAGATTGTACGATGTAAATAAGCGAAACTAGCAACCTTTGAGGTTGGTGGTTTGTTTCTAGGCAGCCACTGCAGCAGTATTTAATCATAGCTAAGTGTCAAATACAGTGCAGAATGAAACTGGTCTAGTTACTTTTAGGATAAGAGGCACTTCTAAGGGTAGTTGGGGGCTCATTCATTCTTTGTGCCATCAGCATTTGTTAGGAGCTCACAACACTGTGGTGGCTACGGGCTTGGGAGCTCCAGTAATTTGATTTCCACTTTTAGCTCTGTAGTTTACGAGCTGTGTCACATTGAGGATCCACCTGAGCGTCTCTGAGCCTCAGTTTTCTCTGTGAACGGGGTCCTGTGGCATCTCCCATATTGGCTCTTGTCAGAGCGACTGGTATAATGGATGCAGTGAGCTTAGTGCTGGACCAAACACACAGACCATCAGCTGCGATTGTGCCTGGTGCTGTTAGCTGGTGGGTGCTGGAGCCCAGCTGGGCTGGTGTCAGATGCAAGGATGAATTTAAAACCGCTGTCTTCACAGCCAGATCATGGCTTCCTGGGAAGGCTAAGAATTGGGTGCCCCTCAGAGCAACTTTCTCTTCGTACATGGGTAGCACTCAACAATAAGATTTCTCTAGCCTTTGAAACAGAGAACTGAAACAAATAATTAGGGAATCAAAAACCTGAAGTCTTCTTTTTTTAATGTTTGTTGATTTTTGAGAGAGAGAGAGAGAGAGAGAGAANCTCCCGAATGGCTCCTCGGAGGCACGCGGTGTGAGGCCCTTCATCCCTCACCTCTGCCGCCCGGGAGGGCACGGGGGGGGGCACATCTGACACCCCCCAGGCGCACGGGGGGGGCAGATGACAGGAGGCCGCTGCACGCAGGAGACACGTTCCTGCCGCGGCGCCTGCTCTAGGCGCCTTCATGTGAGGCGCGAGTAGGCCCTGTCTGGGTGAAGTCGCTCTTGANCCCAGGCGCACGGGGGGGGGCAGATGACAGGAGGCCAGCGGAGAGGGGGCCGGAGGCTCCCCCGGAACAGGACTAGGAGCAGCCTGAGCTCGCCCTGAGTGCGTGATCCGTATTGAATTTCTTTCTTTTTTTTAATAAAAAAAATTTTTTTTTAATGTTTTATTTATTTCTAGGAGAGAGAGAGAGAGAGACAGCGTGAGCAGGGGAGGGTCAGAGA
>NW_027528362.1:13525511-13551626 GCF_008692635.1 Crocuta crocuta
TTTAAAGAGAGCTTTTCTTAATGTTTATTTTTGAGAGAGAGACAGAGTGTGAGCAGGGGACGGGCAGAGAGAGAGGGAGACACAGAATCCAAAGCAGCTCCAGGCTCTGAGCTGTCAGCACGGAGCCCAACGTGGGGCTCAAGCTCACAAATGGTAAGATCGTGACCTGACTCGAAGTCGGATGCTTAACCGGCAGAGCCACCCAGGCGCCCCTTATTGAATTTATTTCTATGTAAGACAAGTTTGGTTCCGTTGACCTGTTAAATCACTTAATTTCTGTGGAGTCTGTTTCCTTATCTGTGGAGTGGGCACGATACCACTTGGAGGTTGGTTGTGAAAATTGCCTAGCGGAGTGCCTAGCACACAGAATAGACTCAGTGCCCACGGAATGCTTTATAGTTAAAGCATCAGTATTACGGGTCTTCAAGTACATTCTATAAGAAAACTGAGTGGAGGGGCACCTGGGTGGCTCACTCGATTGAGCGTCTGACTTTAGCTCAGGTCATGATCTCACGGTTCATGGGCTCAAGCCCTGTGTTGGGCTCTGTGCTGACAGCTCAGAGCCTGGAGCCTGTTTTGGATTCTGCGTCTCTCTCTGCTACTCCCCTGCTCATGCTCTGTCTCTGTTTCTCAAAAATTAATAAACATTAAAAAAAAAAAAGAAAACTGAGTGGAGGACAGGACACTTTGTTTTTCTGCAAAGATCTAATTCTAATCCCTATTTGGTTTGGTTTTCTCGCGGCTGCTCATTCCGATCATTTACAATGCATTTAAATAATAACAAAAATATCAACATTTTTTGATACGTGGGGCTAATCTCTGAATCCTTGGTGTAAAGTGGATTCCTGAATATGTCCAATATATCTTTATCTGAATTACTGTCATTTTCTTTTTTTTCTTTTTTTAATGTTTATTTACTTTTGAGAGAGAGAGACAGACAGAGTGTGAGCAAGGAAGGCACAGAGAGAGAGAGGGAGACAGAGAATCTGAAGCAGGCTCCAGGCTCCCAGCTGCCAGCGCAGAGCTCAGTGCAAGGCTTGAACCCACAAACCATGAGATCATGATCTGAGCCAAAGTCAGATACTGAGCCACCCAGGTGCCCTTGAATTACTGTCATTTTCATTTTTTTAAAATGTTTTATTTATTTCTGAGAGAGAGAGACAGTGTGAGCAGGGGAGGGTCAGAGAGAGAGGAAGGTACAGAATGTGAAACAGGCTCCAGGCTCTGAGCTGTCAGCACAGAGCCCCACGCGGGGCTCCAACCCACGAACCTTGAGATCATGACCTGAGCCGAAGTCGGCCACCCAACCGACTGAACCACCCAGGCGCCCTGAATTACTGCCATTTTCAGTGTTGGTTAGTAAACGATGCTGAGTCTTCCTGTGGTCTTCTGTAGAGTGGGGGGAAATGTTTATATAGATGTGGGTGTGCGCACACGTACACGTGTGTGGCTATTATGGAGTTGTGAATGGCTGGTCAGTTCCCTCCAAATAAAAGAGGAATAGATCCAGGTTTCGGGATTGCTTGAGAGCAGTTCCTCTGGGCCTTGTTTACGACACAGTTCCGCTCTGCCTTAGACTGGACATTTTTAAAGATAACTATGTTTATAGGAAGATGGGCTTCTCTTCCCCCCTCTTTCATTTACACAGAATGACTTTTCCTTTAAACACTGGAACTTTTGTTATGCTAATCAGGCAGGGACCATTTCCAATTCAATTTCACCTGGGCCTGGTCAGCGGTTCCCTTTTGTGGCATCTCTGGGGACCTTCCTTGTCTTTTAAGCTGTAATTTAGTTGGAGCTGCCGTCAATTTCCTGTGCTCATTACGTTTGCCGCTGTATCGCAGCCCTGTCACTGTGCTGATGTTCCGACCAGAGGGCAGTGGGCCTCCCAGGCTGGCCTTCTGCCCATGCGCAGCCCGGAACCGGGTCCCCTGTCCTCCTTGGTTTGCGTGAGATCTGGCGATGGGAACTTGGCTCCGCAGAGGCCTGCCGGGAGACATCTCCATGATTGCCTAGCGATTTCAACCAGGCGCACAGGCTGGGCCACGGCTCTCGCTCCGGCCCATCCTGGGAGGAATGTGCTTTTAAACCCACACTTTAAAAAAAATTTTTTTTTGATGTTTTATTTATTTCTGAGAGAGACAGAGAGAGAGACAGCGTGAGCAGGGGAGGGTCAGAGAGAGAGGGAGACACAGAATCTGAAACAGGCTCCAGGCTCTGAGCTGCCAGCACAGAGCCTGACGCGGGGCTCGAACCCACAACGGTGAGATCATGACCTGAGCCGAAGTCGGATGCTCAACTGACTGAGCCACCCACGCACCCCTAAACCCACACTTCTGAACTTGACACAGGAACCCCAACCATTAAGAGTGCCTAACAGGGCACCTGGGTGGCTCAGATGGTTAAGCGTCTGACTTCCACTCAGGTCATGATCATGTGGTTCATGAATTTGGGCTCCATGTCGGGCTCTGTTCTGACAGCTCAGAGCCTGGAGCTGCCTCGGCTTCTGTGTCTCCTCTCTCTCTGCCCTTCCCCCTCTCATACTCTGGCACTGTCTCTCTCTCAAAGATAGATAAACGTTAGAAAACGAGTGTTTGATGATTCGTTTTTACCAGCTGTCATGGAAGTCAACAGCAGCCAGTTCCTGAATTGGAGCACATGGTACAGGGAGGCCAGGCCTTGAGCAGTTTTCTGGTGGGAAAAATGAAAACACACACCTGCTGGCATGAAGCGGGGGCTTCGTCGCTGCCGAGCTCCCACACACAATCAAGGAAGCCCATGAAGAGACCCCCCAGAAGGGCCAGGCATCCTGTTTGTGGGAAAAACAGAATCTTTGGATTGGGCCTTACAGGTTCATGTTGGCCTTATAATTGTGGGTGATTAGTTGTGGTGGACGTAAAGAATTCTACTTTCCTATAACACATGAAGGTGACGTTAACAAAACTGGGGAGGGAACAGAGAGGAAGACGAGAGACAGAGACATGGGACTTGGAGTGTCTAGAATATTCCTTTCATCCGTTGCGCAGTGTGCTCAGATTTTGGTGTTTTCTTATGCTGTTCCTCCTGGACCACCTGCAGCAAGTTAAGCTGACCCTGATGTTGGCACCTGTCTCTCAGGGGGAAAAAAATTGCAGTAAAGATTTCCTCTTCTTTTGTCTGAATGACAGCTCCATTTATTAATCATGGATTAATCAATCTTTCTTCTTATTCCAAACGAATTCTGAAGTAGTTGCATTATTAACCCAGGGGATAATTTCCTTCATTTGCCATTAAGGTTTTGCAGAAAGTCTGAGGCCAGACACATTCACTTATCTCAGGAAGTTGCCTCATTTTCTCACCCAAGTGTCGGAGGGAACAGCGGGTGTTAGAGAAACGCGTGTGGGCTCCCGCCTGCCCCCACAGACTCGGCTTCCCTCCCTCCGCCTGAGCCTTCTCACGGCAGTATTGCAGCCTAAGAAGGAAGGTTCTACACAGACTCCCTCAGCACTCCCTTTAAGTCTCGGTTTTACTTCATGAGGTATCTCCATGGCTGGAAAATTGCAATTAAACACAGTCTTTTAATGAAATGCTCACGCATATTGCTTTTTACTCCTTCCCCCAAATACAGCTACTGTCTAGTACAAATGAAAAGTGAGGCAGGCAGCTAAATGGCCTTGGCCAAGGTCACCCGGCAGGTGGGGGTCAGACCCCTGAATATCCTGACCCCTGCAGAACTCTGGGCCGGCTCTCCACAAGTCCCCCACCCCCAGGTGTGCTGGCAGGGGGGGGCAGGGGGAGCTCCAGAGAGCCAGAGGCTGGACAGAATACTCTAATACCACATTGTGATGTCTGCATTAATATGTGATGACACACTGCAGTGACAGCCTCACAATGGGAATGTCACAATGGAGTGGGAGATTGTCACGGAGGCTGGGCTCCCTGGGAGTCCATTCAGAGAAGGGGGTTTTCATTCTATAGGCTTCTTAAAATTTTGTTTCTGAAAGGCATCTTTATTGGGATTTTTTCCCCCAGCTAAAACATTCGCTGCCCTGGAGTCAACATTTCATTTGAAGGGTTGCTAGTTTATTACCTTCTTTGGATGCTGTTGGAATATCACCTGCTGGCCCCCAACACTGGGTCTTCCCTGGAAGTCAGAGGGTAGCGTTCATTTGTTTTCAAAATAAGAAAAAGCAAGAAGAGTCTTTGCTCTGACTGTAGATGTCAGTCGTCATCTCTTGCCTCAATAAATGCAGATGCAGAATCCACAATGGGTGAGGGCCTCAAGAACGGGAGATCCAAAGGACTGACACTCAGGGGGCAGCATGCCAGGGGCTGCCAGGTCTGCCATGCGCCTCAGAAATACCCTGAAGGGCCATTCTGTTGCCTTGCATGTCCCCCAAAGAAATGCATTCGTTTGGATAAAGGTTCTTTGGCCCTTTGTAAAGATGCTCCATAAGTACCACCACTCAACACTCAAGGCCTTGTTAGGGCAATGGGTCTGAGCTGTATGTGTCATTTGAAGTGTGTCTGATGACTTCTAGGTGAAGCCATGATCCTTGGACCACACCATGTAATTGTTGGCAACTTGTAAGTTGGTCAGCAGGACTAGTTTGTGTCTGTCTGCATAGCCTTGTGGGGCTGATGGTGGCCCTGGTTTGCTCACCTGTGGTCTGGGTTTTCAGCAGTCATAGGTCAGAGGGGGTGAAGTGTCCTTCCTATTACTCCTCCTCACCTCTGGTGCCCAGAATCCAGAGGCAGCCTCTCTCCAAGGCTTCTGGCTCTTTCTCTGGTACTTGCTCCCTGTTATTAAATAGTATATTTACAGTGCTTTTCTTTGATTTTTCAGTTTTGGGTTTTATTTTTTCGACCTACTAAGGGTAAGGAAGGTTTAACCTCCTTTGCTTTCTCAGAAGCATCCTTTCTCTCCCCCATCATATGGGAATACTTTAACACTTGGTTACACAGATACCCAGTATTTATATGAACTTGCTGACCTACCTGCCATTCGTGCTGTGTCATGGGATACATGAAGATTGAGCTTTGTTTCTTGTGCTTTTTGTTTTTCCTGGAGTTATTTTGTCCTCCTTCCATAATTTCCTGCATACTTCCTGTGGATTTATCTGTAAATGCTTATAATTTAAATATAAAACATTAGGCTGACTTTGTCTCATCTGGACTGACTGTCCTCTAGACCCACCACCTGGCTGTTTTTCTGGACTCTTTTGCCCTGACTCTCCTGCTATAGTTGAACCACTCCACTGGACAGATTCTGTTTCCTGGATCCTACGTTGACTGCTGACGGTTTTGTCTTCCTTTTGGTGGATTGCATCTTCCACTCCCTTTCTGAAGGAAGTATGTGTGGAAGGTGATTAAATCACTGTCTTGTTTTTCTGCACGCAGCCTTAGCTGGTGGTTGGCTGGGGAGAGACACCTAGGTCTCCTGTGATTGTCCCTCAGGTTTTAAAGTTTTAATCTCCCATCTTCGAGCTGCTGGTGCTGGGAACCCTGAGGCCATTCTGGTTCTGGATTTTTGTCCTGAACTCCTTTCTGTCCCATCCCTAGAAGCCTTGAAAAAGGATCTTCTTTTGGGGCACCTGGATGGTTCAATCGGTTAGACATCTGACTCTTGGTTTCGGTTCAGGTCATGGTTTCATGGGTCTTGAGTTCGAGTCCCACATCAGGCTCTGTGATAATAGTGTGGAGCCTGCTTGAGATCCTCTCTTTCCTTCTCTCTTTGCCTCTCTTCTGCTTGTTCTCTCTCTCTCTCTCTCTCTCAAAATAAACAAACAAAAAATGTTTATAAAACGGATCTTGTTTTGATCTCAATACACTGAAGCTTCAAGAGCATGGTCTTTGATATTTATAGTAGGTATCTGTGGATGGTTGCCTGTCATTCTATGGATGGGTCTTCGAAGCCTGAATACTCACATTCTTCCATCTGGGAAGTTCTCTCCTAATTCTTTCATAATTTCTTCCTTGACATTTTTGTTATTTGCTTTATTCTGTCTCTTGTAGGGATCACTTAATTTTCTTATTTTGGCTCTCTTTTTCATTTTGTTGATTTTTGTTCTGATTTCTAACAATTTCATCATTTTTTTCTCCTAAATTTTTTGTTTTAATACTATTTTTAATTCCTAAGAACTCTTATTTTTTCATCGAGTGTGTCTTGGTTACTAAGATGCAACATCTTCTCTTTTCTCCTCAACAGTATTAGCGGTTAGCTTAAAAGAATTTTTTTTTAATGTGTATTTATTCTTGAGAGAGAGAAAGAAAGAGAGAGAGAGAGAGAGAGGCAGAGCATGAGTAGGGGAGGGGCAGAGAGAGAGGGAGACACAGAATCTGAAGCAGGACCTAGGCTTTGAGCCGTCAGCACAGAGCCTGACGTGGGGCTTAAACTCACAGACCTCAAGGTCATGACCTGAGTCAAAGTTGGATGCTTAACTGACTGAGCCACCAGGTGCCCTGGTTAGGTTTTTTAAAGGAAAAATCTCTTCTGAGCTCTGTTTGAGTTCCTCCTGTCTGTTCACTTGTTTGTTTTCATCTCTGCCTTTCTCATCCACTCTTCTTGCACGTCTGGTGGCTGTAGCTGCAGGCACGTTGGAAGGTGCGATGATTAACAGCAGCATGGAGTCGGCTGCACCTGCCTCCTGAAGCCAACTGTTAAATGTTCGGGAGCTTTGTGAGCTCATTGTTATATGCGACCATGATTAAAACTTAAATTACACAAACTCACAATTAAGTAAATTATGTGAAAAACAGAGGTAATAAATCCTTACACATCACCCTAATGACATTGACTGTATGTTATTGTTGTCCGTATGGTGAAGTTACTCACGGTCATGGGCCAGTAGGCATCCTGTGGGATGGCATGCCCCACGCTTGTCTTACTTAACCAGCCCCCAGAGGCGGGTAGCATCTCGATGGCAGCTTGAAGTCAGCCGTGGTGGGAGCACTCACGCCCTGGAAGTTGTCCAGCGCTAGAGCAGGGCTCTCCCCCGTCCAGCCCCACCAGGGAGCCTGTTGTGACACGTCCACCCAGCGCACCAGGCGGTCACCCTGTTCATATTTCCAGGTGGTCACCTGTCCAGAAGGTATCCCCTTGGGGTTGCTTTCTAAATGTGAGCGAGGATTTACACCGATCAGTGCCGTGACCTCCCCTGCAGCCCAGGTCTCCAGGGCTCGTGGAAATGCCCCGTGAATAAACGTCCCTCTCCAGCCAGGAGAAATTCTCTCTTCCCTTCATGAAAACTCAATTTCCTTCCAATGTTAGGTCTAAACAAAGTCCCAAACTTTGGCTAATAGTCTTTCTGAAGTCCACAAAACCATTGTATAAAAGTGTTCACATTGCGGTTCGGAAATGACTACTTTCCAAAGAACAAGGCCGTTCCGATGTTGCTTTTACTTCTCGGTAGGAATGTTGGGTTTCAGTTCTTTTGTACATTCAAGCAGCTATAGTTTTTGTAGGGTATGCATTTTTTATTCTATTTGAAAATATTTATAACAGTGATTAGCACCATACTCAGTAAAAAAGTGTTTAATAATATTTGTTATAAAGGGAACTATAGCTGAGAGTGCCCACTGCCATGTGGTATTTTACAGCATTCAAAATGGAGAGCCCTATAGTTAAGACACAAGACATCTCTGAATTACAGTTTAATTTTCTTAAAAAGTTAAAATAAAAATTAAATCATATACATATATCATTCGTGACAAAACTAATATTTTCTAAGCTCAGTGTTTTTGTCTGAAGATTATGACGTTTTGAATAGGAAAAAATATAAACAGCTAGAATAAGACAATCATGAAGAGATGAGATAATAGTCTTCAGATGAAACAATTAAATACGAATTATGACATAATTACAGACCCCCCGATGGGTAAAGAAGAAAGCTCATGATGATATAATCGTGTTTTTTTGTAATGTCTAGTGCTGTTTAGGCTAAAAAGATATTTGTTCCATTACAGATTCTTTTATTTTGTTGTTTGAACCTTTCCCAAATGTTCCTTTAGGCTAGGGGGTTTGTTGCTTCACTTGGGTTAAAAATAGTGATCCTGAAAAAGTTGAATTGGAGTCCCAGTGGATCTGTACAGCGGAGTGCTCCCCCATTGACGGACACGGACACAAAGAATTCCTCCCATCGGGCTGATGCATATGGCATCATTTCAAAGCATTAACAACATAAAACTTTGAAGTCACCAGAGCTTTTTCCCAAGCAGAATGGTGTAAAATCTATTTAAAAGTTGGAAAATGAAACAGGTTCTGTCTACTTGTACAGTACCAACAGAATCATTCAGATCTGAGACTTTCAATTTTGTTTTTGTCTTACAAGGTTTCATTCGGTAATAAATGGCATCATCCAGTCAAAG
Source organism: Crocuta crocuta (assembly GCF_008692635.1). Lineage (NCBI taxonomy): Eukaryota > Metazoa > Chordata > Mammalia > Carnivora > Hyaenidae > Crocuta > Crocuta crocuta. The sequence continues at coordinate 13,533,858 of NW_027528362.1, forward strand.
TCACTGCCTTAAGAGAAAGCTTAGTCTCTGGAGTTAGGTGGCTGGATGCTGAGGGAAGAAATTGTTATGTGTGCATATGAACATAGACATGTACATATTCCTGTGCACTTTCACCTTCATATGCACACACATGTGTAACTGTGTCCTTGTAGTGGTGGCTCATATACACATTTTCATAAACAAACACAAGCAACATGTTCATATACACATGCATGTGCATGTACACATAGATTCATATGTGTACCTACTCATAAATATCTGTACAAACAGTATCCATATCCACATCCATATTCATAAACACGCTGACAAATCCATGCATAGAGATGGATAAGCTGGTGGGTTTGATGGCTGTGCCGTGACACTCAGCTTATAGTGTGTCTGCAGAAAGCAAATGCCACTGTAGCAGCTACCCAGATTTGTATTTTACTTGCTTTTAAATCCGTGTTAGGTTATAGGCACGAATTGTTGGCTCACACTGTACCCAATCTGACTTGTCAACACAACAGCTCTGCTAGTACATTTATCTACCACTCTGTCCTTCTCTCCGTTGACTTCTAAAGGTTAAGGGTGAAAACGTCTATGGTGGTTCTTCTGGATTTTTCACTTGTAAATTTACATCGTCCCTTTTGAAATAAAACTTATTTTTTGTATTTAATGTAATTCATGGTTATTATAAAAAAGGTGGAAAGTATGGCAAAGTAAGGATCCGCGGGAGCTATTCAGCCACAGTGATGGTTAACGCAGCCGTAGCGCTCAGTTACAATAACAGACTATTTCGTCTTCCAACTGTTATTTTAGGGCACTGAGATCCTGATGTATTTCAGTTTTGTATCCTGGTTTTATTCTAGTCGCGCTGCAATATAAGCATTTCCCCCATGTCATTACAGTTCTTTGTCAGTGGTTTTCAGAGGCTGTAAAACGTTCTAGCATACATAGCCGCGTCTGGCTCACTCATCCCTGGCTCTGTCATTGAGCACGTACTTGCTCTCCATGGTTTGCAGTGCTAGGATTATCTCACAGTGAACATCTCTGAGTTAAGGATTCTTTTCTTTCTTCTCTGCTTTTAAAGTTTATTTATTTGTTTTGAGAGAGAGCATGTGCTAGCAGGGAGGGACAGAAAGAGAGGGAGAGAATCTCAGGAACTGTGAGATCACCACCTGAGCTGAAATCAGGAGTTGGATGCTTAACTGACTGAGCCACCCAGGGTCCCTAGTGATTATTTTCTAAGAATGGATACTCAGAAGTGAAATTTCCGTGACAAGAGATATGAGCACATTTAAGGCTTCTGATGTGTTCCCCAGTCAGTCCCCCCCGGAACGGTCAGCACTTGCCCCTCCATGGGCAGGGCATGAGCCCACATCCTACACCCCTTTAAACTTGCTAGTGTTTCCGACCGCCTCACCCCTAGCGTTTGCATTCGCAGAGCAGCCTCTGAGCTCCTCAACGCCATCTTGTTCTTGGGTGGTGTGGAAGGCTCTTTCCTGGTGTTCATATAATGATACCACTGGGAACTCCCCTCCTCCCCGCCCCGAGCTCTAGCTAAGACTCTTCTCAGCCCCCACCCAGCCAGGTTCTCTGGCCCGGGCAAGCTGAGCTCTCTCTAGGTGCTCTGTCATTGTCATCTCTGGTTAACTCATGCTCTACTAAATTTGTTCCGTTTGGGATTTTTTTCATCATTCACCCTTTGTTCTATTCCATAATGACCTGATGTGAAACTCAGGTCCTTCTTTGGTTTCCTGAAAGCAAGCAAACAAGAGCCCAGTCCGTTCTGAGGAAGAGACCAGCAGGAAGGTCTGGCCTGGCTGTGGGTGGTCAGGGGCTGCGCTCAAGTGAGGCAGATCCCCCATGAGCATCAGGCAGGACTCGGGTTAGACCCTGGGCCCCAGCAGTCCACCTCACTGGGTCCTGCCCCTCTGTTCTGCCCCCTCCTGTCTCCTCAGGGGCCCTCATTGACCCCCAATCCCTCTCATTCCTATGCATAGTCATTCACCCCCTCCTCACACCTCTCCCGAATGGTCACAAGGTCAGGCCTTTATGTCAGAGGGTTAAGGTGCTTTCTGGGACAAAGGTTCTTCTCCTGGGCCAGCACTTCTGCTTGAGAAGGGAGTGGCAGTTGCGGTAGGGATGGTAGTTCATGCCTCGTTACAGTAAAATCTGAAGAGTCGGGGCTCCCTAACCTTAGGGCAATGGTTTTCTGACAGTTGTACACAGGGGGCAGTGTCTGGTACCAGCCACCGTTTTCTTCTGTTCCCTCCTCCATTCCTCTCTTTGAAGAATTTATTTATTTATTCATTCATTCATTCATTCATATTCGGGTATAATTAACGTACAGTGTTCTGTAGTTTCGGGTGTACGATATGACGATTCAACACTTCAGGGCTCATCATGCTCTTAATCCCCGTTATCTGGCTCCTCTGGCGACCACCAGTTTGAGTCTGTCTTTTTGGTCTTTTTTTTCCTTTGTTTGCTTTGTTAAATTTTAAGTTCCACATTTGAGTGAATTGGAAGGTATTTGTTATTCAATGGCTAACGTGCTGTCCAGTTTTGTACTGGGCTGTCCCAGTACAAATTTAGTACTGTGCTGTCCAGCTCTGTCCACGTTGCTGCAGATGGCACGATCTTCTCCTTCCTGTGGCTGGTCGGCCATCGTTTGCATACACCACATCATCTTGACCCATGCGTCCCCCCGTGGACACACGGGGTGCCTCCATGTCTCAGCTGTTGTGAACGACGCCACGATAAACATAAGGGTGCGCGTGTCTTTCCAAATTAGTGTTTTCGTTTTCTCTGGATAAATACCCAGCAGTGGAATTACTGTATCACATGGTATTTCCATTTTTAATTTTTTAAACATTTTTAAATGTTTATTTTTGAGAGAGAGAGACAGAGTGCGTGCAGAAGAGGGGCAGAGAGAGAAGGAGCTGTTAGCACAGAGCCCGATGTGAGTCTCCAACCCACGAACCATGAGATCATGACCTGAGCCAAAGTCAGATGCTCAACTGACTGAGCCCCCCAGGCGCCCCTCCACATTTAATATTCTAAGGAATCTCTATACTGTTTTCCACAGTGGTTGCACCAGTTTGTTTCCTTGAAGAATTTAAATCTGCCCTCAGGCGAGCACCTGCTTCCTGGGTGGTGAAATGTTCTGCTTTTGATTTCAGAAGGCCGTGTGCACAGGGGGGTGAGTATGGAGGGCCAGTGCTGCCCATGGGCTGCACCCCAGCCCCCCTGCCCTCAGTGTGGAAGTGGGGGTAACAGGTGCTGGCCCAAGACCTGGAAAAGAGGGAGGAAGGCGCTGTCAACAGTAAACAGTGAACAGAGTGCCTCCTCCTGTGAGCTGGGAGTCAGCGTGTCCTAGGCGCGAGCTAAGCCGGCGCCTCCCACCCGGGTCCCCAGGCCAGCGAGCAGCACGGGCCTCGTGGCAGACCTGCTGGCAGTGCGGCGTCCCCTGGGGGCAGGCCGGGCTCTGACTGGCGCCCAGGGCCCTGTGCGCCGCTGCAGCCCCTCCGGTGTGAGCACACCCGGCTCGCTGAGCGGCCCCACCTCGCCAGAAAGACGGGGCCTCATGCCCTGCAGCGAGGCCGTGTCCCACCCTGGCTTCGGCGTGTGGGCCGGGTGGGCTGCGTGCTTCTGTGGTTTCTGTGATACTAGACGAGATGTTCGGCGGGGTGAGCATGGGGACAGCGCGCCGCGCGAGACTGTCATCACAATGGGCTGTGATGACAGAGCGCGCACCTTTTCATGTAATTACAGTCCATGCTTATTCATTATTTTCCCTTCGCTGGGTCTATGCTGCATGTAGATGTAGGACATAATATGTGACCACGGTGTGTGCGCGATACGTACGTGTGTGTCCACCCACATCAATACCCAGGTGGATAATGCCGCATAATAGTGTGGCACACCGGAGTTCTAATCAAGGCATCCCTTTGTGAGGGAGCAAAACTAATTGTGTTGTTGTGTGTTGGAGGTCAGAGTTGTTATAATAAAACATCCATCTTGGAGATTTTTAGAGGAACCTGTTTAAAAGGTTAAAGTGGGTAATTATCATACCCTAATTTACAGCTACTTGGCAATAAGAGTTGCTTTTCAATGAACCATTTATTCATGATCCACTGCTCCACACTGCGGGATTCTTCTTGACTAGGTTAGGAGATGTAATTAATAAATGATAGGATTATTTATGGCTCACAGTGCCGGATTGGGAAATACAATGATACACAGAATGAGCTGACTGATTCTCACAAGCAGTCTAGCAGACTTTATCCATGGATTGAATTGTCATGTCACTTGATACAGCGAAGTGAATTCTGGATGGGATTCATAGGACATTTCTGCATGATGACCTGGCGCAGTTTTGTGCTGCAGGAAGACAGCTGTGCCTGAGGCGCCTCCTGTCCGTCGAGGTCTCGGTGTGTGTGGACGGGATTTGAGGGGAGGCGGAAAGGGATGTTCCTGGGATTGCCTGTAATAGGAAACGTCTCTAAATCATGGTACAAACGTAAATTAGGGCCCAGATGAGAATCCTAACAAGACAAGAAATCTGAGGTACTCAACAACTATGCCTTCATGTCATCAGTCAAAACACGGTCAGCCTGAGCTACTAAATTTTTCCAAAGCTGAGTTTTTTGGCATAAAAGCAGTGTCTATAATGTTTGTTTTCCAAGCTTCTCATGACTCTGGCATGTAGTAAGCAACACGTGTCATTGACAACTGGGACTTGCTCTGACTGATGTGAGACCCCAGAGCTGTCCCTGCACGGATGGTCTGCAGGGAGAGGATGCACGCCGTGGGGTGCGCCTGCGCCCACTGGGCCAAGACTGGCTTTTCGCCTGTCCCCAGGATGACACTGACCTCACAGCGAGCACAGCTGCGAACCCCCATCCTGCCACCTCGTAGGGTTTGTGACAGGTGCCAGGAGCTATGCTGTGTGCACTACGGTTTCACAGTCTGCCTCTCCACACTCAGGGGGGTAACTGACGCCCTTCCAGCCATGGGTGAGAGAATAGGGCTCCCAAAATAAGTGAAGTGTCCAGGGTGGCTCAGGTCCTGTGGGCCGGCTGAGTCGGAGCTCAGGATCCCAGAGCAATAGGCCCATCCAGGATCCCATAAAGTGTGTCTGTTGTGAGCTATCCACGAAGCACTTCTTCATGAGGTTTTTCTTTTCCTAAAAGAAAATTTTTAACTTTATTTATTTATTTTGAGAGAGAGAGCAAGAGCGAGCGAGCGTGACTGGGGTAGGAGCAGGGAGGCGGGAGAGACGGAATCCCAAACAGGCTCTGCACGGTCAGCACAGAGCCTGAAGCAGGGCTAGAACTCACGAACCGTGAGATCATGGCCTGAGCTGAAATCAGGAGCTGGAGACTCAACCGACTGAATCCCCCCAGGTGCCCCTTCATGTACTTTTTCAAAGTAACCTGCATGCTACCTCGGGGACTTGGCCATACTTATATTTATATTTACATTTATAATCAGTAGGAAAAGGGAGGAGAGTCCCTGAGAGGTGGGAGGGACACAAGATTTGTGGCTCCCCTCACTCGTGGTCCATGGAAGGCGCCCAGAGCCCTAGTCTAGAAAGGGCTTCACCCAGGTCAGTGGTTCTTGGGACCTGGTACTTCTCATCTTATTACAGATCTTTGGAACGTCCCTTTTCTACCTGTGTTGGGTTGAATAGTGCCCCTCACCATGTCCACTCGGACCTCAGAATGTGACCTTGCTTGGAAACAGGGCCTTTGCACGTGTGAGTAGCTAGGATGAGGTTGCTCTGGGGCAGGGCAGGCCCCGAGCCGATGACGGGTGTCCTATAAATAGAGGGAGATTTATGTGAACATTCCACTGAGCACTTGAAAGTCATGCAGAGGTAAGGGCAGATCGTCCGCGTGTGTGGCTCTGAGGACGCTCAGGGACAGTTAGCACCCTCCGTCTCTGTGGCTGAGTGCCAGAGCGCACGCAGCCACTGTGGCAGTGAGAACCAGGGTGCCTGCCAGGCTGTGCACCAGCATCAGTGGGAACCACAGACCCATGGAGCCACTGTGCGTCCTGTGGGATCCTCAGTCTCGAAGTCTCCGTGGGCAGAATACAGAACGCTGGACACAGGATTTTCCTCATTGTGGCTACAGCTTCAGAGTCTTTTGAGTGGGGCCGCTTCTCACATGGGGCTCCGTGTGCTATTGGCTCCTCCGAGGCAGGGCCAAGCCAGGGGCCACCCGGCTCCTTCCACAGGGCCCCCAGATGCAGTCACAGAGCCTGGTGGGCGTTGGCACACGTAGGGTCAACTACTGCCGGATTTTTAAACTGATACTTGCCAAGTCCTGTTGTGAGAGGAGTTGTGGAGATGTACACATACATTCTTCTCCAGCTGGGGGTTGACAGGTGGCTGGGGAGTGGCCTCGTTTAACTGGGGAGGCAGGCTCTCAGTGGTGACAGCCGCCGGATGCAGGGTCCCCCTTACGTGATACGCATTGTGGTGGGTTCCTGATCTTTACCCTAAACCAGCAAGGAGCGTATGACTGTCACCTTCTTTTCTAGCTGACGCTGAGACACAGAGGTTAAATATTTACCAATTCCAGGTTAAAAATGCCTGACTGTCTGAGACACTGCTGGTGCCCGACTACTGTGCTATGTGGATGCGGAATTTTCTGGCTCCTTTCCGTACTTAACAGACATAAATAGAGCTCTGACAGAGTTAATGCTTTCGTGTCAGAAAAGGTCGTGCTTCGTTTCGAATTGCCTAGGTATGAGTTAGACGTTTGTGTACCAGATCTCTGTTTCCATTCTTCCCGACTTGTCCGTTTTTCCTGCTTATCTGTTACCCACTTTAGCCAAATAGGAATTCCAGCTGTAGAAGTAAACTTAGAGTAGTTAATGCACTGGTTTTTAAGTCCTTGTAAGAATGGTGGCCAGTGAGGAGGCGGCATTTGGTAGCCATGGAGGACTGGGACTTAGCCAGCAACCCCCCCCCACCCCATTCTTAGACTATTTATGGAATGAAATAACCGGGAGCTTTGCTAGAGGCAGAGCGATATTTCTTTACCCAGAGTCCTGCACTGTGGCTTTTGAGTTTCGTTTACTATTTTGAATAATGAAATTGAAGGGTCTTTGTTTGGCAGCTTGAGGGCGGGGCATCGTGTAGGAGGCGGGGCATCGCATAGGAGGCGGGGAGGCCCAGTGAAGCAGGGAGGGCAGGTGTTTCTGGAGTTGAATGGCGTCTTCTGTGAGTTTAAAGGGAGAAAGAAAGAAACAGAAGAGCACAGTTAAGTTTTCCTGGAAGTATCTTCCTCCCTCCATGTGATTCCAAATTTAGTTTCCTTCTGCACCACCGGTCCCCGGGGAATTGTCACCCTCGTGAGCAAACTCGAAGAACAGTTTGGAAGGGTGATTCTTGTTTCATTTCTGATTTGTCCAAGATCCAGCTGCTACTGAGCTTTAAACACGGTCCGTCTAGTAGAGAGGCGTCTGTCTGATCGCCTCCAAATGCGCTTCAGGCAGGGGCTGCGGCCTCCGTTTCCCTCCGATGGTGGCCGAGTCTTTGGAGCCCGTGTTTTGATTTGGATGCTTGTTTTTGGGTAGGAGATTCAATTCTGTCAATTAAAGTAGAACACCTGCCTTTTCTCTGATTTTTCGGTAGATTTACATTTTGAAAAGCAAAGCAGGTGCTTGAATTTGTAGCATTATAATGAAATGGAAAATTGTCAATGTCACCCAAGTGACTGAAAAATTTCCAAAATGAAGTTGAATTCATGAAATGTTATGAGGCCATGAGACCCAATTCCAACATGGCTTCCGAGACCAGACTCAGCCAAGCACCTAGTAGAAGAATTTGGAGAGACTGATTCTTTATGTACTAACACCTTAGGGATTTATGGATTCCTGGAGGTTTTTTTTTTTAATTTTTTTTAAAGGAGGGTCGGGATGCAATTTTATGTAACATGTTTAATACAGCATTTGTGAATAGCAAATTGTCAGGAACTCTTAGGAGTGCTATTATATCTGTGACTCTGGAGCCAGGAATAGAGAAATTATAGCAATTACAGTCCCATCTCATTGATTAACACGATTGCAAAATAGTCACGAAAATATTGGCATTGCTGCTTTAGTCTGTTTTACCTAATAACGTTCATGCCAATCAAACCAGATTTGTCAAAGGAAAGCATTAAAACAACGGCAGCAACACCATTTCCGTCTCATCCTATGTAACCTAATGTATAAGAGGCGAAGGCTGGCAAGTCTCTCCTGAACTGATCTCTTTCCGGTGCTGGTGGTTAGTTTGCGTATGCACTGTTTCTTGGCATAATCACAGGACACATAGTTAATTTATATTAATTATATTAATGATAATAGTTATTATTATCTTTTAAATATTTACTTATTTTTGGGATAGTGCAAGCGGGGAGGAGCAGAGAGAGGGGGACAGAGGATCTGAAGCAGGCTCTGCACTCACAGGCCTGATTTGGGTCTTGAACTCACAAACCGTAAAATAGAACCTGAGCTGAAGTTGGATGCTCAATCGATTGAGCCACCCAGGCGCCCCAAAGATAGTTAACTTTAAAATGCTATGTGTTCTGGGGCGCCTGGGTGGCTCAGTCGGTTAAGCATCCGACTTCGGCTCAGGTCATGATCTCACGGTTTGTGAGTTCGAGCCCCATGTCGGCCTCTGTGCTGACAGCTCAGAGCCTGAAGCCTGCTTCGGATTCTCCCTCTCTCTCTGCCCCTCCCCTGCTCATGTTCTGTGTCTGAAGAATAATAAAGAAAAACGTTAAAATGCTACGTGTTTTGGTATGTAAAAAAGCCATTGAATGGGGTAGCCCGGTTACTACACGTGTCTTACAGCGAATTATTGGGAAGACAGAACTTGAAAGCCGGGTGATGTCTTCCCTGGAAAGAGTTGCTGTGAGGAATTCTGTTTATACCTCCCTCCGCCGAGAGTGAGAGGCTGTCCTCTGACGAAGTCCCTGAGCGAATGCAAGCTGTTGGCATTATTTTCCCAGAGAACTTGCTCCTCATCTTCTCACGTAGGGAAGCTGCTTCCACGTCACGTTTGACACCTCGTCCTGCCTCTAGTTCTTTATGTTCTATAACGTGTCCACGTCCTTGTGCATGGACACCTTCGGTCAAAGCAAAAGCCGTAGAAATAAAATTCAGGGGCACCAGGGGGTTCAGTCGGTTGAGCGTCTGCCTCTTGATCTCGGCTCAGGTCATGATCCTGGGATCGTGGGATCGTGGGATCGAGTGTCGGGCTCTGTGCGCACAGCGTGGAGCCTGCTTGGGATTCTCTCTCTCCTTCTCCCCCCGCCCCTTCCCTCCCTCCCTCTTTCTCTGCCCCTCCCTTTCTCTCAAAAAATAATAAATAAACTTCAAAAAAGATCTCTCAATATAAGTAAGTAAACTTAAAAATTCAGAGCATTTTGCAAAGCTTTCCTCATTTACCGTGCTTTTCTGCCCTTGGCCCCTGCTCCTATATTAATGTAAATACAGGTTTATGTTGAGCCAAGAGTGATGGGGTTTGGGGAAGATAATTGAGGCCCTTTTCTTCCTGACATTTAGATGACAATTGTAGCTCCCTGAAGAGACTCCTCCTTAAGTTGCACTTGTCCTAGATATGCTGGGTCGGGATGCAGGAAGAATGAGACAGAGTTGTTGAAAACACTGTGTGATGTAGGCCCACACCAAGCTCCTTCAAACCCCCACACTTTGTTGTTGATTGAAAGCTAAAACAAGAACATTTGTGGACGAGAGTTAAGCCAGCCTTGTAGCTGTACATTTATAAACTGCCAGCTCCCCAAACAGGAGTGGATGTGAGTGAAATCAGCAGCCTTTATTTCTTGCCCAGAGAAGTCACAGCACAAGGTACCCATCTACAAAGCCGAGATAAGGTACGTTCGAGCTTTGGCACTTGGGAGGCTAGCAGAAGTGCGGAGTGTAAGTGACAGACTCCCTCTGTCCTTCAGCCCACCCATCGCTCCTTTCCAGCCCTGTCAGGTGCTCCCTGCTGCGAGCACAGCGGCATCCTTCCTAAACCGCTGAACTCCTACTCATCCCTTAAGACCCATATCACCTGCCACTTGTTGGATGAAGCCTTCCTGGATTTCTGCAAGGCCAAGCGACCTGCTCTCTCCTCTTTGCTCCTAAAGTACTATAGTCATATTTCTGTTACAATGTTTACCGTCCTGAATTCATCCATTTGCATGCTGCCCACATCAGCTTGAACCAGACGTCTGCCCTGCTCCCCCTTTGTGCCCAGCACCCAGTGTTCTAGAAATGTTCGTTCAGTATGTGGATATGTGAACGAGTGGATCAACTCAGCAAATTCAAATTGTGGTTCCCTCTCTGAGCCCCTGTGAACATACTAAGTGCTTATCATACTGCCCGGAACACACTAACTGCTCAATAAACACTAAGTGTTAGCAGTGGACTCAATATTATTACAGGGCTTGAAACACGCAGGAAAGAGGCCTCAGCTCTGCTGTGTAACAGTAACATCAGCTAATGCTTACCTAGTGTTTACTGGATGCCAGACCCTGGCTGATGCCCTTCACACCACGTGGCTCACCGAGGTCCTGGCGGCCCTGTGAGGGAGGCGCTCTGAGGCTTGGCTTCCAGTACAGAACAGCACACGGAGACGCAGAGAGAGCAAGTGACCTGCTGAGATTGTGCAGCTTGTGAGAGTCAGATCGGGGATTCAAACCAAAGCAGTTGGATCCAACGTCGTAATACGGAAATTAACTATTTGATACATGTCTCCGCGTACGAGGTGCGCCAGGTCAGATGTGTCACTGTTGGCGGTGCTGGGAATACATGGTTTCCTCAGAATTTAGGGCAGAGATTCAACCACGTCAGATGAGCCGTTGTGAAGATTTCGTTGGATTATAATCATGTATTTTGAGAGTGAGTCTGGTCAGAGACTGAAATCATACAAGTTAGTCGTTCTCAAACGTTTAGGTCTAAGGGTCCCTTTACGCTCCTAAGAGTTACTGAGGAGCCCAAAGAGCTTTTGTTTCTGTGGGGAATACCCATTGATGTTGACCCCGTTAGAAATGAAAACAGAAGCATTTGAAATATTGATTTACTTAAAGATTATAATGATACACTCATTTTATGGTAATATAATGAACTTTTTTTCCCTGAAAAATAACTGTGTTTCCTCAATCAAAAATAGTGACAAGAGTGGCATTGTTTTGCATTTTTGCAAATTTCTTCGCTGTCTGTCTTAAGAAAGACCCCTGGATTCTCACACTCTCCTGCTGGCCTGTTGCTCTGTGTTGTGGTTGAAGAAGACGAGGTCCGCTGGGCCTCACGCAGATGCGTAGCTGGAGACGGGAGGAGGGTGTGGGCAGCCTTGCACGTGGTGTGGGCACGCCTTTCTGGAACAACACTGACCCTCAGCACGGGGACGTGCCTTCTGGGTTGGTGGCCACGCGGGATCAAAAGCAGGATCCGTGACCCTCTCAGCCTCTGTTAGGCGGAAATCATCACTCTGCGAATCAGACGTGATTGTGTAACATCACGTGCTGGTCGTTAGATCTTCCAAACATGCCACATCGGGTCACCTTCATTAATATCATCGCTGTGTCATCAGAGATTTAAGTACCGGGATGTCAAGCTCACTGAGGCTGAAACAAAGCTCACGAACTTTGAAGTTTCCTTTGAGATCTCAAATGTTATCCTCGGTGACAAAGACTCGCAATTGTTTTCCCTGACGTGACAGGGCCTCTTCTTTGTGCAGTTTTGAGACTGCGCTCTCTGAACACCCAGCCTGAAGGGCCGCTGTCGGTCTGGGAGCTAAGGGACACTGGTGTTCCACGAAGGAGTGGCCGGTGGGCTCCCAGCTCCCGCAGCCACACGTGTCCATCTCACCCTTCAGGGTGTGGCTGCCAAGGGCAGAAAGGCCTGGGTCCCAGGACCACGCTTTCAGGAAAGGACTACTTTGTGCCACCTCATCAGGGACCTTGCTGTGTGACACTAGCTTTCTGTCTCTTTATCTCTGAGTCCAGGGATGATGACCAGTGCAGTGTGGTGGCAGGCCACGCCCCAGCACTGTGTCCACCTCCGGTGAGGAGATGCTCCCTTCCTGCTGTTGTGGACTGAATTCTGTCCCCCAGGATGATGTGTCCCAGGCCCATCCCCCCGGATAACCGAGGGATGTGACCTTATTTGGGAACAAGGTGGCTTCAGATGTGATCGGTTAGGTTGAGGTCATACAGGCGTCAGGTGGCCCTAATCCAGGGACGGTGTCCTTATAAAAAGGGAGGTCTGGACACAGCAGAGACCACGGGGAAGGTCGTGGGGACTCCGGGTGTGTACAGGACTCCCTTCTCCAGTGTTGTCAGAGGAAGCACGGCCCTGCCCACACCACCGGATCCGCACCCCAACCCCAGGTCCCCGCCCCGCCCAGCCCCAAGCTCCACCCTGCCCGGGTCCCAGGCCCCGCCCCAATCCCAGGCCCCGCCCCACGCCAATCCGGGCCTGCACCTCCCGGACTGGGACTGGGCTGGAGGAGAACAAGGTCTCCTGGGCAGCCGGATGGGGGTGGGGCTGACCCCGGGTGGGGCTCTGTTATGGCCCCAGGACACAGGTATTCCCAGTCTGTAGAGAAACAGTCTCCCCCACCAGCGTGTGTAGTCATGTGGTCGAAAATGCCTCACCGCCCTGCAGACACAGCCAGCAAATCTAGATTTTCTTTTGCTTATGCATTTCATTTCCTTCACTTTCTAACATAAACTGTTCTGAACTGGGGAGCGCCTCTTGGCAAGAAAGTGCTCACTGTCTTCACCGGTGACTCTCAGCTGTTGCATCTTTGCTTCCTGTTTATTATTAGTGAAGAGATTTTGCTTAAGCCTTTAAAAATACAGAGTTTATCTAGCTTTATATGTTGCCCTGAAATGAATATACTCACCCCTGATTCCAGAGGTGATAGGCAGAAAAACAAATTCTTTTCTGAAATAGCTTTCATGCTATTTACGGTCACTATTAACACCTTCCCGTTACTTTCTGGTCCCTGACCACGTGTGGTTGTGTCTCTGTGTTCATCCAGAAACAGAGAGGGCTTGGCTGCAGAGGGCCGGGGGCCTGTGCTCTCCTGACCCCCGGCACGAGGGGAGGGCGCTGGGTCCCTGCCAGGGGCTTTGAAAGCGGCACACGTCCCGAACCCAGAGACAGAATCATGCTGTACTGAGTCTGCAGATTTCCTGCAGGTTTTCTAATAAAGTCCAAGTGCAAACCAAGGGGGCCAGAAGACCTGGCGTGGCCTTGCGTTGTCCAGCCTTTTTGAATTTTTCTTCCTGATTTCTTGGCTGCCTAATACCTTAGAGGGTCTCTTAGAAGGACATGACCTGAAAGCTTCTGGCGTGTCTGCTGGCATCCAGGTGAAGTTTGCGGTTTCAGTTCTTTTTCCCTCGTGGGTTGGTGCCGCAGTGTGTGCAGCATTGTGGAAGGATTATTAAGTGATCTGACACCATCCCTTCTGAAGCTTCTAGGGCGCCAAGCAGTTAATCCAAAGGTCAATGGCATATGTGGGACGATTTAAAGTGAGTGTGCAGAATTTGGCTGAAGGGAAGGTGGGCAGGCAGGGAGGGGTGAGCAGTTCCCGGACCAGGTGGCCAGTTAGCAGAAGGCTCAGCTCCGCAGTTACAGGCTTCCGACCCCCGTCCACCCCTCCCCGCGCCAGCACAGGCCTGTGGCCCAGGCTGGCTCAGGGGCCGTCACGGAGAGAATGCCACCCACACGCTCATCCTTCACCTGTGCTCATGCTGTGGTCCAGCAGCTAAATTTCCCACACGTTTCGCCTCCCTTCCCACCAGAGTGTAGAATTTAGAACCCTTGACCTCCACCCTCCCCCGCTCGCATGCTGCGCCATGTGCCTTCACAGAAAGAAGTGCTCTTGCCGAGGAACCCACAGGCCACGCAGACCTGTAGCTGCAGCGCACGGTGCCTCGGGAGGTACCCGGGTTCCTTTTCTCCCTGGGAACCATTTGGTGATGTTTAGACTTTTGGCAGCCTCCAGACAACATCTTAATGTCAGCAGCCCCAAGGCTGTCTCACTAGTGTGGATGGAAATGTCACTGGGGTCTAATTAAACCATTGATTTAAAACAAAGCTCAGTAAACAGCTCCAGAAACAACTTGTTCCCCAAGGCACTGGGGCTGCGCTGCTGCCCCCAGAAGCCAGGCGGCCTCCACAAGGCCTCCCTCCACCTCTGCCTCGCCTCGGGAGAGCCAGGCCCTCGGGAGAGCCAGGCCCTCAGGGAGGCGCCCAGAGCTGAGCCCAGCCCCGCTCCCTGCCAGCTCTGACTTTGGAGCAGCCGCAGAGGCGCTGCTCTGCGGTGTTTGAAGCTCTCTCTCTCTCTCTNATTTTGGATATTAACCCTTTATCTGATATGTCATTTGAAGCTCTTGTTGGTAAAATGAGCCCCCAGGTGGCCTGGCGGCTCACCCCACAGGCGGGGCAGGCCCGGGGGCGGCGGGGAGACACTGCATGTTGGGACCACCACATCACTGCCTCTCATCCGCAGAAGACAGTGTGCTGCCATTGGAAGAGCCGGGACCTGCCTGGCTCTGACGTTTTGTAGCCACTGTCCAGGGCACTCTTGCTTGAAACAAGGAGTTGTTTCTTGTACTGGGTGTGGTCAGAGAGTCTGTCCTGGGTCATTACCTGAAGCAGGTGCTCGTGGACCCAGTAATCACATACCTCCTGCTGGGTGTGTAACTGGGTCTCTCTGCCTGCGTCCGTCTTGGCGGTGGCTGGAGGCCACAGCTCTACTCACTTCTCCATGGCTGTGGCACTTCAGTAAATGGTTCCAGAGCCACCAGTCTTTTCTGTCCAGACTTGCTTGTGTCCCTGAGCGGCGTGGAAATCCCTTCTCGGGGTGGAGAGTTACGCGAACTTTACAGTGCTGAGAACTCTTTGTCTGTGCATTGCTTAAAAAGTTCACTAGCTCAGTGGGTGTTGACCTCCCTGGGTGCCTCACCTGCACTCGTTCCCTCCCACCCCACTCCCCTTCCCTGCGCCCCCCTGCCCAGCCCTCCCTTACTGCTGTGAAGTCTGCAGCCTGGCCTTCATCTGGAGCCTCGGGTCCGCAGTGATGCCCTGCCCCGGGGAAGCTCACAGCACGCACACATCCATAAAAGAAATGCCATTGACCCAGAAGTTCACCGGAGAGCTGTAAAATTTGACTCCAAAGAGCCTGGAGAAGGCTTGCGGAAGACTGTGTGCCTGCAGCGTCCAGCAAAACCAGGCACAATTCCCATTCGCGTGCAAAGACTGAGTGAACGTGGGGCATGAGCAGAGTGGCGTGGTAAGAATCTTTCCCAAAAATGTCCAGTGTTCAAACATGTCTGTTACCATTACAGAGAAACAGCTCTCATTAAAAAGCATTTTTTAAGTTTATTTATTCATTCTGAGAGAGAGAGAGAGAGAGAGAGAGAGAGAGAGTGAGAGCGAGCACAAGTGGGGGGGTGCAGAGAGAGAGAAAGAGAGAGGGAGAGAACCCCAAGCAGGCTCCAAGCCGCCAGCGCAGAGCCTGACATGGGGCCCGATTCTGTGAACTGTGAGATCATGACCTCAGCCAAGATCAAGAGTTGGACGCTTACCCACCCGAGCCACCCAGGTGCCCCTGACACAGCGTTCATTTTCAAGACTCCCACGTTCATGGTGATGTGCTGCCATGCTCAGACCCACCGTGCGCTGCCTGCCACACCCGCTCGTGGACACTCATGCCATCAGGTGCTCATGGGTGTGGGACCGCAGCTGCCACACGGCACAGGGCCGTCTAGCCAGCCCTCTGCCTGGAGCTGGAAGCTCTCCCAGCATGGTGCTTCATTCTGGGGGCCCGGGCAGTGGCCTCTTTCTACTGACCTCATTTGCACACCCACCTAGCAGGGCGCTGCGGGATGAGTGGGGACGTCAGGTGCCAGTGAGAGCCTCGTCTCCTCCTCGGCTTCAGGCTGCACCCGCCCACCTTTCCTGCCAGTCCGGCCCTGGAGGCAGCTCCGGCGTGCGTAGATGTAAGGGCCGTAATTAAATCCAGTGTGTGAGCATCCTTAGATAACTGATGCTTTAGGAAAGGCCTTGGAATGCCAGAAATTCTACGCAATGTTGGTGTGTATGTGTATTTCCTGGGGAGAAAATCCAAAACTATCACCAGATTCCAAATGTTCAGAATATGCTCTCGTGGCACAAGTTGTGTCTGAAACGATCATAAAGCAGATTCATGCGGGAGGTGTTCTCTTAATCCCTTGGCTCCAAGCCTGGCAGCACAAGGGTTGGGGGGCCGTTTTCTGGGTCTGGGAGGGGAAGGCCCGACAGGGCCTGTGATGGGCAATTTTAGGTATCAACTTGACCAGGCCGCAATTCCTAGATATTTGGTCAAACATCAGTCTACATGTTGGTGAGGAAGTGTTAGATGGATGTGATTAACATTTAAATCAGGCTTTGAACAAAGCAGATTGCCTTTCCTGATGGGGGTGGGCCTCCTCCAATCAGAGAAAAAAGACCGGGGTCCCCCAAAGAAAAGGCACTTCTGTCCTGCAAACAGCCTTCAGAGTTGAACTCTCTGGGTCCCCAGCCTCCTGGCTTGCCCTGTAGACGTCACACGCACCAGTCCCTGTGACCCCTGAGACAGTGCTTGACCTAAATCCATTTCTCAATCTCTCTCTCTCTCTCTTTCTCTCTTTCTCTCTCCACACACACACACACACACACACACACACACACACACACCCCTTATTGGCTGTTTCTCTGGAGAACCCTCATGCATGGCTTTACTTTTCCTATAAATATTTATCAGTAATTACTATTTGCTGAGTATTTCATATATACTATTTAATTCTCAAAATAACCCTATGAGGTGGTGATGGCCCAATTCTGGGGGTCAGGAGGAAAATTGGGGTCAGTTTGACTCTGCCTTCATTCCTTGTAATTCCTAGCAGAGCAGGAAGCCCCTCACAGGCCGTATTTCCTGGGTAGCACTGGTTACCTTCAGTAGGGTAGAATGCATTTTGTCTAAAGCCGCGCGACCATCAGAGTATGCTTAGCCCCTGTTTGGCGCCTGGATGAATTTCTTTCTTGGGCTTTCCCGGGCTCCGTCCTGAGTCTCCATCCCACGCTGAAGGTCAGTGAGCTTGGTGGGACTGGTGGGGAGGCCAGTCGCCTCTGCAGCCAGGCCTGTGCTCCATCCGCGAGGCTGCCTGCTTCCCAGGGAGCTGTCCCAGGGCCCCCCTGGACCCGGTGCCCGGCTAGCTAGGGCTCAGGAGAGGCACAGATTGACTTGGCCTAAGTTCAGCTATGCAATCACTCCTGTGTGCAATCACACCGTGTTCTCTCTCCCGGCCAAAGCGCTTGGCAGGGCCCAGGCCCCGTGGGGAGGTGAGGGTGCCTCTCACCCACTCTCAACACCACTCAGCCACGTTGACCATGCACTTGAGTGCAACACTCCTCTCATCATCCAATCATGCGCTGGACGGGGAGGAAAGACTGCAGCTGCCACAAAGGCAGGGCTGGAATGGGGGTCCTCCCCGTGCCTCCCCCCACCTCCCACTGCCAGGTCCTGGTCAGCTGCCAGCTGCCATGCAGAGCAGGCCTCTCTTCTCGAGGCTTCTTGGGTCATCACTGTCAGGAACACCGGGGAGGTGTGAGCGGAGTTGTCCTGATCCCCTGGATTTGGCATTCTCCGGTGGCACTGGGCGACCCCACCTCTGATCCTGCCAGAGGAAGGGCAGATGTGGGAGCGCCAGCACAAGGTGTGGGCTTCCGGGGGCGGGGGGGGGGTCATGGTCA
>NW_027528362.1:13551756-13582483 GCF_008692635.1 Crocuta crocuta
CGGCCAGGAGGGGGTGCGGGCTGTAGCGGGGACTGGCACTGACGGTCTGAGCGTGGCCCACGGCAGGACCGTGCTCCCTGGGGGCCAGGGGTCCCTGGATCCGCCATCTTATTTGATGTCAGCAGCTACCTTCTGACACTCCTCACCTAGGCTGCCCTGTTTCTTTGGCCACCAAAGAAAGTGTGGCCTGGGTGGGGGACACTTGCCAGCTGCAGTCTGTGTGAGCGCTCTCTCTGATTCCTGAAAGCTACTTTCCTCTGTATGAGCGGGACTCTCCACCAAACGGGGTTTTGGGGGGTCCCGTTCTCACGTTCGTTAGCAGTCTAAGCCGCCGTCGGCCCCCCTCCCCCGACCCTCTCCCAGGCCCATGGTCCCCCTCATCCTTTCAAACTGTACCTCCAGACCCAGGCCGTGTCTGTTCCCTCCCACACACCTGGTCTTGCCCGTCAGCCAGGACCTCCCTGTTACCTGTCACCTCTCCATGGCTTCCTGATGTTCACCGTCCCTGCTTGGCTAACATCAGGCCACCTCCTGGCCTGTCCATACTGGGGGCTGTTTCCTCACAGTGCCCCGCACAGGTGGGGGATGCTCAGGAGAGGCAGCGAGGACTGGCACAGATGGTAGTGTGGTGACAGAGGGATAGGGACAGGCATCACCAGCCACTGCCAATGTGTGGGGGCCGTGGGGGCCACTGGAGTCTGGACCTCTTCCCCTTGGGTCAGCAGTGCACCTGTCATATTTTGCATGTGGCTCCCCGGCATACAGTTGACAAATGAAAAGTAGTTGTATATCTCATGAGAAGTACATGTTTGCAAAAAGGAATCGACCAGGAACCGTAACTGGCCACTAACTGCATTTGAGTCATTGCCCTTAGAAGTCAAACTCTTATTTTAGGAAAGAGGGAGTGTGGTGTGCTCTCAGGATGCGAAGCGGGGAGAAGCGCTGTCTCAGCAGTGGTGTGGCAGGCCTGGGGACAGCCCATGTCATTTATTGAGCCCCCCGCTCTGTGAGCAGTTGAGGTACCAAGCTGACAAACCTCAGGCCCAGAGCAGGGGCTGCACACGGGGCATCTAGAGGCCAGAGTCGCCCATCAGTGACGGCCCCCGTGCAGAATGTTTCATGACTGTTTTCTGCAGCTCTGCTCATCCTTTCTTCCATCCACCACATTGCTTCTGGACCACTTCCTCCATCAAAGTCCGGATTAGTCAGGGCTCTTCTGTTGCAGGTCACAAAAACCAAGTCTGGCTAATTTAAGCAGAAAAGGATTTTCATCTTGGACTGAAAGGAAAGAGTCAAGAGCCAGGTTCTGGGGGGATGAAGTCCGAGCAGCTCCGGAGGGTGGATAGGAAGAAACGTGGACACTTGCACGGCATGTGGCTGAAGAATCGGCAGGCTCCTGCCTTCTCCTTGCTGCTTATTGGTGTCATGCCATATCCCGCTCAGAGCCCACAGTCATGGCAACAAGAATCTGAGTGATCTGGCCTTGATGAGTGTGCACCCTGGGCACCCTTGCAGGGAGGAGTCCCCAGATTCTCAGTGACGTGGTGACTTTCTGAGCCGATGGCAGGGGAGGATCTGGAGAAAACCTGAGGTCTCAGTCTTCAGTTGCTGTGTGCATGGAGACCGGGGATGGGAGGGAGGGAGCCAATTTAGTGGAGAGGGAGGGAAGGTAACAAGTTGATCGATGATCTGTGATTTGGGGGAAGCATCCAGGTGGGGAAAACTGGTTAGCAGTTCACCTAGAGATCAGGAGAGGGTTCCGCCGGGCTAGAAGGGGCAAACGGGCATCATGTTAGAGGGCGGCTGACTATAAGGAATGGACTAGGTTATACAGGGAAGGTAAGCAGGGTGAGGACCGAACTCTGGGAGAACTCTGCTGTTCGGTAATTGCCAAGGGCAGGGGAGAAATACTTACAGCTGTCAAGGTTGGAGAGAGTTACCACGAGGAATGGGGGGCGGGGGGATGGGGTCCGGTGACCAGTGCTGCCTGGAAGGCAAGCACACTGTCCTGTGCTCACATGACATTGCCGTATCTTCTCCCACATTGTTGGGTCATGGGCGCCATATTGAAAGTGGCTGCACACATTTCTCAGGCTTTGGCTATAACCAGTTGAGGGAATGTTTAGTCGCCGATTTCTTTGATGGAAGCTCTTGGAAACTTCTAATTTTTATAAAAATGAAATAACATTAATTTTGGAGAAAAGCACAGTTCCACCCCTCCCATAATGCTTTAGAGGGGCAGGGTTTTAGAAGCACTGTTCACTCTTAAGAACATGATGTGCAAGCCCTCCTTCCTCTTCCTGGCCACCTTGTACTTTGACATATTGCAGACACCTAACAAGCCACCTCCTCTAAACACATTGTACGGTCTGTTTCCGAGAACGAAAGGCTGACCGGGAGACAGATCACGACGTATTCAGGGCTATTCTTGCCAGAGCTCTGGCTTCCGCAGCAGTGTGGCTTCCCATCTCTGCAGAAACACGTACCCGACGTGGTAGATTGTCTTCACTGCTTTCATCCCTTCCTCTCTCTAAGCTTAGTACAAAGATAGCGATCATGGCCGCGGCCCCCCTTGCTGGCCGTTCAGCCGGGACTCCTGGACTCTGCCCTCGTTCCGGGGCCCGGGCTTCCGCTCACGGTGACGAGCACGCAAGCCCCGCGGTGCGTTCGGCCATCTTGGCATTGTCGTTGGAGATTTCTTTTAATTAAAAGTCTGCCTCGGAGTATGTCAAGTACTTCTGTATTTTTGCCATTCTTCTTATCTCTATGGCAACAAAAATATTTCAACATTTACATGGACATCATATTCTTAGGTAATGTACTGTCTGAACCGTGCGTGTGCCGGGAGGGCCAGGCAGAGGCTGCTTCTGCTGGCTGGGATGCTGGGGTTGCCAAGACAACCAGGAGGCCCAAAGATGTCCTCACGGGGAGCAATAAATGGAAGCTTTAAATTAATTCACCCTCGTGTGTTTTTGTAGCTTAAGTTGTTAATTGAAATAATAGGAATGACCTTCCATGTACATTCAAAGCACCTGTCCTATTAAAATCATCTGTGCTATTTACTTAAGTACACTCATCTATCAGGTAAGTCTAGCGTGAAATGGGGTAAATGGAAGACACTTACATCGCACTGCGAGGTACTGAGTTGTAGTAATGGGGGAGGCTTTTCTTGTGTCAGGCTTGAAATACAGGTAATAAAAATTTGTGTTTTGAAACTTCACCTCCTTCTGCTCTATTCTTGCTGGCTCCAAATCTGAGGACCTCTGCCGCCTGTCACACGCTGGTGCTTGGCTGAGGAGGGTGGCATTGGTGGTCCCGCCAACGCGGTCAGGCCAGCGGACACACTAACGTGGCGCCCGGCATCCTGCGCCGCTCTGGCCGCGGTCCACTGCTCTTGCGGGCACCCCGGCCAGCAGTGTCCCCCAGCCCAGCTCGTGACGCTGTGGACCGTCCAGCAGCACCGCTGCCCTGCCAGCTCGCCTGCTTCTCAGGACGCGGCTGTAAGGGCGCATCATAACCCGGGGTCCCAGCTGATTTTTCCTGCAAAGGGAAAGTCATGGGGTGCGTGCAGGAAAGTGGAGAAGAGTCTTCTCGTCCATGCAAATGGGTTCTTGGTGACACTTTGCCTCTGAAGAGCATTCTCTTTGGGACCATGGATTAGATTTAGAGGTTACATATAGAACCTTGAGAGTTCCCACGGCGGGATAGAAGCATACGTTTACATGATGTGATGTAAATATCGGGTTAATTGCAGATGCCAACTGGAAGTGAGCGGACAAACCCTGAGGCAAAGTCTGCTGCCTTCTAGGAAGTTCCCTCCTTATTCAGTTCTCCACACGGAGGAAAGGTAGATACGTGGACTCATTATTGCCTGGTAATGTCTTGCCCGAGTGTTTGATGGCCAGAATGGGAAGCCAGTCATCAGGCTTGGAGAGAGGGAGCCCTGCGGGCTCACACCTGCAGACAAAGAGGCAGGGCCTTGGGGCAGGGCTGGGGGTGGGCGGGGCACCAGCCAGGGTGTGCGCAGAAGCCTCAGGCTTTGAGAGAAGGAAGGGAAGAGGAGGAGAGGGAAGACATCACCGAGGGGAGAACCTCAACCCTTTCTACTTCTTGCCTTTGTCTGGGGCCAAGCAGCAGGTATGCGTGTAGATGATCTTCTCTCCTTGGTCCCTTGTGAACAGTGTGGTCAAGGATTGTGCATTTGGTTCTAGTTACCCAATGTCTATGGCTCCAGACAAACAGAAACAAAACAAAACAAAAACAACAAACAAAAAGCAAATCCAAAATAAGCAAGTGCGCAGAACTCATCCTGTAGGGGAATGAAATTCTGACTTTCCCGAATGTTATCACTAACTCTGCTTCTGGAATGTGAGGCATGTAATGGAAGAGTCATAGCCTCAAGGGCCCCTGTGAATTTTGAGAGCTCAGCCGGAGGCAGCAGGGGAGGGTGGAGCCTTGGGGGCAGAAGGGCAGACTTCCAAGTCCGTGGACTCTAGACCCTGGCACCATCCCCTGCAGAGCCCCGCTCAGAGTCAGCACGAGGGCCATCCCTGCCCGCGTGGCTGCCCTCACTTCAGGACTCAGAACACCCCCTCTCCCCCACCGGCCCTCCCCATACTCTCTCACTTGACTGGAGTTGAGCGGAGCCCTTCCGGTCACTGCTCAGGCCCTGCCCGGAGCCTCTGGCTGGGGCTCCTCCGGGTGGAGATGGGCGGGCGGGGAGGCGGCCGGTGCAGCGGAGAGATTCCAGAGATGATTAACCACCAGGTTTCTGGGGGATTGGTAATCACTCTAATGGTTTTCTGGCTGCTGATTTTAGAGGCATTATCAGGAGGGCTTTTATAATGATGACTTTTACTCTGTAGCTGCACTGTGTACTGCGTCTGCCTGCTGTCGGGTAAACAGGGAGCTGACCTGCGCACAGTCAGGCAAGCTCACCAGTGAACCGGCGTGTGTGTTGCTTTCTCATGGCGGCGGGATGGGGGTGTTTTATTGAGGGTGTGCCTTGTACTATTGGGCCTGGCTTTTTTCACCATTCATAAAAAAGATGGCAAAGTTTTACTTTGTTCGAGGAGATCTTTCTCCCCTAATTTAGAACTTTCCTTCCTTTTAAAAAAAGATCAACGAATCCTTGTTGCCACACATGCTTGACTTCAATTACCTGGCAATTTTAGGCAGATCTACTGTCAGGAAGAGTCAAATAACTGATGAAAACCTCAGCTTTCATCATGGATGGCGTGCATCGGCAAAGCACTCATGCTCGTGAGGCGTCCCTGCCACGGAAGCCCGGCCCTCCGCCTTCTCCTCCTTCGAAAACATACACGTTTGAACACGTGGCTGCTTTTAAAACCAGAACATATCACTGGGCGAACGTTTGGCTATATCCATACCTGGGAATTCCTTGTTATACTGGTTGGTGCCTTTAGAAAAGAGAAAGACTGGCGGGGGTGACCCTTCTTGGGAGAAGATTCTCGCTGTTACAGAAAATAGGGTCAGTGTAGAGCACTTTCAAGTAAGTAAGTGGGAACTCGGAGAAATCACAGAGGATGCGTCCCCCAGAAGCACGCGATTCATTCTGCAGACGCCCCGCTCCTGACGGATCCGAGAAACGAAGCACGTTTGGGGCGGCTCCCTGTGCATCCAGCGTGAGGCCCGGCTGCCTGTGTGGGTGCAGGGCCGGTGGTCAGTGATGTGTCGTGAGAAACCGAAAGGGGAGTCTAGGCCTCAAATAGATCTCATTGCATCTTCCTTCTGGAATTTGCTAAGTTCGTTATTGCTGCACAGTGATTTTTCCCATACTTTGTGTATTTAATTTCCTTTTTAATAGACAAACTGTCATGGGAGGTTACGCTGAGCATTATTATTCAAAGAAATGTTTATATCACTCAGATAAATATCATAGGGAATTATGGACCGGGAGTGTATTTATTACATACACAGCTGAGAAAAGTGTCTGGGTGTATTATCAAGTAAATATATGCTATATTTAAATAATGTGATAACAATCACCAATCACCAAGGTTTTCCTCCGTGTTCTGGAATTGGAATACACAGAAAGGCAAATTAATATTTAAACCTCCAGTATACTTTTGAGAATCCCCAATATGCATAACAAAGCCACGACTGGGCCCCGTGGTGGGTAGGGTGGTGTCATAATTGAATTTGTCGCAGGGCTGGAGAAGTCGTGGCCAGGGCTGAGGGTGATGCCTTCGCCACTAAAGATAAGTCCATGATTAGTAAGAGCTTTTCTTGCCTGCGGCTCCTCTGCGGGCAGCAGATAAAGTATTTGAAACAAAACAAGTCTTTGAGAGCTTACGCACTCTCAAGGTGAGGCTAGGGTAGACAGCTGAGGTTAACGGGGTAATTATCAAACCGGCAGAAAGCTTGTACATGATGTTGTACAAGTCAAAGGTGGGAGCTGGAACGTGGAAGCGCTGCGGGAATGAAAAGTTTAGGCCAGGTGGAGGCCACGCAGGGCAGGAGGCCTGTGGTGGCATCTCGGTGATTTGATCTGGCTCAGGTGGAAGGTGACGTCTGTCTGTCAGCCTCCCACCGAATGCATTCTCCTTCTCTCTTCCCTTCCGTTGGCAAGGAAGTAAGGAGCAGGAAGCGGCTGGTACCAGCCTGTCTGTCGCACGGTGAAGTAGTGGGAACTACCTGAGTTTACCTAAGGTTAGGGAAAGGACAGAACAAGAGCTTCCGAACCTACCAGAGAGAGTGTCTGTGTCTTCTCCGTGCACCTGTGAGGGCGGAGCCTCCCAAACCAGCCTCGATGGCCCATTCCTGGGTCGCCTCTTCCTGGCAGGCAAGAAGTTCATCCTTCTGGCTAACCCAAACCCATTTTCAACCATTTGGAAGTGGTAGGGCCGGCTGAAACCTCAGAAGCTGCCAAGTGCAATCCCTTTATTTTGTAAGCGAGGAACTGGAATCCAAGAGAGGTAGGGATCCTCGCTCAGGATTGCCTGAGAGGTCAAGGCAAAACTGGGGGCCCTCTTACTGAGTATCAATGTGGAGAGACAAACCCTTCTTCTAGAAGCCACTTACATCTCTAAATCAGTCTTACCCTGATTAGCAGCCCTAAATCCTTGAAAACGTTCCATATATCACCTTTTCCTTTCCTCTAATTTTTAATCAATAACAATTTGAGCCTATGTGATCTGTCAGCATGTACTATAGAATGCAATGATATCTGATGTATAAAGATAGATAATCTTTAATAAGTACCTGGTAGTTTCCAGACACTGTGCAAGATTCTTTAAAAAAGGATCTTAGATAATCAATCCTCAGAAAAGTCCTACCAGGTAAATACTATTATTTACATTTGAAAGATGAGGGAGGTGGGCCTCACAAGGGTTCAATATTTTACCCTTAGAGGTTAGGTCATAGAGGAAATGTGACCCCCACTGTGGTTTCTCAGTGTCCAGGTCCAGGTGGCTGTATACATAGCGTGCCCTCCTCCCCGGGCTCCGTCCTTCTCTAAACCTTGGTGGAGGCTGAGGTGCCCAAGTAGGATTTCGGGTAGAAGACGTCCCAGCGCAGCGTCTCTGTGCCCACCATCTGTGTCCTGCTGCCGAGCCTGTCCGTATCCTTGACTCTCCTCGGCCCCCAGCCCTGACCCCCACTGCTGGTCTTAGGTAATGGTTCCAAATGTACGCTCCACAAGGCGAAGGACCACACACACAGAGGCTCAGAGGTTTGCACTGTAATCGGAGGGCGTGCACAGTAGTCATGGTGCATATGTTCAAACAGCCATAAATATAATCAGCATCATAAGTGACGGTAATGAGTTACTGCTGCAGAGCCAACGTCTCCATGTTCCTTGTCATTATTTTATTCACATCTGTTGGCTGTACCGATGTGAAGGTCCTCCCTAACTTCCCTACAACCACACATATGCACGCGCGCGCGCGCACACACACACACACACACACACACTAGAAGACTCACGTCACACTCCCGTCTCCCCTAGCCCCAGCACTGACACTTCTCCTTCCTCACATGAGAGGTCCTACTCTGATGGGCCCCTTCAACTTCCCCGTCAAAGGCCCTGATGTCCTGGAGCAGAATGACCGAGAGGCCTGGGGTCTGCGTCTGTGACTGGAGCCATCCACATTCCAGACCCTCCCTCCTAGACACCTGTGGGTGTGACTTGGCTGAAGTGCACAGTGACCCCGGTCAGGGGAGGGAAGGTGGAAGGCAGGACTGTCTGAGACGCTGTGAGTCTAAACAGAGCTGTAAAATCAATGTACCCTGCAGACTGTGCTGATTTCCCCTTTGAGAAAATAACCGTCTTACAACTGTATTCATTCATTCAACCACAATTTATTGAGTATTGAGCGACTACAGTATTCTGTATTTGTGAGAAAAAAGTCTTAAGTGGCTCTTCAAAGAGCTAAAAGAGGGATAAATCAGTTATTAAGTCTTAAGATATCAGTCCCTGTGGCTTAGACTTGGCAGGAAGTGGAAATTGAGTGAGAGGAACCCTACGCATGTGGGATGTGTGAAGTAAGAGAGAGTCTTCATTTGGGGTGTCAGCTGAGGGCTAGGGCTGGGCTGAGACTGGCAGAAAATGATACTAATTAGGTTTCTTAACCAGCCTGAGGCCAGCAGTCCCCCGCCAGCGGCTGGTGTCCCCCGCCAGCGGAGTGTGAGGGCGCTGGTTGCTGTTGTACCTCTGCTCAGGTGTCATCAACACGGTCTTGTTGACCCCGGTCCCTGGAGGGCTGAGCTGTCGTCAGCACTGACTCCGCCCTGCTGCCATGAAGAAAATCGCACGCAGGTTCACACGGGGATGGACCAACCAAGACACTCCCCCGCAGCAAGCTTTCCTGAACAAGCCGCCCAGAAACTTCCGTGTGGCCCCCTGGTCAGAAGCGTATCACATCACAGCCCCTGAGAGATCGTGTGGTAGAGCTTTGTACCTGGCACACTGCCACCACAGAGACGTAGCGTCACTAATAAGGAGGAAGGGAGGGTGTACAGTCTGCAGGTGACTTTCCGCATTGGGCCAGGTCTTTGGAAGTTGACCCCCCCCAGTGGGGAAAAAGAGGCCAGAAGGCAAAGGGCTGGTCCATCTGTCACGGACACTATGGGCATGATGGTGATACGGTAGATACTCGAGAGAGGCAGGGTGGCTTGTGAGGGCTGGGGTGCAGGACATGGGCATGTTTGTGCCCATGATGTTTTAGAAGCTGCATTTTATATACAGTAATGGTAGCCATTTAATCACTCTGACTGGGAGGTAGTCTGGTCTCGTGGTAATGGGTGTGGATCCTAGGATCAGAAAGACCTGGATTACAGATCCCATCTCTGAGTTCCTCATGGCTAGAGTTAGAGGTTATGGATCAGTGGGTGGAGGGGGTAAAAGTGATCAATGTGGTATTGGATCAGAGTGGGGCCGCCCGTGTCTAGCTTGCATAGGTACAGATGGCTGTACAAGAAGTACCTACAGATACGAGCACATATGCAGGCCACACACATGCGTACATTTCTGTGTCAGCTAAGAGACCTGCAAGCAAAGCCACCCCAGTAACGGCAAGCACACCAGTGCCGAGAGCTAGGTTTCTAAGGCCATTCATTCTCCAGCGAAGGGATCTAGGGCCCCTAAGAGAAATGGCTGGTTCTCGGTAATATACGTGATGAGCCTGGATCAGCGTGGGGTGCCAGCGAGGGGCTGCCAGATGCCCTTACGCAATGGGAAGGATACGTCGGGGGTACGCAGGAGCTAGCCACAAGAGCCCCGAAGGCCAAAGCTGGAGGAGTTTGGGAAACATCCAGTGGTATTGGATTGCAACTCCAAGCATAAAGGAAATACTCATGAGTCCATGTGGATATAAATCAGAAACTGGTTGAATAAACAAACGAAGGGGAAGATGAGACAAATGCCCTACTAGAAGAATTCCAAATCCGCTGTGTCCTCACTCCCCTGGCAAGGAGGTGCGGGTTCAGTCCCCTGGAGGAGTGTGAGCTTGTTCCCTCGAAGCCCTCGTGTCAGAATTACTACACCTGTTATCCAGCTCGGATGCCCGAGGCGGCTCACACCTTGTCCCATTAGCGTCTCAGCCAGGGTGTGCCCACCTCGGGCCACACGGGGACCACATGACAGGAGGGGACTGCATAGTGACCTTCACTTCCCTTCTTGTCGCTGTGGGGAGGTACTCAGGGGCTTAATAGTGGAAGACCAAGAAGATGAAGATGGAATTTGAGCATACACTCAGTCACAGTCACACACCCACACTCCCACCCAGCATATACACCGGTTCACACTCACACCACACATGTGCACATACCACACTCACACCCACATATAGTCACCCAAGTACACACACTCACACGCTCACATTTCAGCCTTTGAAAACACTGGAAGAAGGAATCGCGGGAACCGTTGTAACCTTGGGACTCTGTTCTCTGAGGGCGAGAAGGGTTACTTCCCTGAACGAATCCCGTCGTGAGACCCTGGTCCTTTGGGGAGAGCTGAGAAAACTCTCGTTTCCCTAGTCCTGGGAACCTCGACATCCTCCCTGCATGGGTGAGGTTGGCCATGAGCTGGAAGATCTTTGACATCTGTGTGCAACTCCCCAGGAAAGCGCGGGTATTAGGCAGGTAAGGGCTCCGTGTTGGGGGTCCACCGTGGGGGAAAAGCCCGTGGTGCATCACCGGAGGGGGAGTGTGGGCGCGGTGCGACGGACACGTATTTGAAGAGCTAATATCAAGGCCGTCGGCATTTCTGTTAGATTCCCAGCATCTCCCCGCTGACTTGAACTTAATATACTCTGCAGCCAGTCGGAGCCGAAGGCCCATTTGCCGCAGTGTTTTTCTGTGCATTAGTGCCCATTATCAAGTAATGGGTGTCTATCAGTGTCAACATGTCCGCAGACAATTAATTCAGCTCACTACTTCCTCCTGGTAACCGCGAGTCACTGGACCATCCAGTGCCACATGATATTAAGTACCCTTTTGACCACTGCAAGGAGCATTTACAGGAGGACATGAGGGAAAGTGACATTTCGTGTCTATGGCCATGAGCTGACAGGCAGTATCACTTGTGAGAGAAAGAGGTATTTTTATAGGAGGATTTCTTCCTGGAGGACTTGTATGTGGTATTTTCTCTGTATTGTATGATTTGCATTGGTATTAGATGTTAAGTATTAATATATTGTGGGTTTTGTATTATTATAGACTGAGGATTAGACATGGAATATATTTGGTAAAAGATTTTATAAAAATAAGTATATAGTGAGACTTTAGTTATTTTTTTAAGTGTTGTGACCGGTTAGAAGAAATCACGTAGGAGAAGTGATTGCTTTCAGAGGAGCGAACACCCAGGCGACACGCAGGGGAGATGAGGAGGCTGCAGGCTTCCCTCGGTGACCCGAGTGAGAGCCACCTAGGTCCCAACGGGCTGGACAGCTCAGCAGACGCCCCGGGAGCGCCTTCAGCTACGGGCCCTCTCGGCGCTCAAGGTGTCTGCGGTGTTTGGGGTGGAGTGACGGTGTCCTCGGGTCTGGCCCTGCGGAGGGTGTGGGAAGGAGGCTGTGGGTGAGTGTGGTGTTGCGCGGGAAGTGTATGCATGACTGAGCTGTAAATGGAAGGCACCGCACCGCCACGGGGCCTCGGGGCTTCTCGCGGCCTGCTGGCCTGCGTCCCTGACGCGCCCCGGCTGTGGCTGGTGTGGCTCGGGGCCCAGGACGGCCAGCTCTCGGAAGCCCAGCAAGAGGTCGGGGGACTGAGGGATTCCAAAGAGGACGGGAAAACCCCGGTACGGAAATGCCAACTTTCTAACGAAATGTTTCAAAAAGTAACACAAGGTCGAATTCACGAAAGGCTAAATTCAGTTTTCATCAAATTGTATTGCATTTGGAAATGGTAAGTTAGCTTTTCTTACATTAAAAATCCCCGAGGGCACCTCGGTGGCTCAGTAGGTTGAGCGGCTCAGTTGATTTCGGCTCAGGTCATGATCTCACAGTTGGTGAGTTCGAGCCCTGCTCCGTGCTGACAGCGTGGAGCCTTCTTGGGATTCTCCCTCTCTCTCTGCCCCTCCCTCTCTCACGTTCTCTGTCTCAAAATAAATAAACAAACTTAAAAAAGGACTTAAAAACCGCTGAGTGTGCACACAGTTGCCAGGATGGCGTTGCCGGTTGTAGATCAAGCGTGTGCTATTTGTTGCCAGACAGGACAACAGTAACACGGAAGAAACTGGTGAGCGCTTGTTGTTCTGCGCCAGGCACGTTGCCTCCTGGTGGGTGTCACTGCGTTTACTCACCGTGGTAACCTGTGATATAGGCACCACTGTCATTCCCGTTCCGTGAATGAGGCCGGGAGGTATCAAGTGACTTCCAGATCACACAGAGCAGGGACCCCACGCAATCCACTGCTGAGTGGCATCTCTCCAAGAAACAACTAGAAGTTTCTTTAAAACCTCAAACCAAACCCTTAGGTTAATTGTGGGATCTGGGCACGTGCAGGTCTTATATCCTTGGAGTGACTGGGGTGGGGCCTTGAAAGAGTGCCTGGAGCTGGCAGATGATTCCAGTGGCTTTCCTGGCGACCAGGTGTGAAAGGCACAGTGGCTGTTTGGATGCTAGGCTTTGCTGCACAGAGTCCTGCCCCGGGGAGTGACGGGCGCGTCCCACGGGCGGATGTGCACGCGGCTCTGGTTCACTAGTAGGCCCAGCTCGCCGCCACCTGGGCTCTCCTTCTGAACCACACTGACCACGGCTGTGGGAGAGGCCGATGGGGAAGGGGGTCGCTCGATGGGTACTGCTTTCCTTAGTTCTTCATGGGATTCGGATTGGGTCTTTCTCAAACATGCAGGCTTTGAATGAATTGGGGTTGTTTCCATTTGTCATTTTATTAGCAACTCATGGCAGCTGTTTCTTTGGGATTAAAAAGAGGAGAAAGAAGGCACGTAAGTAAAAGGAGTGAAGCTAACGGTTTGCCCAGGGCGCTGTGGCCATTTATGGGGGCCTGAGTGACATGACAGAATTGCCATAATGTTACATTTAACACATTTTATTTTAGCAATATGATTATCTGATCATATCTGCCTATCAGCAGCATGGCAGAAGTAATCATTATAATTATAGATCCATCCACTCCAAGGTGGTTCAGACTGACTTTCGAGATCGTACTGCCAGATTTTCAGCTTAAAAATGACTCTATCCTGGGGGCGCCTGGGTGGCTCAGTTGGTTAAGCATCCGACTTGGGCTCAGGTCATGTTCTCATGGTTGGTGAGTTTGAATCCCATATCGGGCTCTGTGCTGACAGCTCAAAGCCTGGAGCCTGCTTCGGATTCTGCCTCCTGCTGTCCCCGAGCACGGGGCTGGGGTTGCCTGCCTCGACCCACACTGGCCGGCACGAATCTGACAGCAGCAGTCTGCACAGGGCCAGGGGCTGCGGGGATGTCACGCATGTTGGGGTGCAGCACTCTAAGCTTGCTTGCACAGCTTGGGAAAGGGGGGTGCGCTGCACTCTGTTCCAGACTTTACTCCAAAAAATTCTAGGCTCTCGGTGAGACCCTGTTGGCCCCTGTAGGCAAGCCTTTCCTGAACCCAGAAGACGGGTGAGAGCACGGGCAGGGCTCCGAGAGACTGTGGGTTTCTGCCAGTTATCCAGTGCCCCCAGGAGCTGGCGTGTCCAGTCCACAGTCAGGGAGGTGGGGGAGGGCACGGCCACGTGTAAACAGCTCATGGCCTCTTCCTATCAGACCATGGTGCTTTCGTTATGGTCACTTCTTACACAGCCGGTTTGTAAACTCGCGGTGCGGGAACAGATCACCCAAATGCACGAGCTTGGATCCGACGTCCTCACAGAGTTGAGAGCAGGACCTGGTTCGTGGTCTCATCTGAATGAAATGCTCCTTGTCAGCCACAAGCAAAATGTTTAACCTGACCGGGTAACGATCTGTTTTCTAACCCGGATGTGCACTTCTGGGCTGGTTCTCCGCTTACAACTTGTGCCTGGGTCTTCCCAACCCTAGGAAGCGGGGGCGCATTTGGCGTGAAGATGACACCCGGGAAGGACACGTGGGAGCCCAGGGGTGATGATGACAGGCGTCCCAGGCCGTGACCAACAGCTGAAAACCACGTGGTTGCCGGTGTTCGAGGCTGTGTTAGTGAGCTGCTTACGACTGCAGTGTGGAGAGCCTTCCGCAGTTTCCTAAGTCAGATTTAATGATATGTTTGAACCAGCCCCCAAGTGCTAAAGTGGCCTCCGTTGGAGGGCAAATCACGTCAAAGAAATAAAGAAACAGCTGGAGAAAATTCCCAATGTGTAAGTTAAAAAAAAAAATTCAACCATATTCTACTTTATTTTTGGGTGAGACAGAGTTGTCTTATTTTTTTGCTAATTTATCTTCGGGCTTAAAGATGAAGACACCGGGTCCTATTCCCTGTCTGATGTTCATGTCAGAGACGAGGGGCTGTAGTGCTGATACTCCCGGCAACTGTCATCTCTGAGTCTCTAGCGCGAAGAGGGGGAGCCCCGAACACTTACGACACTTCGTGGTCGGCCGCTGTGAGCCCCGTTCGGTAGGGGAAGAGGCTGAGTTGCTAGGAGCTTACGTAAGTCCGGGGCCGGACCCCATAGCCCAGGACGGGAGGAACTGCTCTCGGGGCCTCCTTCCTGGCTGGGCACCCCCAGCACGGGGACCGCGCCTCACGTGCACGTCCCAGACGGTTCTCTCTGTCCCGGAACTCGTCCGGGCAGATGCCGCTTGCTCAACAATGTCCCCGGAGTCTGCAATAAAATAACAGGGGAAAGCTCACATAGGAAAGAAAGCGTAGTCAGGTGGCACCACTCTTAATTTGTTGTGGTTAAAGTTGATTTATTATTTTAGATACTTGATTATAACTGAATTCAAAAGTGAGTGCTCATGCCCTGTGAAACATGTTTAAACATCCAGGAACAAAACCTCTCGTGGGAAATAAAAGGAATTCTTTGCACGGAGCACAGAGCCAAGGGTGCGAAGTCATTAGTTTGTTCCTTACGAAGTATAAACCATAGGACAAAATAGCTTCTTCCAAATTTATAAAAGCAACTGAATTCCAGCTTGATAACAAAGTCATAGTTTCTTGGTGATTTTTAGGTCCCGCTGGCCCGTGCACACGGCACACGTGTGGCATTTCTGCACACGCTGGAGAGTGAGTTGCAGGCATGGTTCATGTTACTGTCTCTGGGTGTCCAACAGTGACGGATATAAATATTTTATTAGGCAAACCTGCAGGTCTCTGAAGATTATATGTCTTATCAAGCTGACCCTTATAATTATGTTGTCTTCTGCAGTCATGGGATCTCTTTTAATTTTGCAGTTCTCTGGTAAATATTGAGCCCCAAGGAAGGCGCACAACTGTAGGCAGAGACTAGTGAGGAGGGAACAGAGTTCCAGCCCGGGGGTAAGGATGCCTCTCCCTCCCGCGGCTCTGGAGAAGCCGGCACTTGGAGGAAGGGCCTAATTAGGCAAGAAAACAGTCTTCATCCTGTTTGATCCTCACTTCGTTACCTCTCGCTCTGCTGGGGTTTGGACCCGCCTGCGTCTTCCATTTTTCCAGAGAACTTTCATATGAAGTCTCGATCCTTGAGGCAGGGTGAGGGTGCAGAGGCAGGAGAGGTGGGGGCGTGAGCTGGCTCTTTCCTCCTTGGCCCCTCCCCCCCCACTGGCCCGGGCATCCGCTCCTCATCATCGGTTCAAGTTTCACCCCAGGGCGCCATGGGCACAGCCGTGGAGTGGCCCCGCACATGAGCCTGGCTGTCCTGCATGGGGCAGCACTGACCCTGACCGGGAAAGAGCCCCTTAGCCCCCGAGTGTGCACGGTGGGGGGGCAGGCACGGTCTGCCTGGTCTCTCATCTCCCCCCGTGCCCCAGAGCTCGGCCTGGCTCCCTTTGCAGCTGACGGAAGCTGCTCCCTGGGTGTGCGCAGCAGGGTCCCTGCTTCGTCACCGCAGTCACTCTGTGTCCTGTGCTCTTCCCCTCCCTGCCCTTATCCCGCTCACTCATGCCCAGTAGAACTGTCTTTCTCACACCTAGACACACATAGCCCCAAACAGGTCTTCGGAGAAACGGGTTTTTGGGCACAAAAGGCCAGGCCGCGAGCCTATGGGCCACCCTTCCACCTGGGCCCTCAGCCGTGTGAGATGTGACATCAAGATGTTTCTGTGGCTTGTGCAGCGGTGGGAGGGAGACTTCCACCTGACTTTCTGCAGGCTCCTGGCTGAGCGTCTGCCTTGTGAATGGTGTCGGTGGGACCTCTTGTCCTGGGTGGGCTGACTGTGTTCTGTCCCGGGGTGAGGCACCCATTGCTGTCAGGGCCAGGGACTCACCCCAGGGAGATACAGTCAAGGACTGCATAGGATGAAGGCCAGGGCCACCAGCGGGGGGGAGCACCTGAGCCAGTGTGGTGCCTCTCTGAGGGCCTTCTGCTCCCTCTGGAGAGGAGACAGCGAGGAAATTCATCTGTGCAGCAAGTGGATTGATCTGTGCACCTGGGGGCTCAGGAAGCAGAGACTAGAGAGACTGCTGGCCCAGGGGGTTGGAGCCTCCTCTCCCATTTGGGGATCACCCTCAGGACACGACACGGCCCAGCCTCAGCAGCACCGTGGGGCTCAAACTCATCCACTGGTGTTAGGCTGGCAGCAGTGGGTGCCGTGGCTGCGGGGAAAGGGCTGACGAAGACAAGGTGGCCGGCTGGGAGAGGAAGAAGCCATGAGACACGGGAGACCCCCGGACGTCCCTATCACTCACTCTTCCCCTTGCGAGCTCTGTTTTTTCTGGTAGCAGAGTTTAGGATTTCAGTTTGGCCCAAAGTCGCTAAAGCAAAGACCACAACAAACCATCCTGCTTCCCTTTACGACCCCCCTCCCCCAGCCGAAGCAAAACCAGAGACAGACAGCCGCGGCAGCAATACGTGCGGGAACACGTTTAATTTTGTACACGGGATTCTGCGGGAGAATTTTGTACAATGAATTCAGACCCTACCGGTGAGGGCTGGCTCTGTCGCACAGGCCTTGGAAAAGTGTCCACGAGTGTCCGTCAGAACCCGATCGCGGCCGGAGGGGATGGCGGCTTGGGGAATCCCAGGCGGGGTCTGTGGGCAGGGCAGCCTGACGCCCAGTCCTGCTTGGCCTTCGGAACATCATAGACTCTGGTTCCTGGTGCTTGGGTTTGAGTCCCTGCTCTGTGGTGCTCCTGGGTCTGGGCCAGTTATTTAACCCCTGGGGGGTTTGGTCGCTGCCAGGTGGCGACAGTGGTAGAATCTGCCTCGTGGTAGTTATGGGATTTAAACGAGGTAGTTCCTGTGCAGGACTTAACTGCGCCTCTGCGGCACCAAGTACTCAACGGCAGCCGAGGTCCTGTCTTTCTTAACAGAGAAGAGAACTCAGTCCCTGGGAAAGTGGAGCTTTTCAGTCCAGGCCGTCATTTGTCCGGGACCCGGAAGCCTTCCTGGTTCTGACACCTGCCTGTTCTGCTTCCCATTCCTGGGGGAGCGACCTTGGGGGAAGTAGTGACGTAAAATGCAGTGATTCCTTGTAATTTACATGTGGAAGACCAATCCAGAATTAATCACTTACTCACCAATGACAAACTGTCCATAGCACCTCAGAAAAACGGTCCTGTTTGACTGTTGTTTGGTTCCCTCTCAGCTGCACGTGTTTAAAGTGTGTAGTGTGCCCAGACACACCCCCGCCTCTTCTCTGTACTTAAGTAGCTTCTCTTTAAAAATCAAACAAGTAAGCAAAAACTCTTATTCCAAAATAATTAGAGATTTACAGGAAGTTGCAAAGTGACGTGGAAGGAGGTTGCGTGCCCAAACCCAGACTCCGTCCGCACCAACATTGCACAACCGGAGCCCGGTGTCAACACCAGGACAGGGCGGTCCCACGTGGGCTCGTTGCAGGGCGTGCATATGACTCCGTGCCGTGTTTCCTGCGAGGACTCACCACCCCACGGTCCAGCCACGTACCCAGCCGTCGCCACAGACTCCCGTTAGCATGTAGCAGGTGCCCCCCGGGATCGGACTTTGTCATTCAGCACGTGAATGTGAGGTCAAACCAACACTTGCTCGTTCTTACTGCCGCGCGGCAGCCTCTGTGGAGGGAGACCAGTCTGTTTGCCTGCGCGTCCCGTAGAGGACCCACACCGTCTCCAGGCTGTGACTGTTTCCATAAAGCTCCGTGGACATTCACAGACACGCTTTTGTGTCCACAAAGCTGCTTTGGAAACAGATGCCCAGGAATGCCATTGTTAGGTTACATGGTTAAGTTCATTTATAGTTTTAATGGAAACTGGCACCGACTTCCCAGAGCAGCCTCCCCGCTGAACATCCTCGCTGACAACGTGTACGCCGTCCAGGTTTGCTGGATGCCATCACTGCTTCTATTCTCACCGTCATGATAGGCTTACAGCGATAGCTTATTGTGGTTTTATTATTTTTTCATTTAAAATTTTTTAACGTTTTATTTTATTTTTTTTGAGAGATAAAGAGAGACAGAGCATGAGCAGGGAAGGGGCAGAGAGAGGAGGAGACACAGAATCCAAAGCAGGCTCTAGGTTCTGAGCTGTCAGCACAGAGCCCAATATGNCATTTTTCTAACTTCTTTTGTTTGCCATCTGTATGTCCTCTTTGGTGAAACAGCTCTTCAAGTTTTTTGCCCATTTTCTAATTAAACTATTTTTTTTTTTTTACTGTTAAGTTTTGAGAGTTCTTTATATATTCTAGACACAAGTCCTTTGCCTGATATGTAATTTGCAAATATTTTCTCTCAGGTTAATTTCTTTTCATCCTATTAACATTTTTAATTTTGATGAGTTCTAATTTATTGTTTTCTCCTGGCTTGTGTGCCAAGTCTAGGAATGCTTTGACTCATTCTAGGTCCTGAAGATTTTCTCCTTTTTTGTTTTTCTAAAAGTTTTGTGGTTTTCCTTTTCTGTTAAGCCTGTGACCCATTGTAGATTAATCTGTGTAAAGTTTAAGGGTGGGTTGAGGTTCATTTTTTTTTGCCAAGGACAATCCAGTTTTTCGACAGCATTTGTTAAAAAGGCTATCCCTCCTCCATTGAATTGCATTCACACTTTTATGAAAAATCAGTTGGGCATATTTGCATATGTCTATTTCTGTGTTCTCTGTTCCATTCCACCTACCTCCGTTCTTCCACCAATACCACACTATTTTGATTACTGTAGATCTATGATGTCTTATGATCTACCTAGATCCTCTTTATTCTTCTTTTCCAAAGTTGTGTTGACTATTCTAGAACATTTCCCTTTTCATATACATTTTAGAATAAGCCTGTATATGTTTATTTAAAAAAACGTTTCTGGGATTTAGATAGCAATTGCATTAAACCTATAGATTTATTTGGGGAGAACCGATATCTTTACCATGTTGAGTCTTCCAATCCACAAATTTGGTATGCCTCTCCAATTATTTAGGTCTTCTTTGATTCATTTCATTGTCATTTTGGAACTTTCAGCATACAGATCCTGTAGATACTTGTTTCTTTGGAGTAGTTGCATATGATATTACATTTCTGATTTTCATTTCTGTTTGTTTATTGTTAGTTTATAGAGATACAATTGGTTTTTGTGTATCTTATGTCTTATGACCTTCCTGAACTTGCTTATTAATTCAAAGAATTTTTGCAGATTCCTTGGGCTTTCTGTGTGGACAATCATATCACCTGTGAATACAGCCCATTTTTCCTTCCTTTCCAATCTGCTCCTTTTATTTTTCTTGCCTTATTGCACTGGATAGAACTTCTATAAGTAGGCTGAATAAATGAGGAAAGCAGACATACTTTCCCTCCCCCAACCAAAAGGAGGAAATGTTCAGTCTTTTTGACATTAAGTTTGATGTACACTGTAGGTTTTTGTAGCTGCTTTTTATCAGATTTAGGAAGTTTACGTTTATTCCTAGTTTGCTTTGAATTTTTATTATAAACGGGTATTTGACTTTGTCAAGTGCTTTTTCTGCTTCAATTAATATAAACGTGATTTTTCTTTAGACTGTTGATATGAAGGATTACATTGATTTACTTTTGGATATTGAGTCAGATTTGCATACTTGAAATAAATCCCACTTGGTCATGGTGTATTATTCTTTTTGTACATTGCTGGGTTCAGTTTGCTACCTTTTTTTTTTTATGTTTTATTTATTTCTGAGAGAGAGAGACAGCATGAACAAGGAAGGGTCAGAGAGAGAGGGAGACACAGAATCCAAAACAGGCTCCAGGCCCTGAGCTAGCTGTCAGCACAGAGCCCGATGCGGGGCTCGAACCCAGGAACCGCAAGATCATTACTTGAGCCAAAGTCGGATGCTTAACCGACTGAGCCACCCAGGCACCCCTCTTTTATATATATGTATAAAGTATTGGTCTGTAGTTTTCTACTGTCTTTGGCTGGCTTGTGTATCAGAATAATACCAGCTTCATAAAATGAATTGAGAAGTACTCACTCCTCTGCTATTTTCTGGAGGAGAAAATTGGTGTTAATTCTTTAAAATATTTATTACATTCTCCAGTGAAACCATCTGGGCATGAAGATTCTTTTTCTATAACTCTCAAGTTACAAATTAAATTTTTTATAAGTTTGTAAGACTGCATATTTATTTATTCTTGAAAAGCAGGAGGCAGGGGCGCCTGGGTGGCTTAGTCGGTTAAGCGTCCGACTTTTGCTTAGGTCACGATCTCGCGGTTCATGGGTTCAAGCCCTGCGTCGGGCTCTGTGCTGACTACCAGCTCAGAGCCTGGAGCCTGTTTCAGTCTGTGACTCCCTCTCTCTCTGACCCTCCCCTGCTCACGCTGTCTCTCTCTCTCTCTCCTAGAAATAAAAAAAATAAAAAATTTAAAAAAACCCCACACACACACAAAAAAAAAAAAAAGAAAGAAAAGCAGGAGGCAGGTACTATGAAAGCTTGGGTAAGAAGTATGGCTTATGGGGGGGAAAGGAGTAAGACATGGAGATAATTTGGGTCAGTATCTTTATGATCCTGACATTTCTCTTGTTAAATGGTCTATTTTGGATACAGCGTTTGATGCAAAAGTTCATCTTTATTTTTATATGTTATATTCCGAAGGCATTTATGGCATGATTTTGATAAATGTTACCAATTTCTATTTCTTTCTGTTTTCAAACTTTTGGACCTTTACAATATAGAAATGCTTCTGGTCTTAACCTAGTTTTTTTCTCCCTGTTTCTCTATTATATTTAGAAGTGTGTTTCCAAAGTCAATTTCTTTCCTTGTGTGGTTACAAAAGAAGCAAGCATCTGCCCAGATAACTAATGGAAGCTGAAAATCTATTCCTCTACAGTCCCTACTTGTGTGAAGTAAAGTTTTTAAAAGATTTCATGTTCTGCTAGCAAGTAAATTGCCGGGTCTCTATGATCTACCTCAATGTCAGTTAAGACAGTGCCAGCTAGGAAGTGTCAATTCTTTGAGGACAAAACCTCTCCTTTACATGGCTATTTAAAACATACCTATGGAAAATATAAGAATATACAGATAGTCTCTGTATCTAAGTGCTGACTACTGCAGCGTGGAGTATGGCCAATTTGTTTCCTTCTGGGAATACTTGCTACCAGGTGGTACTTATAACGTGCTTTCAAATGCATTATTTTAAAAATGCATTTTTTTTTCATTAAGCTCAGAAGGAGATGTAAATTCTGTCATCAAGGCCCGAGTAGTTTGTCTTTCTGAAACAGATCTTGCGAATGTTCCCAATTTATTTTTTTAATGAAAAACACATACCCAAAGAACACTTGTTTGATCGCCCATGATGGTGAAATAGGGAAGTCATCTCTGCCTGGAGTATGTGATGTATAGACGGAGCCATCGCCATTGGCTTGGTTTTCCGTCTGGAGGAAGAGGAAAGGGTGTCCTCCTGGGTAACTCACCCCGCCAGCGGAGCCAAAGCTGGTACTCTTGCTCTCACATTTAGAGTCCTCCCACAAGGAAACCTCCTCTTATTTAGAGCGTTATTGTCAGCGGATAAATGTTCTCATCTCGGTGTTGACCACGTTAAGGGAGGAGGGTATTTCAGTCACTGCTTGCATCCCAAAGCCCGGTGTGTTTCCATGAAAGCAGCTCTGTGTAAATAGGAAATGCAGATTCTATCGATGATATATCTTTGGACCGCTATTTATTTTCCCTTCAAAGTGTGTGAAACGCTGCTGATCTTTTTATTTCTTGGAGGATTAACAATTGCAGCATTAAGAGACATTTAAATAATGCTTAATTTTTAAAGCAAGAGAATAAGACAAATGGATGTGTTCAGCCTAGACTTCAGCTCAGGCTTCTGTTTTTTTAAGCTTAATGTGTGATATTAGCCTATTAAATAGCATTCTTTTATTTGATATATTCTCTGTCCCCATTAGACATCATTTCCATTGATAATGTTTTGTATTGTTTGCACGTTAGCGCATCTCATATTAAAATACGGGGGATGGAGGAGAAAATAATTAGATTTATGGCTTTGTACTTTTAGTTTCTCATTTAAAGACCTGTTAAAAACTAGCTCACAATATGGTACATACAAGGCCATTATCTGTTTAAATGAGCGTATCAGAATAAAATATCTCCGTTAGTGATTTTTCTGGTGAGGAGGAAAGTGGATGATGAACCCTTCCACCCACTGGAGACACAACTTGGGATTTACCATAGCAGCAGAACGCATTCAGCACAACAGCTATCATTAGGGAGTTAATGATGACAGCTTCTGTGTGACTTTGTAATACTCAAGCTTCTCTTGGGGAGGCTGGGAGGTCATGATCGCCTGCGCCTTCAGGCAAGCGGGGGGATTCTCCAGCCCCTCACCCGGGAAGCACCTGCAGGCAGACGGGCGCTCCGAGAAGCCCACAGTGCGAACCACACTGTGGGCTCAAATGCCTCATCAGTCCTAGAGATGGTGGAAAGGGCTCTAAAGGCATGTTCTGTCTGCTGGCTGATTCTAGACTGTCTTTTTATGAGACCAAAGATCAACTGGCAGTTTAAAATGACGGATTTGCAGATACTCGGATGTGGGATTCAGACTTGGGTCTCCTACTTTAGATGCTTTACTTTGAGTAGTTTACTTCCATTTCTTGTTTGTTTTTTATTTTTTATTTAAAAAATGTTAATGTTTATTTTATTTTTGAGAGAGACAGAGTGTGAGCAGAGGAGGGGCAAAGAGATGGGGAGACACAGAATATGAAACAGGCTCCAGGCTTTGAGCTGTCAGCGCAGAGCCCAATGCGAGGCTCAAACCCACAAACTGTGAGATCATGACCTGAGATCACGACTCTAAGAGTTTCATTTTAAAACTGAAAACAGTCTATTTTCTCAGTTTTAAAATGTGGAAAATACTAGTTTTGTCTAAATAATTTCAAGCTTCTGTGTCTGGGAAACCTTTTTGCACATAAATACAGGCTGAGTTTGAAGAACTCGTGACTTTTTCTTTTGCTCTAAATTATAATGACTGTTCCACTTATATTGTATGTTAGTATCTTGTGATTTAAACATAGTGTAGAAAGTGGGGGGAGCCTGGGTGGTTCAGTTGGTTAAGCGTCTGACTTTGGCTTAGGTCATGAACTTGCGTTTTGTGGGTTTGAGCCCTGCATCAGGCTCTGTGTTGACAGTTTGAAGCCCAGAGCTTGGGCTTGGTTCAAATTCTGTGTCTCCCTCTCTCTCTGTTCCTCCCCTGCATGTGCTCTGTCTCTCTGTCTCTCTATCTCTCTCTGAAAAATAAGGATTAAAAAAAAAAACCCTTGGTGTAGAAAAGGAAACCATAAAAAATAAAGCGTGAACCGTGAAGCCAACTTCACATGGATCAGAGAGGATGTGTGTAACTCCGAGCANGTCTCTCTCTGAAAAATAAGGATTAAAAAAAAAAAAAAAACCCTTGGTGTAGAAAAGGAAACCATAAAAAATAAAGCGTGAACCGTGAAGCCAACTTCACATGGATCAGAGAGGATGTGTGTAACTCCGAGCACGTAGTAAGTGCTCAGTAAGTGAGTTTCACAGAGGTTTGCTGATACATTCATGGTGCAGATGACTCAGTAGATTTCACTCCCCACGTGAGGTGGATGTATGGGCTATGGCCAGCCGCCTTCCAGACTTGTCTGCAGCCAGGCACATCTGAGTTAGAATCCTGAATCCAGCGCTTTCTCACTACATCATCAGGCTGGTCTCTCAGTGTCTTTGTGCCTCAGATTCTTTATTTGCCACACAAGGATAAAAATACCTGCTTTGAGAGCTATAAGAATTCTAGGTGTTTTCAATCCCAAGCTGGTGCAAAGCTAGGAGCTCAGACCCCACGCCTGGGATCCTAGAGAGTTTGCTAATGCACCGCCGTCTTCATGGCAGCATGGGAGTCGTGGTTCTCGGTATTTTTCTCCCCAGACACCCAAGAGGATGGCACTCCCCCACCCGGCCGTGTAATTGGCTCTCGGTGAGTTCATGGTCCTTCTAGACCCTGCCAGCGTTTTCCCTCAGGAACATCCTTTAAAGCCAGGTCTCCCCCGCCCTCGCTTAGTCTCTGATGTGTTCAGTAGTGATGACAATATTTAGAAACCTTTGTCTCTCATGACGGGGCGGGATTCAGTCAGGACCCTGTACCTATGTTGCAGGTATCAGCATCAACCAAATCTGTCCTCCTTAAGTGAAGCTGCTTTACGAGTGATCAACAGAAGTACAGGAAATGATTGGATTCCAAGTAAAATGTATGAATAGCAAATTTCAAAAATAACTCAAAGCTTTCATGCCTCGTACAAAGTTAAAAGTAATTTAAAGAGGAAAAAAAAAATCCGTGTCTTTAAGGAGAGTCATCCTTTTAAGTATTTGTATCACTGAGTTGGAAAGTTTATCTGAGGAGATAGTTAAGCTCTAGGAAGCATTATTCAGCGTGTGGTGGAGGGGAATGTTACTCGCAAAAATGTCACACTTTTCCCAAAGATGTTAATATCTTCCATAGTCACACATCCTGTGTGAAGCTTGGTATGAAGGAAGTCATGCAGGAGACAACCAATGTCCCTGTCTCCTGGCTGTGTGACCTGGGGCAGTAGAGCCTGTGATCTTATCTTTTAAAGCTGAGGGCTCTGTGTCTGCGAAATGGGGTACCACCATCACCTTGGGTTTTGAGGATTAAAAGGGGTTACATGTATAAATATACATAAATCACATGGCTCAAACCTAGACACGGCGTGGGGGTTTAAGAACTACTCGCTTCTTTCTGTTCCTGTGATTAAGAACATCTTTCCCATTTTGATGGGGGGAAAGTAAAAGCATTTAGTCATTTATTCATCATTCTCCCCATTAACATATGCCTGACTTTGGGTTTTGAAATCCTGTGTGCACACCCTCTAAGGTAACTTTCTTCTTCTAGAATCCCTAAGAGTTTACAAACTAGTCAATAAGGATAACCCACCATTGGTTCATGGTGGCCACTAATCCGCTCCTAGAGCACGGCCACCTCTGGGTAAAAAGAGCAAGAAATATTTATCAGCTCCGTAACACCACGGCCACCTTCCATGGAGTCCTTTTATAGTACTTCCTACAGGACGGAGATAAGAAAGCCATGAACGACGGCGCCGTTACACCTGTGTGTGTTTATCCAGGTCTTTAAGAGATAAATACTGTAATCAGGGAGTCAAATATTAGGCAATTATAAGCCTTCAGAGATTCGATGATGAATTCAGTCCCTTTCTCGCTAGTTGGGTGATGGATTTAAATCAGAAACAATAATCTTGCCCCAAAAGGGAGTTACACTCCCTCTTGGACAGTGAAAACAGTGGCTGAGAAGCCTCTGCCTTCTATCTGTGTGTGTATTTTTCAAAATAAGCTGCACATCATCTCAAGTAAACCGGGGTGTTAATCAGAGGATTGGTGCGGCTCATCAGCTCCGTCCTTGCACTCGCTAATTGCATTAAAATTCTTCCGCGAGCACACAGCGGATAGCCCAGCCGCTTGGAACATTCAGTCAGTTCTGTGTTTCTCTATAATAAACTAGTGTCTGTTTGCCTGGGGTTATGAGCCAGGTTCGACCCTGAGAGGTGGTGTCTGCGCCCGGAGAGCACACGGTTCTGCCTGAGGCCGGCGGAGCTCCCCAAGGCAGCTGGTGAGCGAGCCGTCACCGTGTCTCCATTGCGTGGCCTGATTTTGGAGAGCCTTGATTTCCCTCATGTCTGAACTAGGATCGAGAACTCATTTTCTCTATGCCTGGTGATTCTGAGGAGAGGCCAGTAGGCACCCCGGAGCGTAGCAGCCAGGAGCCAGTCTGGGGAGCAGTTGGGAAGGGCTGGCTCCTGAGGAGACTGGCCCAGAGGGCACCTGCCACTTCCTTCGGCCGAGCCCGAAGAATGGGGGCCACTGAGGGCCAGGGCAGAGACCCTGGTGGTTCAGATTTGGGGTTCTACACCTCCCGTTCCCAAGGCTGGTGACTTAGAGGGAAGAATGGTAAAAAGCGGAGCAGGTCTTCAGAAAAAGAAGGTACTGAGTGCCCCACACTGAGACACTGCCAAGCGTATAGTGCGTCCTCCGTGGAGTAAGCGAGCCAGGCAGTGGATGTAAAGGGGCAGGGAGGTAGAAAGGAGGAAGGGAATGAAAGAGGAACCAAGCTCCCAGGACACAGCACAGGAAGGACAGAAAGATCTGAGATAAAGTTAGGCTGGAGCACAGACTCGCACGAGACAGCATCAGAACCAGCAGAACCCACGACTGGTGGCTTATCAGTTTCCCTTCGTCGAGGATTTATCAGGTGTCAGTACCAGCTGAGTAAGGAAGGAGCCTGTGGGGTGGGTATCGCCGTCCAGACCTCACAGGTGAGGGAGCCCTGTCTCAACTA
Organism: Crocuta crocuta; assembly: GCF_008692635.1. Taxonomy (NCBI): domain Eukaryota; kingdom Metazoa; phylum Chordata; class Mammalia; order Carnivora; family Hyaenidae; genus Crocuta; species Crocuta crocuta. Next base: position 13,578,566 of record NW_027528362.1, read on the forward strand.
GTAAGGTTCTGGCCACCACACGGCCACTGGGTGACAGAGGCAGAGGTCACAACCAGCAGGTGTGCCCTGTTTGCGACTACGTTACTCTGGTTTTGTCTACCTCAGGGTCGGCAAACCTCTCCTGTAAGGGCTCGATAGCAAATGCTTTAAGCTTTCTGTCACCACTACTCATCCACCCGTGGCTCAAAAGCAGCCGCAGACAATATGCAAATGAATGACCGTGGCGGTGTACGATAAAACTTTATTTATCATACAGACTGTGGGCCCGAGCTGGCTTGAGGGCGAGTTTGCTCACGCCTGCTTTACATGAAAGTGCACTGGGGACAAAACAAAAGTCGGGTACGTGCCTGAAGGGAGACGACGAGGGCATGGGAGACGCCGCGCTGCGGGTTTAGTAGGGTCGAGGGAGGCAGTGGTCCAGCTCCAGCAGGCCGGCCGTATAACCCGTCCATTTCTAAATCATTTCCGTGTGCTTTAAAAACACAGATGAAGTCACCCCGTGTCCTCAGTGTGAACAGCTTCTTTCCTTTTTAAAAAAAAATTTTTTTTAATGTTTATTTACTCTTGAGAGAGAGAGACAGAGGCATGAGTGGAGGAGGGGCAGAGAGAGGGAGACACAGAATCCGAAGCAGCTCCAGGCTCCCAGCTGTCAGCACAGAGCCTGACGTGGGGCTCAAACTCATGAATCAAGAGATCGTGACCTGAAGTCAGACGCTTAACCAACTGCGCCTCCCAGGGGCCCCGAACAGTTTCTTTCCTAAGCAGCAGCCTCCCTCCCTATCTTCTGTTTCCAGTGCTCTCTGCCCAGTGACTGTCCTTCCTGAGGGTGTGCTCCGGTGGCTTCTAGGACGTGACTCAGCCCTGCGTGAGAGGCTCACTGAGGAGCCAAGTTCATAAAGCGCTTTACTTTTCATCTCAGTACTTTCCTTGGCTCCTACCTCTTTTGGAGGGGAGTCAAGAGAATTGTCCAATGTCTTTTCTGCATCCTACAAAAATATCAAACACAAGCGTGGATGATTTTCCAGCCGGTGAAAGTCACCTTGTGGAAATTGACTTAATAATTTGTGTGTGTATTTTCTGTTTGTTAGAAGAGCTGTGCTACAAGCAGGCCATTTGATTATCATTCATTTTCGCTGACAGTCAAATACCTTGAAAATAGAACACGGAGCTGGCGTAGCAGAACAGACTTGAACTCTAGGTTGCAAAGCATTGATCTGCATCAACAGTTCAAAGAAAAATACAGGAAACGCTGTCCCTTGTCCAACGAGGAGCCAATTCAAGGACACAGCTGTGAACACGCCCCAGAGGGGAGCTTGCTTGCCTTATTTTGTGTCCAGCTAAGGGTACTCCAAACACATTACCTTCATTTGCTTTGTCTGCTCCTCGTTTGCATCATCAACAGCTCGTCTGACCTCTGTCCATTAGCAATACCACGAAAACATTTCTCGTCCTCAATTAAAGTGTCTTTTTGAGCCTCCTGCTTCCTAATTGTTTCACCTCTGCCGGCAGAAGCACCAGGAGAAATTCTTGTTCAGCATTAAAGTATTTCTCTTGAGTTGTCGGATATTAAAGGCATCAGAGACCTGTGCGGCCACCTGGCTCATTTCTAGCCCGTATTATGCCCGCGAGAGGAGTCCGGGGGCATGCTCGGGAATGGGTGTGCGTGGATCCCCGGTGCCTGGAGATTCTGAGTCTTGGGATGCAAATAGCAAAGCAGGGCGATAAACCCTGGGCAATTATCCCAAAAATAAGCTCTTCCCAAAAGAGCAGCGACCTGTTTATTTTCTAGTCGGCTTTCACTGTTGGCCTCAGTTCCATGAAATTGATGGTGGTCTCTTTAAAGTGCTGGAAATCATTATTTTAAAATGCTCAGCCAGGAAGCCAGACATCCTGGGAGACGCGTGTTCCGATTTTCACCAGCTCGGAAGGTACTTTAGGTTCAGTGAGTCTTTGAGAGCAGAAAATCCACATCTTGGTCAACAGACCCAGCACCCTTGGAGAGAACAGCGAGGCTGTCGCTCAGTTTTAGAAGAGGCTGCCCGCCCACGGCCCGGGGGCCACATCTGGTCCGCGCCCATTTTCCTGTGGCTACTGTGACCTAAGAAGAATGGTTTTTACATTTTTAAATGGATGGAAAACAAATGAAAAGAAGAATGGCAAATGGCATTTTTGTGGTATCATGAAAACGGTGTGAAGTTCAGATGTCAGTGGCCCTAAATAAAGTTTGGTTGGGACACAGCCACGCCTCTTCGTCTACACAGACTTCTGTGGGGCTATGAAGGCGGGGGAACTGGAACAGAGACCGTTTGGCCTGGAAAGTCAAAAATATTTATTACCCGTCCCTTTATTTTTTATTATTTTTTAAAGTTTATTTCTTTATTTTGAGAGAGGACAGGGGAGTGGCAGAGAGAGAGAGGGGAGAGAGAGAATCCCAAGCAGCCTCTGTGCTGTCAGTGCAGAGCCCAACATGGGGCTCGAACTCATGATCTCATAGTCTCCTGAGCCGAGACCAGGAGTCGGATGCTTAACCGACTGAGCCCCCCAGGCGCCCCTATCGTTTTAGAGGAAGAGCTGTGATGCCTGTGCTGAGGGTCACGCCTGGCTCTTTGCTTGCTGTCTCTCCTGTACATTATCTGCCAGAAGATTTGCTGAGTTCTGTTGAGGTACATGGCGTTGCGGCTCTGAAATACTTCCAGTCTACTCTCAGCCCACAGAGTGGGAAACTTAAAAATGCAACAAAGACATAAACACTGATGGATAAATGAGACTACACGGCAGCCGACTGTTTGACATTAAAGACCCAGGCTCAGCAGGCCAACCTAGCCAGACCCAATTTCAAATCGTTCTCCTTAAATATAATGCATTTCATCAAAGAGGAAGGAGCCTGCTTACTGTGGGCCCGGCAGCCACGGCCGGCAGCGGGCCCTGGAGGGCCTGCCTGACCCCGCCTCCCTCCTCGGGCACCTCTTTGTTAGGTGTCCCGGGAGCCTGTGCTGGCAGGGAGCGCCGTCCTCTGTGCGCGGTTTCCGCTCCTGGTACCCAGGAAGCGGTGGGGGGTGAGGGCCGGCTGTTGCCAATCTGCCGTCGAATGCACTTTGGTTTCTCGACGTTCCCTTCAGAGTTTCTGGAATCCATCACTTCTATGGCTTATGTAATAAGAGCCAGTCAGCTCAGTGAAAACCAGCTTCCGAAAGGCAGGAAGTTTTTTTTTTTTTTTTAATGGGGCTAGTTTATGCCGGGTCAGAAAAGTGACGTTGACCCCAGTGTCCCTTTCCCCTAGGAGTCGTGGCCCTACGGCCGCCTGGCTCTCTGGTAATGGAATCGAAGGCCGAGTCCTGTTCTTTAAGAGTTGCCAGTGGAGCCTTGTAATCCTCTTCTGGTCCCCTCGGCGCGTCGGGACTCCGGGTTATTGACGTGTAATTAGATCAGGCCGTCACTGCCCCACGGTCNGACCTGGCCGCGTCCAGGGCTCCCCGCCGCCCGCGCCTGGTCCCGACAGCGGCAGGAGCCGTGCCGGCAGAAACCCGGCGTCCCGGGGTTTTCCTACGACGTTCGACGGCCCTGGTCCCCCGAACACTGAGGGGCACGCGTGACAGTGAACTACTAAAGAGCGAGACTGCACACCCGCCCCCCAGCAGGCGAGGTCGGGGCCAGAAGGCTTGAAGCAGCTGATACCCCCGTGCGGAGCGGGTTGCGGTGCTTCCTCCCTCCGTGTTAACTGACGGGAGTTAATGTGGGAAGAAGCCCAGCTTCTCGTTCTGAGAAGACCAGTCACAGACAGGGGTTTCCTGATGACGCTGTGACCGACCGGAGGGGATGCTCCGGGGGACAGACGGCCTGTGGCTCGTCGCCTGTGTCTGGTGACGGTGAGCGCCCGCTGTGGCTGTTTGTCGGGAACCTGCTTCCACACCACGTTCC